>NW_025814834.1:93182291-93632291 GCF_022079265.1 Lynx rufus | reverse complement strand
CAAGCCACAAGCCTTACTCCTTTCTGGTGCCCGTAGGTCCCAAGTCTTCCCAGTGTTCTGCAAGTATAAATTGGCTTTTTTTGATGTTATGCCCATAACTCTTATGTAAGCGCCTAATCTTCAGCTTCCATTACATTGTCAAGGTGCCTACTGCTCCTCTATCTGCTCTCCAAGCTCCAAATTTATTGCTAGTTGTTCTCCACCTCTTACTCCATGTTTTTGACCCTTATCGAGTTATACCTTTTAATGCCTTTACTGTCATTTCAGTGGGGTATCAGGAAAAGTGAAAATATATATGTGTGTCATGTTCCCTGGGTTAATGGGAAGTCTTCTCACTTACTTTTCTGCCAATTTTACTATAGGCTAATTATTTTGGAATGGAAAGGATGTTGAAATGTTAATTTTTCTGTGGTGATTGACTCAGTTATTCTCTTTGAGCATGTGTTACCAAATCTGGCTCTTTATAAAGCTAACTGGCCACCCAAACTGTGCCTAGGTTAAATTAAAAAAAAAATAATTTAAATGGTCATTGGCTTTGTATGATTTGAGTTGGACTGAGCTATTGGACTGGCGATGAATCTGGGCACAGTTTCTCTCTGGAGGTCAGATTATCAATGGAAAGCTCCTTTATGGCCACCTGGAAATATCTCCCTTCAACTTTTTCTTCCATGGAAGAATTTTGATATTGAACATACATTTGAATTATTCTTAGCTATGCAAATAAATACAAAAATAAAAATGAAAATAACTGAGGTCTGTCCAAGTGGGATTGAAACATGAGTTAAAGGCTAAAAGACAGTATTGTGAATTCATGAAGCCACTTTAAAACCTTATTTTCTAAAATATTTTTACTATTTTGGGGGGGGAGGGAGGGAGAGCACAAGTTGGGGAGGGGCAGAGAGAGAGGGAGACAAAGAATCTGAAGCAAGCTCCAGGTTCCAAGCTGTCAGCACAGAGCCCAACATGGGATTTGAACTCACGAACCATGAGATCATGACTGAGCTGAAGTTGCATGTTTAACTGACTGAGCCACCCAGGTGCCCCTAGAAGTTTATTTTATAAAGAGCTTCATGCTTATCTCCTGAGGTACCATAAAGCACAGTAAATCTTTCTTTTTTAAATAAAATAAATAATGTTTATTTATTTATTTATTTATTTCTTCAATATATGAAGTTTATTGTCAAATTGGTTTCCATACAACACCCAGTGTTCATCCCAAAAGGTGCCCTCCTCAATACCCATCACCCACCCTCCCCACCCTCCCACCCCCCAACAACCCTCAGTTTGTTCTCAGTTTTTAAGAGTCTCTTATGCTTTGGCTCTCTTCCACTCTCACCTCTTTTTTTTTTTTTTTCCTTCCCCTCCCCCATGGGTTTCTGTTAAGTTTCTCAGGATCCACATAAGAGTGAAACCATATGGTATCTGTCTTTCTCTGTATGGCTTATTTCACTTAGCATCACACTCTCCAGTTCCATCCATGTTGCTACAAAGGGCCATATTTCATTCTTTTTCATTGCCACGTAGTACTCCATTGTGTATATAAGCCACAATTTTTTTATCCATTCATCAGTTGATGGACATTTAGGCTCTTTACATAATTTGGCTATTGTTGAGAGAAGCACAGTAAATCTTTTTTTTTTTTTTTTTTTTTTTATATGAAGTTTATTGACAAATTGGTTTCCATACAACACCCAGTGCTCATCCCAAAAGGTGCCCTCCTCAATACCCATCACCCACCCGCCCCTCCCTCCCACCCCCCATCAACCCTCAGTTTGTTCTCAGTTTTTAACAGTCTCTTATGCTTTGGCTCTCTCCCACTCTAACGTCCTTTTTTTTTTTTTTTTTTCCCTCCCCTCCCCCATGGGTTCCTGTTAAGTTTCTCAGGATCCACATAAGAGTGAAAACATATGGTATCTGTCTTTCTCTGTATGGCTTATTTCACTTAGCATCACACTCTCCAGTTCCATCCACGTTGCTACAAAAGGCCAGATTTCATTTTTTCTCATTGCCACGTAGTATTCCATTGTGTATATAAACCACAATTTTTTTATCCATTCATCAGTTGATGGACATTTAGGCTCTTTCCATAATTTGGCTATTGTTGAGAGTGCTGCTATGAACATTGGGGTACAAGTGCCCCTATGCATCAGTACTCCTGTATCCCTTGGGTAGATTCCTAGCAGTGCTATTGCTGGGTCATAGGGTAGGTCTATTTTTAATTTTCTGAGGAACCTCCACACTGCTTTCCAGAGCGGCTGTACCAATTTGCATTCCCACCAACAGTGCAAGAGGGTTCCCGTTTCTCCACATCCTCTCCAGCATCTATAGTCTCCTGATTTGTTCATTTTGGCCACTCTGACTGGCGTGAGGTGATACCTGAGTGTGGTTTTGATTTGTATTTCCCTGATAAGGACCGACGCTGAACATCTTTTCATGTGCCTGTTGGCCATCTGGATGTCTTCTTTAGAGAAGTGTCTATTCATGTTTTCTGCCCATTTCTTCACTGGGTTATTTGTTTTTCGGGTGTGGAGTTTGGTGAGCTCTTTATAGATTTTAGATACTAGCCCTTTGTCCGATATGTCATTTGCAAATATCTTTTCCCATTCCGTTGGTTGCCTTTTAGTTTTGTTGGTTGTTTCCTTTGCTGTGCAGAAGCTTTTTATCTTCATAAGGTCCCAGTAATTCACTTTTGCTTTTAATTCCCTTGCCTTTGGGGATGTGTCGAGTAAGAGATTGCTACGGCTGAGGTCAGAGAGGTCTTTTCCTGCTTTCTCCTCTAAGGTTCTGATGGTTTCCTGTCTCACATTTAGGTCCTTTATCCATTTTGAGTTTATTTTTGTAAATGGTGTGAGAAAGTGGTCTAGTTTCAACCTTCTGCATGTTGCTGTCCAGTTCTCCCAGCACCATTTGTTAAAGAGGCTGTCTTTTTTCCATTGGATGTTCTTTCCTGCTTTGTCAAAGATGAGTTGGCCATATGTTTGTGGGTCTAGTTCTGGGGTTTCTATTCTATTCCATTGGTCTGTGTGTCTGTTTTTGGAAGCACAGTAAATCTTGATTGGAAATAAATAAGAAAAAAATGCCCGTCTTTTTGTAAGTTGATTATAGATTTACTCAATTCATACAAGTATTTGGTATATCAGTGAAGTTCTCTGAACTTTATAGCCACAGATGACATCTGTGGTGCAGACTCAGAGACCCAGATAAATAACTCAAAAGGTATACATTTATTTTTATTGCCAAGTAGTATTCCATTGTATATATAGACCACATTTTCTTAATCCATTTATCAGTTGATGGGCATCTGGGCTCTCCCCATTATTTGGCTATTTTTGATAGTGCTGCTATAAACATTGGGTGTATGTGCCCCTTCAAATCACCATTTTTGTATCCTTTGGATAAATTCCTAGTAGTGAAATTGCTGGGTCGTGGCAGCTACACTTGCAATGAGCATAGCATAATGTAGAAACTTGTCAAATCACTATGTTGTTGTATACCTGAAACTAATGTAATATGTATATAAACTACCCTGAAATAAAAAAAAATTTTAAAAGGTATACATTTAACGCCATTCACATTCACTACTCTCATTAATGCTATGTACTTTTAAAGCTTATTTTCATAGCAAAAGTATGAATATGAATTAACCATCTCATTCTTTTATTTCTTTTCTTCTTTGGAGTTACTATAGTAACCAAACAGTAGTTCATGTAGGGAGTCTGTGATATTATTATCCCCTTACATTGATCATTTTCTCCCCCAAAGAGGAAAATAATAAGCTAATGTGGAAATAAGTAGTTTTATCACCCAATGGTGGATTTCATTCATGAATACACTTTACTGCAAAAGTAACATAAGAAATGATAAGAATAGCATATGGATATATTTTTGTGTGTGTGTGTGTATTTTTCTGCAGGGTTAATAATTTTTTAATTGAATGCAGCTATTCAAAGATTTTTGTTGCTAAGTATAGGCACTGTGTTGAAAAGGAGTGCCTGCATTTTAAATCTTTTTTTATAAAACCATTTTGAAGTTTAATTACTTAGCCGTATTTGTAGCAAACCTGTAAACAAGAAAGATGCCCACAGTACATACTAGGCAGGCTGATGGCATGGTCCAGAACATGGACACCATAGTCAGATTGGGTGCTAAGCCAAGCTGTGGGTGACCTCAACTTTATGCCTTTGCTTTCTCACCAGTAAATGGGGAATAAATGAGAAAATATTTGTAGAATATAGTTCATATTCTATAATACATCCTCAGAGTACATTTTCTATACTCAAAGTTGCAGAACCAGAGACCTTAGGACAGCATGTGAACCCAACCAATAAATTACTTGTTGATAAGGTATGGGCTGTTGATAGCAGCCAAAGGGGTCTCCTCAGGGCCAAAGCCCCCAGGATCGGTCCATTCTTCCAAGAAGGGACAGCTCCAGTCGGCCTCATTTGCATTCTTAACAAGTGTAATCACCACTTATTGTGAAAACTAAGTTCACTTTACAAAAAGTGTTCATTCTTGCCACCTGAATTATAAAATGTCTTAAAAACCAAATTAAATAATAAAAAAGGAATCAATTGAAAAAACAACAACAAAGTAAATATTACATGATCAAAGTCATGTTAAATATTCAATGCTACTCTTCCATTGCTATTAAATGGATGCTACTCTGAGAATTTATGCCCTTTTCCTCCCCTCTTCTGAAATGTAGAACACAATTTAATTTGAACATATAGATATGAAGGTATAATGAATATCACTTCACTCAACAGGTAATTGGATATTCTTTTTCTCCACTTAAAGTTTATTTTCTAATTGTCATTTTATTGTTTACTTTTAGTGGCATTCGTGCACCTTAGTTGTTTCAAATATTGGACCTCCAATAAATATTGTCCCCTGACATGTCCATTCATAAAACTCTGTTTTATTGTTTTCAAAGCAAGAGCTATGGGATGCTATATAAAACAATTACCAGGAAGAATACAGTCTTAAAGCTTTCTTAAGGGCCAAGAATGTATGTATGGCCTGTTTGACCAAAACTGTTATGAATGCACTTTACTACAGAAGTTCAAAAGTTTGAACTTACATGGGTTTATCTGATTGACTTCTTCTGTCTTAAGCCTCAAATTGAGACAAAAACAAGAGTGCAAGAACACCTTGATATCTGGCAACAAGGTGACCAAATAATTATACTATAATCCTTCTCTTTTATTCGTCTTATACTGTCCTCACAACAACCTGAGATGCAAACGAGATTGAATAGCATAGGTAGTATGGGATTACAACTAGGCCAGTGTTTTTTCATTACTTGAGTTTTCATTATGCAAAGGTCTTTGGCTTTCCTCTTTTGAAATTTTTAGAATTGCTGAGATGTTGCCGTTCTCAATAGAGAGGCCCATGAACCCAAGACACGACCACCTTCTCTATTTCCTCAGATTTCATGTTAAATGCTTATCATTTTGGTGGTTGATGACCCAAATAAACATGTTTTATGCCATGTGGAGACTTTTCTTTATAGCATTCTATGCTGTTACCATACTACTATTTATTAGCATGAAAGATTATTTTTAAAAGTATAATTTACATACCAAAAATTTAACCATTTAAAATATATATTTCAGTTATTTTTACTACATTTACCAAGTTACACAACCGTCACCACAATCTGTTTACCATAAATCTCCATTCACACCCCCAGCCCTAGGCAACTGCTGATCTACTTTTGGTCTCTATATTTGGGTTTTTTTTGGATATTTCATATAAATGGGATGATACAGAATGTAGTCTTTGGTGGATGACTTCTTTCATGTAGCATAATGTTTTTGAACTTCATTCATATTAAGCATGTATTAATATTTCAGTCTTCTGTATTGCTGAATAGTATAATATTGTATTATATTAATATAACATTTTTTATTTATTCACAAGTTGATGGACATTTGGGTTATTTCTACTTTTTTGCTACTGTGTATAGTGCTGCTATGAATGTATGTGTGTAAGTCTTGGTATGGACATATATTTTCATTTTTCTTGGGAGTGGAAGTGTTGAGTTGTATGGCAAATAGATGCTTAACTCTAAGAAATGACGCATCATGTTCCAAAGTGGCCACGCATTTTACATTCCCACCAGCAATATATGAGGGCTCCTCTTTTTCCATATCTGAGCTAACATTTGTTATTGTCTATATTTTTGATTAAATTCATTATTGTGGGTATGAAATAGAACCTCATTATGGTTTTGATATGAATTTCATTAATGATTAATGGTATTGTCTTTATATATATTTATTAGCCGTTTGTATATTTGATTTGGTGAAATGCCTAATCAAATCCTTTTTGCATTTTGATAGGGTTTACACCTAATCTATAGTCTTGTTAGTGAGTTTCAAAAGTTCTTGTTACGTTTTGGGTACAACTCCTTTATTGGACAGGTGTTTTGAAAATGCTTTCTTTCAGTCATTTTCCAAAGTGGCCATGCCTTTTACATTCCCACCAGCAATATATGAGGGCTCCTCTTTTTCTATATCTGAGCTAACATTTGTTATTGTCGATGTTTTTGATTAAATTCATTATTGTGGGTGTGAAATAGAATCTCATTATAGTTTTGATTTGAATTTCATTAATGATTAATGGTATTGTCTTTATATATATTTATTAGCCATTTGTATATTTGATTTGGTGAAATGTCTAATCAAATCCTTTTTGCATTTCAAAATTGAGTTATAGTCTTATTAGTTTCAAAAGTTCTTTTTATGTTTTGGTGCAACTCCTTTATTGGACAGGTGTTTTGAAATGCTCTCTTTCAGTCTGTAGGTTTGCCCTTTTGGTTTTTAATGGTGTCTTTGAAGTGTAAAAGTTTTGAATTTTGAAGTCCAATTTATTAGTTTTTTTTCATTTATAGATTGCACTTTTGACCCCATAGCTAAAAACTCTGTGTTATTCAGGTTCTCAAAGATTTTCTCCTAAATTTTCTTCTAAAATTTTTATAATCGGGGCGCCTGGGTGGCGCAGTCGGTTAAGCGTCCGACTTCAGCCAGGTCACGATCTCGCGGTCTGTGAGTTCGAGCCCCGCGTCAGGCTCTGGGCTGATGGCTCAGAGCCTGGAGCCTGTTTCCGATTCTGTGTGTCTCTCTCTCTCTCTCTCTGCCCCTCCCCCGTTCATGCTCTGTCTCTCTCTGTCCCAAAAGTAAATAAAAAAAAAATAAAATTTTTATAATCTTAGCTCTTATATTTATGCCCGTGGTACATTCTAAGTTACTCTTCTATATGGTGGGTATAAAGATCTAAGTTCATTTTATTGCATGTGGCTGTCCAATTGTATCAGCACCATTTGTTGAAAGGCTATACTTTCCTCACTGAATTGCGTTGGTGTTTTTGTGAACATCAATTGACCATAAATAAAAGGGTTTATTTCTGGACATTGAGCTCTGTGCCATTAATCCCTGTACATCTGTCCTTATGCTAGTACACTGTCTTGATAACTGCAGCTTATCTTGATAACTTTATAACAAGTTCAGAAATTGGAAAGTGAAAATCCTCCAAATTTGTTCTTTTAAAAATTGCTTTTGGTATTCTGAGTCTCTTACATTTCTATTTCCAATTTGAGATCAGTTTGTCAACTTCTGCATGAAAGCCTGCTGGAATTTTGATAGGGTTTATACCTAATCTATAGATCCATTTAGAAAGAGTTGCCATTTTAACAATATTGAATTTTCTAATCCATGAACATGGAGTGTTTCTCCATTTGTTTAATTTACCCTAGTAATATTTTTTAATTTTCAGGTTACAAGCCTTTTATTTCCTTTAAATTTATTCTTATTTTATTCATTTTGAATAGAGTTTTCTTAATTTCATTTTAAGATTGTTACTGGTAGTACAAGGAAATGCAGTTGATTCTTTATGTACATCTTGCATCTTGCCATGACTGGCTATTGAGCTTGTTATTAAGTTATTAAGGTATTCCCTGATTTAAAATGGATGATACCAGGGGTCTATGTAGAATTTTCTGGACTTTATGGATACTAAATACAGCAGTAAAGTTTATTTGCAGTACTTCTTGCCTGACAGAAGCCTCTTGCCTAACAAAAGTATTAAAACTCACTTGGGATATAATAGTAGGAAACTGAGCCTTTTAATGATTACTGCTACCTCTCCTAGCACTGTATCATGGCAAGAGCTTTTGTTCTGCCAGACACATCAATAAGAGCGAATATCCTTTAAAACACCAATAAACCATATTAAGAAAAAAAACCCTCAGTTAAATGAATAGACTGTTAAGACATAACAGAACTTAGGCTAGTGTATTTAGCTTATGTTGTTGAGAGTTTCTAGTTTGAAAAGGAGAAAGGTATTGTTTTTCCATTTCTTAAAACTGTTTAAAAATCAATACTGCAGTCTGTGTCTCGTGCTCTATAATTCTAGCCTCTTGGGAGTTAAATGTCTGACTTTTGTTTTAATGTATTTTTACATCATGTATTATTATATGCTTCAAGTAACTACTATTTATCATATAATTATATGATGCAAAGATGTTTATGAATTCTTAAATGTGATTTTAAAACTGTATTTTGACACTGTAACTCTTAGTTTGGGAACACATTCCAATTTTATAAGGTGAGCCAATTGGACAATCCATTTCAGTTAATGTAAATCAATTTTTTACAAGAACTTGCCTATAGTTTCCAGGGAAGCCCAACTATATTTACTGTTCTGAAAGAGTGGGACGTGTTTAAAAGTTTAAAAAGTAACAACCTTGTTAATTGCGTTTAGGTTGGGATTTTTTTCCCCATGTTTATTTATTTATTTTGAGAGAGAGAGAGAGACAGAGAGAGAGAGAGAGAGAGACCAACCATGAGTGGGGGGAGGGGCAGCTAGAGTAGGGGAGAGAGAATCCCAAGTAGGCTCCACACTGTCAGCACAGAGCCCAATGCAGGGCTTGAACTCACAAACTGTAAGATCATGATCTGAGCTGAAATCAAGTCAGACACTTAACTGACTGAGCCACCCAGGTGCCCAGTATTTCAGTGGGTTTATGTTACAGTTGTAAGTGGGGTTTCTAAAGTTGCTGGTGGAGAGACTTAAGACTTATGAATAACTAGACATTAATGTGTTTGATACTTGGCAACATTTACGTTTTCAGAGAAGCAGATGGATTCTGATATTCCTACCTTGAATATTACATGTTGAGTATTGTAAGTTCATCATAAGAGTCGATCACTGAATAATTTACAGAAAGCATAAGTTCTGTAGTTGTTAACGTGTTGGTAATATGCTGGTGGATACTTGGCTGACAGCTTTGGTAGTGCAGCCTCCTGGACATGATATGTCTTATATGGCTCGTCATGAAAAATCACTTTTCAAATTAGAACTTAATAAAAACTTTCCTGGTCTGAACACTAAGCTCTACTCCCTGTGCGATTAGTGGTTTCATTTCTTTCTCAGCAGTTGGGTAATGATTATGGCTCCAGATGCAGTGAGAGTGATAAAGAGATTGATTAATTTCACTTGCAAGGGCATATGTTCAAAGAGAATCCAATCGGAACGCCATGAATGAAGATCTGACATCTTTGCAGCCGAGAGCTGTACCCTTACTTGGTGTCCCACTGATGCTGAGAATAGGACCTTGAAACCCATGTTGGTCTATAAAATGTTAGGTCTTGCTTCTAACCTAGTGCACATGTGTGTGAGTGTGTCTGTTCTTGCTGCCTTTCTCTGTCTTTGTAATGAGCTATTTGTGACAGTTAAAAAGGTTCTTTGGTTCCTTTACCCTAGGGATGCCTTTGAGTTGTGTATTGTTATTGATCAGTAGAACTAAGTTTGCCTCTGAACCATGGCTTAATTTAGAGCACACCACACACACACACACACACACACACACACGCACATGCACACACACTCACACAGCATAACAAAGCCCTCTGTATTTCAGTGTGGAAAACATTTTCAATAATACAGCAGTGTGACCATAGAGAAAAGCCTTTTATTAAATTTTATTTAAAAAAACCCTAAAAACAAAAAAGCATCCGTTTAATGCTTTATCAGCTTACATTTATTTGGTACCTCATTTTTTCAAAAAACACTTTTTATTATAAATATATCAATTATATACCGCTGTCTTTAAAAAAATTTTTTTTTACATTTATTTATTTTTGAGAGACAGAGTGAGACAAAGTGAGAGTGGAGGAAGGGCAGAGAGAGAGGGAGACACAGGATTGGATTCAGGCTCCAGGCTCTTAGCTGTCAGCACAGAGCCCGACGTGGGGCTCAAACTCACAGACTGTGAGATCATGACCTGAGCTGAAGTCAGAAGCTCAACCAACTGAGCCACCAGGCGCCCCTGCTGTCTTTTATTTTCATGCATTGTGTAACATTTAAAATAAACATTTTTATGACAATTTAAAAGTGATTCAAAACTTACTTTTTAAGAGAAAAATATTAACATCCACGGAAGATGGTGGGCTCAAATTTTGATGAAAAGAAGATAAGGATTCACAGCTGTGATTTCAACATGGAGCTTGAACTTAGTTTTGTTTCTGAGTCTGTGAATGAATGGATGTGTGTTCTGAATAAAGAAAATACATGCCTCTTCTTTTGGAAAGTGTCTCATCTACAGATCTCTGTCGTAAGGGGTGAGAGGAGAGAATAATATAAATTCATGACAATAAATGAGGAAAGTGTTCTCTTTCCTTGGATATTATGATTGTTTTGGTAGAGATGTTTTGATCTGAAAGACGTGGGTTCTTTTTCCTGCTTTTATACTTGAATGTTAAGATTCTATTCAAGCAGCAAATAGTTCTTGGGCTTTCCTCTATGTCAGGTGCTGTGCTGTGAAAAATACAAAGTGAAGCAAGGCACAGTTCCTGTTTCCCAGTAGGCGGGTGTCAGGGTGGTTGTGCTTACTGATCTCAACATGGAGCAAGTAGACCATGGCCCTCAAAGATCCATTCTGAAAGAATGCCAAGAATTTCTAAGTTATATTGATGCACAACTTTGGATGCTTTAAGAATATACCCTATCCTTAAGGCTTCTCTCTCTCTCTCTCTCTCTCTCTCTCTCTCTCTCTCTTTTTAAGCTCTGGAATAAGGTCAGTAAAGGATGGTAAAAAAAAAAATGACTGGAAAGGGGATGCTTGAGAAGAATCTCATTGATATTTAAATACTTCTCAGTACTTAGGTTAATTTTTAAAAAATTACTGGGGAAGTGACTCTAGCTCTTTAAGTCCTTTTGATATTTTAAAAACATTTCCCTTAGGATGAACTTTGACAAGGAGAGATTCCCCAGAGAGTTTTATTTATATACTCAAGAAAGAATCCATGCACTCACCAGGATTTCTAGGAAGCTAAGATAGTTTTTTAAAGTTTTTTTTAAAGGGATTCTGCATTCAGTATTAAAGCCAGTGATGCATTAAAAGGTAGGCTTTGCCGTCTCTTATTCCATCTTTGTTAGACTACCTGATTTGTTTGCCCTTGATTGATTTTGAAATAGATGAGCCAGCTTTCAGCGCAGGAGAATGATTTAATTATTATAGAACCCAAGGCCCAAAATCAGATTTGAAGGTATGTTGAAACAGTGTTCAGAATGAATTAATGAACAGATGTAGTGTATATGTCAGTGATATCTGATACCCCTATGCTGACCGAAGGGTAGCGCATTTCCCTTTGGGTCTTCAATTCTAGATGTCAAAAGGTCCCTCTTAATCTGAGATAAATTCACTTAAGTTGCATAATGGAAATTCTGGGTCCATTAAAGAATCTGGAGTTTAGAAAATGGAGGAGAGGACAAAAGTAGGAGATACTGAATTTGTTGACTGATCAGGGACCATATTTTAGGGTGATTAGATTAGCAGTCTGAACACTGATGTCGGTACTGACGCCAGAGATCAGCTGAAGTTCAAATTTATTGTTTAGTAGTTTATATAAAGCAGATATACAAGTAACTGTTTCTATAGAATTTTAGAGCTGGAAGGGATCTTGAGGTTATCAAATCTGGCTGCCTTATTAACAGTGAGCAAACTGAGAGCCAGAAAGACAGTTTGGAGCAACAGAGACAGAACTGGGACCTGGGTGCCTTGAGTCCATTCTCCCTTCCCAGTTTCAAGTGCAGTTCACTTTCTTCTACCACATGGGCTTATGGTGGAAGGAACCGGAGCCTCACTGTGAGGGGATGGATGGTGGGCTTCAGCCGTACACATTCCCGTTTTTACAGTCAAAATAGTAGGTAGTCATTAAAACTGGGAGCTAAAGTCAATAAATCCAGATGATAGCTCTCAGGAGAAAAGGCAGATGAAAAGATATAGTGGAGATGTACAGAGTGACTTGACAGCAGGTCTTGACTCCCCTCTTGTCATTGGACAAAGAAGAACCTTTGTTCTCCTGAGGGAACTAGAGTTGGCAGCTCTGGAATCTGCTAAAAAGAGGCAGCGACTCCAAATGTTTACATGGGAGTAAACAGTACCTTATCTTACCTTAGCTTATCTTTTAAACTTGTTTATTTACTTTGAGAGATAGTGTGAGCAGGGGCGGGCAGAGAGAGGGAGTGTGAGCAGGGGCCGGCAGAGAGAAAGGGAGAGTAGAACAATCTGACAGCTCAGAGCGCCATGTAAGGCTCCAACTCATGAAATTGTGAGATCATGACCTGAGCTGAAATCAGAAGTTGGAGGCTTAACCGACTGAGCTACCCAGGCACCCCCTTTTTTAAGTTTTTTTTTAAACATTATTTTAGACACAATGTGAAAAATGACATGGCAGTTTAGTCCAGCATAGAGGCATTTTGAGGTTGGATGAATCTGGTTTGTGTCCTTGCCTGCTGTGAGTTTTGGGCCAGTCATGCATCCTTTCCATGCCTCAGTATTCTCCCAGCAATGTATTTCTTCCCACATTCACTTGTACACACTTATGGAGCATTTATTATGGACCCTGTCATATATTGCAAAATAAGGTGATTGATATCCATCCCAGAGAGTTTTTTTTTTTTTTTGTTTAAATATGAAATTAGATCATGTACTAAAATGCTTAGCACTGAACCTGGCATATAGTAAATGCTCCAAAGGTGATAAAATTGTTTATAGTGCTGATCAGTTGGCATAGGAAAACCAGGTTTCTGGCTGGGAAAAACCTATGAGATAAAGAATTTAGAGTGAAAATGATAAAAAGGATGGTTATGGGGAGATGACTGATGTTTTACTGATACTAGGGAGTGGCTTGGTCTTGTTTTGTTTTTGTTGCTGTTTGCTGGGTTGCTTTCAAATGCTTTTTTCTTTTTTAATTACAGCAGAGAATAAAGCATTTAAAAAAATATATATATAATATATATATTATATATATTGTATATATATTATATATATATTTTATGTATACCTCAAAGGTGATGCTGATTGGCTACTACAAAGCTGGAGCACGGATAGGGTGGAGGTCTTTCACTCCACTCTACCGCATCCGTCCATCCTGGGTGACAGAGACATGCAGAGGACCAGAACCTTCCCAGACCCTAAGGACCAATGGTTCTGAGTTGCCCAAATGGAAGTTCAGCCTGAAGCTCTTATCACAGTGATGGAGCGCAGGACTGATGGTTCCAGCACAGTGTCCGTTTTCTTTTTTTTTTAATTTTATTTTTAACGTTTATTTATTTTTGAGACAGAGAGAGACAGAGCATGAATGGGGGAGGGTCAGAGAAAGGGAGACACAGAATCTGAAACAGGCTCCAGGCTCTGAGCCATCAGCACAGAGCCCGACGCGGGGCTCGAACTCACAGACCGAGAGATCATGACCTGAGCCGAAGTCGGCTGCTTAACAGACTGAGCCCCCCAGGCGCCCCACAGTGTCCGTTTTCTATGAAGCTCTGTGTTTCCTTCTTGAGTCTGAGGGGATAGGCAGCAGAAATATCAGAACGTTCAAAGGAGCAATTAGACCATGTGGTGTCTCCTTGGGGGGTTCTCTTAGCTGAGCCAGAGGCATGATTTTTGGAAGCCTTAAAACAAAAATCAAAATGTAGCCTTAGTTGTGTCCCCACATGCTCCCAAGGGAAGGAGAGGGTAAGGACAGGAATTTATTTATGGCAGAAAAATCACGGTTAATCTTCCCCACAATATGATACCATTTGGTGAGGTGTGTGAGAGTATCAGGCAACCCCAGCAAAAGTGAGAAGGGATTGGAAGGGGTGTTACTGGCTTGTGGGACATTCTCTGGGCATCCTGGGCAGTGGTGGAAAGGTGTCTGAGTGAATGAGCAATCATGATCCTTGAATTGGTGGCAGGCACAGAGAAATAGAGACAATGGCCAAATTCGTAGTGTCAAAAGTAGTGTGCAGTGATGGGGGTTCTTTATCACTCTAGCCCCTGGAAGGGTTCCCATGTAGAGTCCTTCCAGGGCTGTTTTCTGAGGAAAGTGGGGCATGTTCTGTGTGGCCACCAAAGGACTCCTCCTTCTGCTCCTCTGATTGGCTACAGATACGTGATGAGCTAAGTAGAGGACCCTGTGCTTATCAGGATTGGAAAGGAGGTGCTGGCTGAGGCTTTCTGCTCTATGACAAGGGCCATCTCTGACATGGTTAGAACAGTCAGGTGGGACAGCTGGTGCTGAGGTGATCGTGGTGTATCTCCACTGGAGAGAAGCAATAAGTGGCCTGGAGACCCCCCAGGAACCTTCAGTAGTTGGCTCTGGGATTTCACTGGGAGGTAGTTTGGGACAAGTGGATTAATTTGGACAGATAAGTTAGAGAAAACTGAGAGTAAAAAAAGAAAAAAAAAGTGTTTTCAAAATGCATGTCCCATTTGATGTGAATTTTAAATTCTTATTCATCTGAGAACTCCTTTGGGGTAGTCGATCTAAGGATTCCTCAGACTCATACAGTGTTGAAGCTGGTACTGCATTCCATTTTTCAGCTGGGGATACTGTATGCAAGGGGAAGGAAGTGACTCTGATTCACTACATCCTTGGCCTTAAGCTTCACATTTATGATCAAATGTAGCCTCATAGCAACCCTAGGAACTTTTTAGGTTAAGTCTTTTGCTCATGGGTCACCTAAGACAATGCAGAGAATCATTGGTAGAGGTGAAATTAAAATCCAGCTTTCCAGAGAAGTGGCTGAGTGCTGTTATCATCATTTTACTTATTGTAGTAGTGAAATTTTATAATACTTAATTTTACCTTCATTCCTTCAGTTGGCTGTCAGGTATTTATAAGGCATTTTCCATGGTACTTACCACATTCTAGGCCCTGAGGATAGTGATGATTTCCTTTCCTCCACCCCCAGGGAGTTTATCATCCAGTTGGTGACTTAGCACATAAACAGACCATTACAGAAAGAAAATCTAGCAGAGATACATCAAAAGCATTACGAGAATATAAAGATTATATAAGAAATATTGCCTTGAACAGTGGAAAGGAGCTATAATAGTCTGTACACCAGGCACTGGGCTAAGTGTTTTGCTTGAATTATTTTGTTTGTGTATTAGAAAGACTGTTTCATTGGTCTTCAATTAATAGCTAGGTATATAGTCATCCTCCCTCATCATGATAGTGCTTATTTTCTTCACCAAGCTTCAGTAGAATATTCTGGTATTTCTCATAAAAGACAATATAATCTAATACAATATTGTGTATCAGGAATGATGTTTCACTTTTGGTTGTAGACAGGTAAACAAATGATAACCAATAACTTGAAACATATTCATCATTTAACATTGAGAAAAATTATCGTTATGGGTAACCTAAAATTGAGAGAGCATTCAGTCTCATGCAAAGACAGACAACCAGTGAAAGTCCAGTGAAAGAGGACGGTTGGGGCTAGCGTTGGAGCCTCTGATACTGGGGACGGAAGGAAGGCATGCAGATGGCTCTGGATGTTGAATACCAGTGGGAGATACTCACAGCTACCAGCAGAATCAAGCTGTGGCATTTTCTTGCCTGGGAAGCTCTGCAGGAGGAGACTGAGGTTCTCACTTAATTGCTGGTGGAATGTCTCAACATTCTAACACATTTAATCTGGTCGCCCCCACTTTTTTTTTTATCTCTGCTCTGCTTTTTGTGATCGCTTTGCTTAGTTTCTCTCCATTTCTTCATAGAGGTCTTTAAAAATACTCTTTATTCCCTCTTTCATCCTGTTTCCCTTGTTTGCAGTGAATTCCCAGGGGATCTAAGGTTTGGCGTGAACTTGATATTCAGCTGCAGGGGGATACCCTATGAGAATCTCCTAACTTCAAAATATCTTGTCTTTCAAAGTGTTCTGCATATTGGTTATATATATATATGGAGAGGGAGAGACAGGGAGAGTTGTGTGTAGGGGAGAGGCACGTAGGTGGAGAAAGCGTACACACTAATTTTTTTGTACTTACAGGTTGTTTTCTAGTATAAAAGGAGGGTGTATTGGGAGCATGGGAGTAACATAAAGGAAACCTGAGCTTTTTGTGGTCATTTTTGTATTTTTTAATTTGTTGACTATAGTAACAGGAAAGTGAGAGTATGGATACTTCCAAATAGTAATTTAGACTAATGTATATTTGTCTTGGAAGTTCTGATTAACTTTTGCAGAGTTCCCCTCTATTTCTTGTGTAGGGAATAAATAATTGAAAGGTGACTTTGTATATAGAGTAGAACAGAAGAAGAAGCATGATATAAATAATAGTGGTCTTTCTTTAAGTGGCCTTTTTAGTTTTTCTATAAAATCTGCAAAAGTAGTCTGTGGAAATATTCTTTTTAAAATGAAAATAAAATAATGTGAGAATATTATTAGAGTTTGTAGAGAACAAGTTGAACAAAATGTCGTTTGCCATTAAAAGTCAATAAAATGTTGGAGCGCCTGGGTGGCTCAGTCTGTTAAGTCTTTGACTTTGGCTCAGGTCGTGATTTCACAGTTGGTGGGTTTGAGCCCCGTGTCAGGCTCTGCAGTGATAGCGCGGAGCCTGGAGCCTGCTTTAGATTCGGTCTCCCTCTCTCTCTGCCCCTTCCCTGCTCACACTTTGTCTGTCTGTCTCTCTCTCTCAAAAATAAATAAACATTAACATTTTTTTTAAAAGTCAATAACTTGTGTATAGTTCCCTTACATTTCAAGATCTTTTTACAGAAATTTTCCTTTTTTCAGTTAATAAGATATAACTGACATATAACATTGTATACATAATCGGTACAGTTATTATGGAAACCAGTATGAAGATTCCTCACAAAATTAAAACTGGAACTACCATTTGCTCTAGTAATTTCACTTGTATATATCCAAAGGCATTGAAAGAGCCATATCAAAGAAGTATCTACACCTCCATGTTTATAATGCTGCTATAAAGTGTTGACAGATGAATAAAGAAATTGTGATTATATATAATTTATATTATACATATTATATATTATTATATGTTTATGTATTATGTAAATTATATGTATTATTTATATGTATAAATTGGATTTTTTTATTCAGCCATAAAAAGAAGGAAATTCTATCATTTGTGACAACATGGATGGATCTTGAGGGCCTTATACTAAATGAAATAAGTCAGATGGAGAAAGACAAATACTATATGATCTCACTCCCCCAAAATAAATTTTTCTTGGGACATTTGGGTGGCACAGTTGGTTGAGCATCAGACTCTTGATTTCAGCTCAGGTCATGATCCCAGGCCGTGGGATTAAGCCTCGCAGTGGGCTCTGTGCTGAGTGTGGAGCCTGCTTGGGATTCTCTCACTCTGTCCCTCTGTCCCTCTCCACTACCGTACTCTCCCTGTGTCTCTAAAAAAGATTTAAAAATAATAAAATAAATAATTTTCCTAAAAAATAAAGTTTTCTAGATGAGAAATGTGAAAAAGATTTCAATATATTTGTCAAAATGAACAAAAAAGTAAGTATGGTAAAGAGTTAAGTAGTCTTCAGAGTTCTTTCACTGAATCAGTTACAAAAGTAGAGAATACTGATTGCTTTTAAAACTGTAAGTGAAGTTAAAAAAATTAAATATATATACATGAGAGTACATTTCAATCCATTTTTTTATTCACTTACATTGGGTTAAAACCATGTTTGATAACCAAGAGAGAAAATAGAAAACAAAGGAAGAAAATAGTAAAATGACAAATAGTGACCATGGAATAACTTTCATTCATTTAAGGTGTAAACAATTAAAACTGTTATTGTCTTAATTAGTTTTACACCTAGTAGTAAACAACAGTTTAGTTTGATGAAATGTTTTAGCAATGTACTGTAGTAGTGAAAATCTATTCTTAAAATCTGATAATTTTTATTGTGTGTTTTTTTTAAAAGAGAAACTGAAGTAACAATTATGGTCTCAAAAACTGAAAAATTGTCTTTTTCTTCTTTTTTGATAAGACAATTGCCATATTTCACTGGCCCACACCGATTTCAGTTCAGAGGTTTGTGTTTTTCCTTCTCAAGCTGAAAAATAAATGTCACCAACATTAAGCAGCAGGATGTCTCCTTTGGTGCAGTATTTCTGGTGATACGGATGACACTAACAGTAGAGGAAATTTGACATTGGTGGCTATAGCAGATGAAAAAAACATTCATCTGAAGTTCTTGTATTTGCCTGAGAATTCAGTGATTCAGTCTTCATTTAATCTTTTCAGAGAATTTATTTGGCAGTTTTGATTTAAAATACTTTATGTTTTTTAATGGTTTTAATTTTTTTGCAGAGAAATGTTGAGTATGGCTGCCAAAATTTGCCTCCTATGCTCATTGCAGAATCTCTAGAGCTACATAAGATGCACAAGATAAGATGGACAAAATTAAAAATATATAAGAAAAAAATCTTGTGAAAAGTCCCACAAAATGTGCTAGAAATAATAACAACAATGATAATATTTATGTTGACTGACCAGTTATTAGATGCCTTATTGCTTTCGCATACTTTATTACATTCAATCTTCACAAAACTCCTATGATATTCTTATTCCCATATTGCATCTGATGAAACTGACTCAAAATATTGACATGAGTAGCAGAATTGGACTTGAACAAGAATGTTCTTGATAATAGACTTGTGCTTCTAAACAGTTGCTTTACACAACACCGAGATTACAAGTCGGAGTCTATCAGGAACCTTGGATTCTCATTTGGAAGAGACAACTTTCCCAGGGAGCTCTAAATCTGGACTCAGCCACCTAGGAGACAGTCTGCACACACTAGCTCATAATGCATACTTATTGAAGGGACAAATAAAGGAGAAAATAGTTTTGAATGGATGGCATCATGCCTTAGTTAATTGTGTTAGCTACATCAAGGACTAATTGTAAAGACTGAGTGAATTAGAGTTTTCTATATGGGGGAAGAAGGACATTTTGAGGCTTGGATATCAAGTATTATGTTTTTTGAATACATACAAATAGAACATCACTTAAGTAAACTAATGGGAACAATAGGGCAGATATAATTAAAAGTGGGACTATTCTAGAAAATACATTTGAGTCACCCCTTTCAGCTTATGGCACCCACTGTAGGAAAGAACAGGAGTGGGTCCTGATGCTCTAGGTGCCTGAAAGAGGGCAAGATAAGGAAGGGGTTGGAGAGCAAGGATGAAGTGTGAGAAATGAGGCTGAGGGAAAGAAGGGGAGGACAGCAAGAGAACTCTCCTTGTTTTGTCCATCACTAGTGATGACCAATACACCACTCTCTGCATTCCTGGAATAGAAACACTTAGAGAAAAATGCCATTTCTTACTCATCTTTGAATGTCTCATGATTTTGATTCCAGAGTCTTGCTCCATTTTAAGCTCAATAAATGTGTGCACAAGAGAATAAATGCATGACAAATACACATGTGACTTTGGAAAATCCAGTTTGAGCTTCTTTTTAGCTGAGAAATCCCAAATACTAATCAGATTGTATCTGACATATAATCCAAAATTGTACTGGAAACAAAAACAGTGGATGTCATTGTTAATTGAGAGCTTGTGAACATGTCCTAACAGGCATGTTCAAAATAAATGTTCAAAATAAAGATATTGGTGGAATCTACATGATGCTTTAGTATTTGTGATATGTCCAAACTACTTAAGTCCTTTTCTATTATTTTTTCTCTTGCTCTGGTTTTGGTTATTGTTTTTTTGTTAGTGTGTTCGTTTTTAGAACTGAATTATTATAATTTTGTTTTTATTTAAATTCTAATTAATTAACATACAGAGTAATATTAGTTTCAAGTGTACAATGTAGTGATTTAGTGCTTCCATACAACACCTGGTGCTCATCACAAGTGCACTCCTTAATTCCCATCACCCATTTAACCCATCCCTCCACCCACCTCCCTCTGGTAGCCATCAGTTCTCTATAGTTAAGAGTCTGTTTCTTGTCTTGCCTCCCCTCCCCCTTTTTACCTCTTTGTTTGTTTGTTTTGTTTCTTAAATTCCACGTGAGTGAAATCACATGGTATTTATTTTTCTTCAACTGATTGATTTTGCTTAGCATCATACTCTTTAGCGTCATACTCCATGTTGTTGCAAATGGCAAGATTTCATTCTTTTTTATGTCTGAGTAATATTCCACATCTTCTTTATCCATTTGTCAGTCAACAGACACTTGGGCTGTTCCCATAATTTGGCTACTGTAGATGATGCTTTTATAAACAATGGTGGTGCATTATCCCCCTGAGTTAGTATTTTTGAATTCTTTGGGTAAATATCTAGTAGTGAAATTGCTGGATTATAGGGTAGTTCTATTTTTAACTTTTTGAGGAACCTCCATACTGTTTTCCAAGTGGTTGCACCACTTTGAATTCCCACCAACAGTGCAAGAGGGTTCCCCTTTCTCCACATCCTCGAGAACACCTGTTGTTTTTTTGTGTTGTTGATTTTAGCCCTTGTGACTGGTGTGGGCTGATATCTCATTGTAGTTTTGATTTGTATTACCCTGGTGATGAGTGAAATTGAACATCTTTTCATGTGTCTGTTGGCCATCTGTATGTTTTCTTGGAAAAATGTCTACTCATGCCTTCTGCCCATTTTTGCTTGGATTATTTTGGGGGGTTATTTTTACTACTCATTCTTCTGTATTATTTCCCTGGGGGTGAATGCAAATTACTGGTGTAATGGGATGACTTTCTGGGAACTCTGAGAGTAGAATAGCATAGGAAGGAGGGTTGTTGGCAGGCAGAAACAACAATGTTGTTCTTAGATATATATTGACAGCAGGGGCCCCTCTAGGGTCTGTGGGATGATATTTCCCTTGGTTTGAAGTACTTTCAAGAGTAGGACTTTGGTTCCAGGAGTCCTGGAACAGTTTCCCAGGGAAAGAATTGAGTAGCGTATCATCAGTCTATGGAGAAGCTCTGTCAGGAGGGAGAAAACAACTTGAACTACAAACATCTAGAACTGAGTAGAGACTATACATAGTGCTAAGAGGTACAGAGCAAGAGAGAGAGATCAGAGGAAGTTTTGAGAAAAGTCAATATGCAGATGGTTCTGAAACTAGTCCTGTCTGTGGTGGGATTTTTTTTTTTTTTGATGATTTATTTATTTATTTTTGTGAGAGAGAGAGACAGAGGCAGAAACAGAGACAGAATCTGAAACAGGCTCCAGGCTGTCAGCACAGAGCCTGATGCAAGGCTCGAACTCATGAACTGAGCCAAAGTTGGATGCTCAACTGACCGAGCCACCCAGGCACCCTCATAGCAGCATCATTCTTGAATGTGGTGCACTGTTAGGAATAAGGGACTGTGTTCTCAGAGGGACTTGATCATCTGCATTTGGGATTTTATGATACCTCTATGGATTTGAGGATCTAAAGTAAGTTGAACCTCAAGAATGTTTTTGTATTTTAAAAAATACCTTGTTTTCTAATCTGCACATGGGTTTTGTGGTTATTGATGCTGGACACGCTTAGTCTAAAAATGTATGATTCTGAAGGATTAATGAGTGTTATGAAAGTATTCACTTATTTGAAGGCTTTTTTATATATGGCAGATAATCACAGTGCTTTGCATATACAAACTCTTCATGAATTAGGATGTGTGTTTTGGAAATACACAAACATGAGTTTGAATGATGGCTCTGCCGTTTGGTAATTACGTACTTTGGGGCAAATTTCTTAAATTCTCTCTGCCTTACTTTATGTATAAATTTGGGTACCTGAGTCAGAAGAGCAAATGAGATAATACATATATGGTTCATGCTTTATTCAATAATGAGTATATAATAAGGGGGGTACAGAAAGAATTCAGAGAAGTAGTATTTTTAGTCAGCAAAGTCACCTTTTTAAGGCCAGCTTTTGGAAGAGTTACATATTGCTGTTTATTGGAAAGGCAGGCAAATTTATGTTTTGTTCATGGAAATCTTTAATGTTTATACCCACTGAGAACATTTAGAGTGATGATTATGTTGATATGACCCATATTCACGCTGAAATTGCTCTTCATATGCCATTCATTAATAATTCTTTGATCATCTTTGTATTTAATAAAATTGATAAAATTACTTTCACTGTTTCTTTCTAATAAAAACCTTTTGGCGTTCCTCTGGACATTTTATTGATAAACTCTCCCTTAAGCATACATCCAAATTAAATGTGAGAACCTGCAGCTAAAAGAAATTGCTCCAAGGCAATGACTCACTAAGAAGAAAAATCAATAGCAGTTTCATTAAGGAATGGAAGATAGTTTAGACATACTCCTACCTAGCTTTCTTCCGACGGAAAGGAAAGGAACAATTGTTGATTATGTCTCTCCTTTTAGATATAGTGTTCATATCTGAGTAACGTGGCTGCTGTATAGAAAGACTGTACATGTTCCTTCAAATCTGCTGGGTTTCTTGAATAGAGCCAGTCTTTACATTTTGAAAAATTGACACTCATTTAAAGCAGTGTTTCTTTAATAATGCATGTCATGCTGAGCCTACTGCAAGAGAGATCTTTACAGCCAACAAATCCTACTGATACATTTGGATTAGTTAAATTCCAAATTTCTTTCTAAGTTTGTGCTTTCATTCCATCTTCCTCCCTTTCAACTCTTAGTTGATAGCTAGTTAGGGAGAAGGACAGATCGATGAAAGGACATCTGGATGGTGGTGGATGGACAGATGGAGGTGGAAGCAGGAAGAGAAGGAGGGAAGCAGAAAGGAAGGAAGGAGTTAGCGTGTAGCATCATGGTATGTGTGTTTCTAACTCTGTGCTTCACAGCTGTATGACCCTGGGCAGTTTACTCAAGCTCTGTCTGCCTGAATTTTACCACCTGTGAAAAGGTCATAATAATAGTGCCTGGTAGGACTGTGAGAACGAAAATGAGTTATGTGAAGTGTTGCAGTCAGTGTCTGCCGCATGATAGGTACCATATAGCTGTATAATTTTGAGCTGTGTTATTAGTAACATTTAAAAAAACATAAAGAGGAGTGCCTGGGTGGCTCAGTCGGTTAAGCGGCCGACTTCGGCTCAGGTCACAATCTCACGGTCCGTGAGTTCGAGCCCCGTATCGGGCTCTGTGCTGACCGCTCAGAGCCTGGAGCCTGTTTCAGATTCTGTGTCTCCCTCTCTCTCTGACCCTCCCCCATTCATGCTCTGTCTCTCTCTGTCTCAAAAATAAATAAATGTTAAAAAAAATAAAAAATAAATTGAAAAACATAAAGGGATAGGTAAGACAAATACAATGACTTTTTTTTTTTAACGTTTATTTATTTTTGAGAGAGACAGAGACAGAATGCGAGTGGGTTAGGGGCAGAGAGAGAGGGAGACACAGAAGCAGAAGCAGGCCCCAGGCTCCGAACTGTCAGCACAGAGCCCGATGTGGGGCTTGAACTCACGAGCCGTGAGATCATGACCTGAGCCGAAGTCAGACGCTCAACGGACTGAGCCACCCAGGCGCCCCTACAATGACATTTTTAAGATGCCATTTTTTACTACAACAATTCAAGTTAAAATAAATTGCATTTTAGCTACAAGGAACACAAAATGGCTTCTGGGTTATCTCAGATGGTAGTTGGACAGTTTGGGCAATAAATGTCCCTAAAGGAAGATGTTTTTACCTACAGGGTGGAATATTAGGTGGGGTGTAACCACATCCATGCAGTAGATGAGTCCTAGTCTTTTTCAAGACGTTTCAGTATTGAGGAAACATCCATGTGGGAGCCACGCTGGCTTAAATAAAATCTTTTCCGAAGCAAGGTGAAATGCTTACTTTTTCACAGTGTAGAATGAATCAGGAGGATATTCATTTCAAAGATAGAGAACTTTATCATAAATCGCTGCATGTCCCATATCAGGTGTAAATGTAGTGATAGGATGTTGTTTCTTCTGTGATAGCAGCAGGCAACATAAGTATCAATGAGTTTTTTTAGCAACTTTATTATAAAATGCTATTTCAAACTCTCAAGACTTTGGCTAGCCCAATCAGCCTTTATTTATCCCATTTCTTTTAAGATCTGTGAGATTCACTCAGTAATAACTAGGCACAATTGCTAACATTTACTACTTTTTCTTAATAGTCAGGCACTGTTCCGTTTACTTTGCATGGATTTTATATATTCTTTTGCCTCACCTCGATTGTTAGGAGGTTCATACTATTGTTATTTTGATTTTGTAGATCTGGACACTGTGGCACAGAGAGGTTAAGTAGCCAGCCCAGGGTCACGCAGCAAGTCAGTATGAGAGCCAACATTCAAACTCCTTGTGATTCCAGCGACTGGGTCTTAAATGAATTTAAAAAAAAATTTTTTTTTAATGTTTATTCATTTTTGAGAGACAAAGCATGAGCGTGGGAGAGGCAGAGAGAGAGATGCAGAATGAGCTCCAGGCTCTGAGCTGTCAACACAGAGCCTGATGTGGGGCTTGAATCCATAAACTGTGAGATCATGACCTGAGCCGAAGTCAGACGCTCAACCAAATGAGCCACCCAGGCGCCCCTTAAACTAATTCTTTATATAAGTACTTAATATTTTTGAATGGTTATAATAATAATACCTGGTGTTAAATATAGCAAGAAAAAGATTTCTTCTCAATCTGACAGTTCACTTCCAGGTTTGTGGGTTTGTGCCAAGTATGTATACTTGAAGGACATTTTGAAATTAGAGAAATAAACATCTCTTTTCCCTTCTCGTATAAAAGGAAATAAGGAACCCGTCTTAACTTTGCCTAATAATTGTTTCATTGCTTTATTTTTGGTCTAAATTTTGCTAAAAGGAAGAAGCCTTTTTTTCTCTCTTAATCTACTTCTATCTACCAAAAAAACAAACAAACAAACAAACAAACAAACAAAAAAGCCAGAAGAGCAAATTTCATTGTGCCTGTTCGTTGTGAGATTGTTTTGATTGTCTGTGGCCTGTAGGGAAGAGCATGTACTAACCTCTGCCCATGATGACCGATATTTGTGTCTACTGGTTCAGATTGAACTTTGTGGCTTTGAAAGGACTTGGTGGCTGCTTGTAGCAGGTATAGTAAGAAAGGTGTTATTAATGGAGGGTCTACCATGTGAAGTGAACTAATTTACATCCATTGACTCATTTCCTTAGAGCAACGATGCAAAGAAGGCCTGGTTATCCCTGTATTACAGGTAAGAAGAGCCAGGCATACAGCAATTCTGAAATTTACTCTGGGTTACATAGCTCATGAGCAACAGAACTCAGTTCTGAATTCAGATCTCTGGGATTCCTGCCCACTTTCCACCTTTCTATAGTGCCTTTTATTATAGTTCAAGTATGTGATCTAGGAAATGCTTTTCCCCATTGCTTCTTACTGGGCATGAAGCAGAGCTTCCAGCTGTATTAGTTTTCTGGACTCTCTCACCTTCCCTTGCCTCCTTTTTGATCCAGATTGTTCAGCCATGTGGAGACTGCTTTCCCACTGCATCTGGCTTTGCTCCCCGATCATAGATACAGAGAGACAGCACTTAGCACTTTATAGAGGAGAAGGACCTGAATCCAAATAATGATTATCATGAACCAGTCATTTCATTCTTCAGTCATGGCATTGCACTTCTTTGAATAGACTTCAGGGCCCCTATCTATAAAATGGATACTTAGAGTTATTGGGCCTATGGTTACAGACAGCATTATTATGAGTCTCTAAAAAGAAAGTTTATAGAATTACCCAAAAAAGTAGCATTCAAATCAACACCGATTTTATCAGTGTCATATAGGAGGCAATTAGGACATATAATAAATTACTTTCATGAAGTAGATATTTGACTATGGTATGATTTTAGAAATGATGAAATTATCCAATCTCAAACTTTGGGGCAACAACTTTGAATTTGTATGAAATCTTCAGTTTGGAGTATTGGTATAACATTCCTCATTTGTTCCTATTCTCCTAGTTCCTGTTAGTAAACAGAAGTATATTTGCACTGCTGCAGTGGTTTGTAGCTTATTGAAATCACATACTTCCTTGGGTTCTTTCAGTAGGAATGGACAAAGCTAATGGTGCATGGTGTCTATGGACTCGCAAAGCCAGCTCTTGTCTAATTGAGTCAGTGAGTCAGCTTACATTTACCGAGCTCTCAGCTGGGGGTGGGGTGGAACCAGGCATTTTAACCAGAATTGAACATCTGCTCAGTGCTTAAGTAGCATGAGCCTCCAGACTGGGGCTAGCCTAATGGACTCACCATTGCGTCTCTGCTATTGAACAGTGATTAGTATACAGATTGGGACATATTTGGTTTCAGTTCAGTCTGTTCCCACAGATGAGGCCCGAGTATGATCATATCATATAAATTATTTAAGGTGCAGCGTCTATGTAATCTGAGCCATAAGTAAAAGTTGGCCTACCGTCTGTTCTGTCACCCTGGAGGACTCTTTATTTTCCAAAGGAAATAGTCCATCTTGTGAACTGACATCATTAGAGTCATAAAAATTCAAATATGCCTTGAGCGATTTCTTTACTTTGGCATGAAGTCTCAAGTACAATATCCAAAAGCTTAGCATTCTCTAACTGTTGGCTTAGGGTTAGATGGAAGAAATTTCTAGAACACTAATTGCAATTCCAAAATGGTGTTACTAGTTGTAGTCTGAAGAAATTTGAATCTGTAAATTCCATTCATTTTCACTGATTCTTTAAAGTTCAAGTTTTTTTTTTTTTTAATTTGTGAATTTAGTTTGATGAGAAATAGATTTAGTCATGGGTGTTTTGGATGGTGAAATAGACTACAGAGATTATTTTCGTACAATCCTGTACAATTTAGTTTGTCTGTGAAGAACTACTGGGTCTAGAAACAAAACTGACTTGTTGAAGGTCACATGGCTAGAACCAGAACCCAAGTGACCTGACTTCTGGAGGACCCTTTTGGTTATATCATCTCCCATCCACATCATTCTATTTTAGTGAAGAATCACAGCCTAGGTCTCTTTCATGTTTAAAACTTTCCCTGCTCTGGTTTCAGTGAGTTGGAAATAGAAAAGTAAAGGGGAACTAAATCTATCTCCCCTTTCCTCTCCTTGAATCACCTTGCCAAATATAGTTGCTACATTCTATCTATTCTTATCCTGTCTGGATAAGACCTACTCCTTGAGCCTGTCCTCCCCCCGCCCCGCCCCCGAATGCGTGTAATGAAGACTTTGGGGTAGATCACGGCAAGTGACAGGGTCCTTGAAGTTAAAGGTCCAATATTTACAGGTCCGCTGCTAAAGGGTGTATATAGCACACTCCTTAGATGGAAGGATAACAACACCAAGTGTCCAGAGCTTTGCTATTTTCTTCCGTGACAGAGATCGTGAACTGGAGCTGCCTGCCAGGACCAGACTGGGGAACCTGGCCTCTTTAGTCACTTTCCAGAAATGCAACTTTCAGTTGGCTTCCCAGTTTAAGAAAGTTAACTAGATTCAACCAAGGGGGTTTAAAGGGATGTTAGTTTCTTCCATTTTGTATCTTTCCTTTCTCTTCAAGCATATCCTGTACTGATCTTCAGAACTGGGAGAATAAAGCAGACAATACCTTTTAACACTGTGAGGCCCCAGGGCATGACTCCTGTGGGTACTGGTTCTGGTAGTGACTTGACATTCTCTTCATGGAGGCATTTATGCCTCAAGTCTTCCTTGTTAGGCACTTAATTTAGAACTCTTTTAAAAAGTACCTTTAATTCTGCTTCTTTAAAGTAGTCCTTCCTAAGCCCAAAAGCAAAACAATTTCCCAAATGATGAATTCCTTAAAAATGCATGCAGTTTAGGACAGCAGTAGTAAATAATTGACAATTCAATAGCTTTAGTCCTTTTTACTCTCTGGAAGCTCTTGACTAAAGATGGCACACACATAAAACAACCACAAAGGACATAGTTGCTTAAAACGCTAATGCCTTGGAGTACATTTTCTCTTCTGCCAAAATATATTCTTTGATTATTTCCTGGTAATTAGGACTAGCCTCTAGCAGAACCGAAGGAGGTGATTTCCCCTGCAGCACTGCCCCTCCCTTTCTGAGCCACACTTGGAACCTTGCTGTATAGACACCTAGCTTCCTTCATTCAGATCAGATTATGTTAATGACTTTTTTATAATAGCAGTTGCTTCTCCTAGGAATGCACACCTCCCCACAGGTTCATTGTTTTTACTGTTTACTGTTTTTTTTAATTTTTTAAAATTTTTTTATTATTTAATTTATTTTTTAATTTACATCCAAGTTAGTTAGCATATAGTGCAACAATGATTTCAGGAGTAGATTCCTTAATGCCCCTTACCCATTTAGCCCATCCCGCTTCCCACAACCCTTCCAGTAACCCTCTGTTTGTTCTCCATATTTAAGAGTCTCTTATGTTTTGTCCCCCTCCCTGTTTTTATGTTATTTTTGCTTCCCTTCCCTTATGTTCATCTGTTTTGTCTCTTAAAGTCCTCATATGAATGAAGTCATATGATATTTGTCTTTCTCTGACTAATTTCGCTTAGCATAATACCCTCCAGTTCCATCCACATAGTTGCAAATGGCAAGATTTCATTCTTTTTGATTGCCGAGTAATACTCCATTGTGTGTATGTATATATATATATATATATATATATACATATATATATATATATCACATCTTCTTTATCCATTCATCCATCGATGGACATTTGGGCTCTTTACATACTTTGGCTGTTGGTGATAGTGCTGCTATAAACATGGGGGTGCATGTGCCCCTTCGAAACAGCATACCTATATCCCTTGGGTAAATACCTAGTAGTGCAATTGCTGGGTTGTAGAGTATTTCTATTTTTAATTTTTTGAGGAACCTCCATACTGTTTTCCAGAGTGGCTGCACCAGGTTGAATTCCCACCAACAGTGTAAGAGGGTTCCCCTTTCTCTGCATCGTCAGCAACATCTGTTGTTGCCTGAGTTTTTAATGTTAGCCAATAGACACTTCTCCAAAGAAGACATCCAGATGGCCAACCAACACACGAAAAAATGCTCAACATAGCTCATCATCAGGGAAATACAAATCAAAACCACAATGAGATACCACCTATAGGTTCATTTTAAATGTGCAATATCTTAACCCAAAGGACTAAATTTATTGTTGTGGCAGGCAGGCTTTCTAACGTGAAGTTCAGGGGACGTTTCATGCTGGAGACCCACAAAGAACAGCCCATAGGCCAGCGTCTTATCCTATTTATGTGCAAGGCCATGTTTTTATTTTTTCATATGCTGGATTTTATTTTTCTTATAAAGTCAGGCCATGGTAGGGCGCCTGGGTGGCTCAGTTGGTTGAGCGTCCGACTTCGGCTCAGGTCATGATCTCGCAGTCTGTGGGTTCGAGCCCCGTGTCTGGCTCTGTGCTGACAGCTCAGAACCTGGAGCCTGCTTTGGATTCTGCCCCTCCCCTGCTCTGCCCCTCCCCTGCTCATGCTATGTCTCTCTCTCTGTCAAAAATAAACATTAAAAAAAATTTTTAAAAAAGTCAGGCCATGGTGCAGGTAAGATGTATTAAGCTAAGGAAGGTGGAAAGCAAAGTTTAGTTATGAAGAAGTTAGAATGTTTGGAATTTTTCTGAGATGTTACCAACGACTAACAGTACCGTCTTAAGAACTAGATGGCAATTTCCATTCAGCATTTCCTTGATTTTCTAAGATTTTAAGGTTCTTAACATTTTCTTAATTATAGAATTAATTAGCATGTTAATGGAAAAATCATTAGATGGCAGAATTCATAAAGCCTGTGTTTTTACAAACCATTATTTGCACAACAGAGCACTGCAGTTTTAATTACAGTCAATAGAGCAATTGGGCCAAACTGTACTCTGTTCCTAGATTGTGAGAACTCACATGTCTCTTATCTTTTTGACTGGTTATCTTTTTGCACAGAGGTGGCTATTTTCCTTAGAAATTTCCCAAACTATAAAGATAGGTTGGAGAATTTGGAGCCTGGAGTTGCTTTGGCCTTTTTCAGTATTCTTTTCTTCTTACTTTTTACTACCGCATCTCAGGCATGTTTTTGTACATATTAGCAAAGGAATCAAAAGCCCTAATGTTCTCTGCAGTATCCTTTTCTTTCTCCTTCACTGTCTGGATTCTTGGTTGTTGGGTACCTGCCCCCACTGCTGGTGGACATGAGCAACCACGTCCAAGGGGACCGTGTCTGGCATCAACTTTACCTTTATTTACACTTGGCTGTCTAGTTTGCTGTGCAGACTCAGCATGGGGGATTAAGCAGCCCTTCTCTGACCAGAAGTGATTGTTGCCACACAGTATTGTAAGATGTCATATAATTATGTATCATAATTTCTGCCTTTCTTTCGTACTTGATTCTACTGAAATTATACCTGCCTCCTCCTCCCTATTATCAAGGTCTCTTGGCTAGAAATCATGCCACTTCCAGCTTTCTGAAGATGGTGGAGAGGAGAAGGGAATGTGTCTAATAAAGCTACATTATTTGGAGAGGAACATTCATTTTGTTGGCCATGATATAATTTCCAGTTGGTAATCTTTTCAACCAATCAACCTGAAATTAAAACTAAAAATGTAATAAGCTTTCTTATCTCTATATGTTTCAATTTTCAGCTTCTCCAGTGAGCTGGAGATATAGATAGGAGGCACACATTCTGTTTGTTATACTTGATTGATGAACCCTTGTTTGCTGCATTTAACTTTTAAAGTAGATAACCTTGACAGAATTCTACATTTTTCTAAAATTAAAACTCCATAATATACTCATTCCCATGACCAGTCTCTATTTTTATCAAGGTAGCTATTGCTCATCTTGCCATTAAAATGACTAAGTGAACTGTTAACTCTCTTATTTGTATGTCAGAGACCGTTGATGCCCTGGAACATGTTCTTTCAGCCCAAATGCCATTCCTCTGTATATTCATGTAGTTTATGTGCATGTGGCTCTACCACTGTTCTGTTTTCAATTTTTCCCAATATCTTTTTTATTGTGGTAAAACACACATGCTCTAAAATTTACCATCTCAACCAGCTTTAAGTCTATGGCTCAGTGGTAAGTATTCTCACATTGCTTTACAACCGATCTCCAGATATTTTCATCTTGCAACCCTGAAGATCTGTACCTACTGAACATTAATTCCCCAACCTCCTGTCTTTTGCCCATGGTGACCAACCACCTTTCTGCTTGCCATTTCTATCATTTTGACTATTTTAGATATTTCATATGAGTGGAATTACACAGTATTTATCCTTTTGTGACTGGCTAATTTCACTTAGTAAAATGTTCATGTTGTGGCATGTGACAGGATTTCCTTCTTTTATAAAGCCACTTAATATAATGGAATCATTATATGTAGATAGTACGTTTTCTTTATCCACTCATTTATCCGTGGATAGTTATTAGTTATTGTGAATAATTCTGGGATTAACATAGATATGCAGACATCTCTTGAAGATCTTGCTTTGAATTCTTTTGGATATATACCCAAGGAGTGGGCTCACTGGGTTACAGGGTAGTTCATTTTAAATTTTTTGAGGAACCCCTGTACTCTTTTCCATAATAGCCGCTCCATTTTACATTCCCACAAACAGTGTACAAGGGCTCCAATTTTCCACATTCTCTCGAACACTTGTTATTTTCTGTTCCTGGGTATGAACTGATATCCTATTGTAGTTTTGATTTATATTTATTTTATGATTAGTGATGTGGAATAATCTTTTCATATGCTCATTGGTGATTCATACATCATTTGGGGGGGATTGTTTATTCAAGTCCTTTGCTTTTTTTTTTTATCAAGTTATTTGTTTTGTTGTTGAGTTGTAGAATTTCCTTAAATATTTTGGATATTAACTTCTTATTATATCTATGATTAACAAATATTTTCTATTATTCTGTAGGTTGATTGCCTTTTCACTCCATTGTTTCCTTGGATGCATAGAAGTTTTTAGTTTTATTTTTGCTTTTGTTGCCTGTTTTCTTGATGTCATGTCTAATAAATCATTGTACAATACAGTGTCCTGAAGCTTTCCCTGTATGTTTTCTTCTAGGAGGTTTATAGCTCTAGTGCTTATGTTTAGGTCTTTAACCCACTTTGAATTAATTTTTGTGTATGTTTAAGATAAGGGTCCAACTTCATTTTGTATCCAATTTTCCCAGCACCATTTGTTGATTATGTAGTCTTTCTCCATTGTGTAGTCCTGGCATTGTCTTTTCGGGGTCCTTTGTGATTCCTTATGAATTTTAGATAATTTTTATATTTCTGCAAAAAAATGTTATTAGGTTTTTGACAGGAATTTCTTTGAATCTGTAGATTGCTTTGGGTAGCATGGACATTTTAACAGTATTAAGTCTCCCACCCCGTGGGTATGGGATATCTTTGATATGGGATATCCCATTTCTTTGAGTGCTGTTTTGTACTTTTCAGTGTATGAGTCTTTCACCTCCTTGTTTAAGTGTATTCCTAAGCTTTTTATCATTTTCATGCCCTGTAGTAAATTATATTCTTAATTCCCTTTTTGGATTGCTCATTGTTAATGTACAGAAACACAACTGAATTTTGTATGTTGATTTTGTATCCTGAAACTCTGCTGAAATTGTTTATTAGTTGTAACAGTCCCCTCCCATCCCGCCCCGGTGGAATCTTTTGAGTTCTGTGCATATAAGATTATGTCATCTCTTAACAGAGATAATTTCACTTCTTTTCCAATTTGGAAGCCATAAAAATTAGGTAAGGAAAAAAAATGACTTCCAAATAACAGTGATGAGGGTGGGCATCGTTGCCTTGCTCCTAATCTTAGAGAGAGTTTTCATTTTTTTACCATTGAGTATGATGTTAACTGTGATATGGATTTTATTATGTTGATATAGTTTCCTTTTATTCCTAGTTTTCTGAGTATTTTTATCATGAAAGGATATTGAATTTTGTCACATGTATTTTCTGTATCATTTGAGATGATCAGGGGTTTTTTATGTTTATCTTGCTTGTATAGCGTATTGCATTGATTGATTTTTGTATGTTGAAACATCCTTGCATTCTGCATATAAATTCCAGTTGGTCATGGTGTATAATCCTTTTAATGTGCCATTGAATCAGGCTTACTAGTATTTTGTTGTGGATTTTTGCATCACTGTTCATCAAGTATACTGATCTATTGTTTTCTTATCGTGTCTTTGTCTGGTTTTGGTATCAGAGTAATAGTGGCCTCATAGAATGAGTTTTGAAATGTTCTCTCCACATCAATTCTTTGGAAGAATTTGAGGAGGATTGGTGTTACTTCTTTAACTGCTTAGTTGAATTCTCCAGGGGAGCCATCTTGTCCTGGGCTTTTATTTTTTAGGAGTTTTTGATTGCTGTTTCAATCTCCTTACCCATCTGCACATTTGTTTAAATTTAGTGACACAGTTGGCTTGATTTCCCCTCCCTCCTAAACAACACACATATTGTGTTGATATTGCTGGTGAAGGAAAGGAATATGACATTACTCCTTTAAAAATGTAAGAGTGTAAAATAATTTAGGAATGCTAGGTAGAATATTGTGTTTCTTCTACAACTCTCAAGTCTCATTTCTTTCTGCAAATAGCTTTTGATCAACTTTACCATGAAAACAAACAAGCAAACTACAACAAGAAAAATCAGGCAAAATATCTCTCCACTTTCACAGTCTCCTTAGTGCTGCATTTGCTTGTGTACATGTTATTCCTTCCTTCCTCCCATGTCTGAGGCAGGTAGGTCCCTCCTACTGTTTTGGTCTCATCTCTTCCCTTGAACTTTCCATTCTGATAATTTCTCTTGGTTCACTTCCTTTCCAATAAGTAGTCCTTCTCTCCTCTTATATTGGCTCTGTTTCCCTGTCCCTTTCTCTACATCTCTTAAAAAATGCTTTTCTCTTCAACCTTGTTTACCTTTATTCACTGAAGGTATTTCTAAATTCTCCTCTACTACTCACTTGTCAGTTTACATAAACAAGCTACATAAACCTTGTGAGCCTTTATTTTCTTGATTTAAAATAAAGACAAAAACAACAATAATAATGATAATATCTCCCTTAAATAGTTGGAATTGTAAAGGTTATCACACACATATGTGTTGATCTTGACCTTCCTAGATATCTCTGAGGCATTTGGAGTATTTTCTTCCTGGAAATTGTTTTCTCTCTTGAAAAAAAATTTTTTTTTCATTTTTCATTTTCATCCTACATCTCTGGCCCTTTCTTTTTTCTTTTTGATAAGCTCATTTCCTTCACTTGCCTTTTAGTCTTTATTCCTCAAGCATCGGCCTTTAGCTCTAGTCTCCCTGTACTTTGTCTGAGCTCTTCTACTCAGAATCATAGGTACATTTTTAATATTCATTTTTGGTTCAAAATATATACATGGGAGATATACATATACATTTCCAAATTTATTCTGAAATCCAGACATGCTTATAGCCTGCAGATCTCCCTGGATGCTACAAAATCACTTCAAACTCATTTGGTCCCAACTGGTGCTCAGCAGCAGCTTGCTGAGAACCTTTTAGGTCCATTTCTATGAATTTCTGTGAGATCTTCTTGGCCATACTTTTTGTGTTAATAAAAATGTCCTTATCCCAGCCCACCACTCCCTAATTCCCTTTCCCTTATCTCTGTCTTAAATGTTCCTACTTTTCTCCTTGTTTCTCAAATGCTTTGCTATCCTATTGTTCTTAAATGATCTCCTTATCTCCAACTTTCGAACTGGTTCCAAGTTATCATTATAAAACACAAACAAAACTGCTTCTGAAACTTTGCTGCTTAAAATATTCTACCAGTTTTAGGATAAAAGGATAAAATCTGAATTCCTTTGTACACCAGAAAGATTCTTTGTGATTTGTCTTCTGCCTCGGCTTTATAGTCTGTCATCTATCCCATATATTTTTAATAATTTTTAAAATTGAAGTATCATTAATATACTGTGCTGTATTAGTTTCAAGTGTACAATATAATGATTCAACAATTTTATCCATTTCTCAGTGCTCATCAAGGTAAATATGCTCTTAATCTCCTTTATCTATTTCACCCATGCCCTTACCTCCCTCCCTCCCTGTAGCTACACATTTGTTCTCTGGATTTAAGAGTCTTTTTTCGTTTGCTTGTTTGTCTCTTTTTTTCTTTGTTTATTTACCTCATTCCTTAAATTCCAAATATTAGTGAAATCATATGGTATTTGTCTTTCTCTGGCTGACTAATTTCACTTGGCATTACCCTATATATCCACCCATGTTGTTACAGATGGTAAGATTTCATTCTTTTTATGGCTTAGTAATACTTGATTGTGTCTTTATCCATTCATCTGTTGATGGACACTTGGGTTGCAACATTATTTACAATAGCTAAGATATGGAAATAAGCCATCACATACAATTTTGAGCAATATGGGACTATTTGTCCTTCCAGCAAAGTGAATTTCTCTTACTAGTTTTTTTCCCCTCTCCCTCTCATCTGCCCTTCTTCTTCTTCCCCTTATTCTCTCTCTCCCTTCCTCCTCCCCCTTCTGACTTTGTGACTTTTTTTCTGACTTTTTCTCTGTTCTCTACATAATTAGCTTGTTTTAATCTTTTAAGAACAGCAGAAACACCCCCGGCTCTGTGAGCTCTGTCCTGATCATCATCACCTTACACACCTAGACACTTGGTTAGAAGAGGCTTTCCTCCACTGGGCACTCAGGTATCCTCCCTTCTGGGGGAGTTGTCTTCTCATTGTTATGCTGCCAATACATGGTTTGAGTTTCAGGCAAATTGACTTCTGGAATACTAACAAGAGGATTTTCTTCTACTGCTATCCAACTAGAACATATATCTTTGACATTTAGATAATGTTGAGGGATCCTTATTAAATAATTGGCTTCAGAGATGAAGCCCTTGTTCAAAGTGTTGAACAGATAAATTTAGCTGTGTAAGTAGCAAAGAGCTTAAGTTTGTCAAACTGTAGGGCATTTCATTAGCATTTCTGAGGAACAGGTGTTTCTTTCTGAGAAAGGTTGACTTGATCATAGTAAATTTTGCCTCTAGGGATGCAAGTCCACCTTGGGTCAAAGAACTAAGAGTGTAAATAGTCAGGACTTACTGTTGGCAGACACTGATAGGGGACAACCAGTGCTTAGAAATGCAAGAATGTTGACAGGAGTAGAGATTTTCCAGATCAATTTTTGACACCAGTTATTTCAATGTAATTGTTTCTTTTTCTTAAGGAGTCACCAAGTTAAAGCCCTTCTAATTGTCTGTCAAGACACATTGGATTATATCCATTCTTATCATGGGAATCCTCTCCAGGCCAGGAGATTGGGAGGGAGAAGAAGAGAGGAGTTTTGTACATGTTTTTTCTTCTGGAAGTCAGCCTCAATTTGATTTTTCAGTACATTGCTTATAGTTGTATAGTTTTTAATATTTTGAAAGCATTTGAATAGCATTTTTTTTTCAGTATAACCTGCTACATCCTACTTTTTGGCATTATTATAAACTGATTTATAATCCTCTGTTAACAAGATTATGTGACTATATCCCTGGCATACCCCAAAGAATATATATTTAATAATCTGGGTTTGAAGAGGCATTCTTTTAAAAAAATTATGTTTTTATTTATTTTTGGGAGAGAGAGAGACAGGGCATGAACAGGGGAGGGGCAGAGACAGAGGGAGACACAGAATCCGAAGCAGGCTCCAGGCTCTGAACTGTCAGCACAGACCCCGACCGACGCTGGTCTCAAACTCATCAACTGTGAGATCATGACCTGAACCAAAGTCGGACGCCCAACCGACTGAGCCACCCAGGTGCCCCTGAGGAGGCATTCTTGATATGAAAAAGGTACCCATTTCTTTTGTTACTGATTGGATGGAAAATAACCATGTTTTCCATATAAATTAAATCCCCAGGGTTCATCATTGAATTATATGCTTCTTATTTTAATTTGAGGAAGTCTAGTAATTAAAGTTTCATTCAGATAAAAGACAAATATTTTTTAAAAGAAATAAATAAAAACAAGTTTATTACAGATTTTGAGGAGCCCAACTCAAATATATTTACAGAGTAGGTTGATAGAAGAGTCATAAAATGTAATGCATGCAAAAAGAAAAATAAGCTATTGAAAAAATCACACTTATCTTTTTTATCCTTTATTGTAATCAGAAAAAAATCATGAAAATTGTTCTATAAACATGAGTGAGCTAAAAAATATTACCAGAGTATTAGTTACTGGAGAAACAGAAATGAAATTTGGAAATGAGATTTATCATGTTCTCACTTTAATTTGTACTCCTGCTGTACTGTAAATGTAATAACCATCAACATGAAAAATGTAACAGATTGATAATACCATTGAGTTTTAATTAAACCACTGAAATGAAAAGGACCCAGATGGATAACTGGGAAATGTAGTTATCCTTTATGAAATGTGCTGGATTGCCCGTTTATTCTGTTTTCTTATAAATTAATGCTCTGCCAAAAATAGTGTCCTATCAGAAGATTTAGTAAACATTAATCATTTAAGTTTATAAAACATATGGTTGCTTTGGTTTTTTCAATTTAGTTTTGAAACACTTATCGCTCCAAATCAGCAGTTGTTCACTTTCCTGATTCCTTCCTGCTATGACTTCCCATTTCTGCAATTTTCTACATAAATAGAACCATAGAACTGCAGTATGTATAGTTTGTTTTTCTATAAAGCCATTGGTGTGATCTATTTGCTTTAGAATGCCAGATTTGTGGAGTGCCCAGGTGGCTCGGTTGGTTAAGTGTCTGACTTTGGCTTAGGTCATGATCTCACAGTCTGTGAGTTTGAGCCCCAAGTAGGATCTCTGCTGTCAGCACAAATCCTGCTTTGAATCCTCTGTCTCCCTCCCTCCCTGCCTCTCTTGGGCTAGTGTGCTCTCTTTCTCAAAACTAAATAAACGTTTAATAATAATAATCAAAAGAATGCCAGATTTGTAAATCTAAGTTTCAGGACATTTTAGGTTCTGTGAATTCATGAATTAAAAAAGAAAAAGAAAGGACACCTTAAGAAGCCACTCCTTTGGAAAGTTTTCAGCACTCCTGAAAATAGCAACCACTGACAGTGGTTCAGTTAAGACATGAAGCAGTGGTGTTTTTCTTATCAGCTTGATGTTAAGGATGAATTGGCTACTTAGGATTCGGGAGTATCCCATCTGAAGACCTTACTGAACACCCTGTAAGGTGTTCAGATGTTTTCAGAAAAGTGGTCACTAGAGTTCACAATGGCAGACCGCTGATTTTTTGTGAACAAAAGCACCAGGTCACCCCTGTGGTTGTAAATGTGCAGATTTCCAGTTTCTGACTCCCTCTATGTCACGTGAAGGGCATCTGAAGATGACCTTTATCCAGTAGCAGTACTGGACTTACATGTTGAATTGGAAACATAACATTTTCATGACAGCTACAGAGAAATGACATGGATGAGTTTAATCAAAGAACAATTCTGTGTGTTTTTATCTTAGGTTAACTTTGTAGGATATCCAAGTTTTCTGTTTGCAAATGGCACAAAAATCAAGAGTTTGTTGTTGAGGGCCCATTATGCCTGGCATTCTGAGGACAATGTCCCTAAGGAAGATGTCTGGGAGGAAGATGGCTCTGTGATGTGCCTGTGCTCTCCAGCACTTACAGCTGAAGTGTAGAGATAGCAAAACAAATAGGAAATAGGAAATTATTATATAATCGATTCTACCTGAGTGCTATAAGAATTCAAGAATGGGTGGGATCAGTATGAGTTGCCTATAAAAAATAGGACAACATTAGAACATTAGTTTGTCGTGGATGATTGGAATTTGGAAATGGGAGAGTAGACCATTTTAACTAATGAGCTTAACATAATGGGAGACCTGGGGGAAAAATGATTGTGATGAGACAGGGAATGTTAAGTATCCAAGAAGAATGGCTCAGCTTAAGGAATAGATGCAGATAAGGTTGGCTGGACAAGGGAGGTCCAGGCATTGAGGTACTTCAAAGCTAAGTGGCAGAGATTAGATCTTTTATGACAGGACACACAAAACAAATGTTTGTTCTTGAGCCGAGAAGTAATCTGAAAGGACAGTGGTGGAAAGGTGAATCTGGAAGTGGTACCCAGCTAGAAAAATAAGATGGTTGAGGTATTATTATAAGATATTTGAGGCATGAAACATGATTAGGGACTTAAAAAAATTAACTCTGGAGAGTGAAGAATCCAAGATGTGGACATGGTGTTTGTATGGTGCAGCCTCTGTATCTGCTTAGGATGCCTGCCCAGCCTCTTTTGGCTGAGGCCTTTTGCCCCTGCTCATGTTGGTTCAGTATAGTACTACACCCCCCAGGGCAGAGTGATCTGTCTTATGACGGCCATTTAACTCAATGTAAGCCAGTAAAAGGATTTTCCAGAAATTGTTCTGATTTTTCTAGTTAGAGGAAGCCCTATTTTCCCTTCTGTCATGAAGCTATAAAGATACAAGACCAGATCTGCCTGCCAGTATTGTTAGAGCTTCATGCAACAAGCCTGAGAGAGTAAAGCCAGCATGCACAAGGACGTAGTGATAAGATCGGTGACTAGGGGGTTGGAGGGAAATATATGTGTGTGAATGTATATGCATGTGTATATGGATATGTCTGTATGCATACATATATGTGTACATTAGTACAACCCTAGAATATAAGCCTTACTAGCTGCATTTTGCAGATGAGGAAAATCATTGCTCAGAAAACCTAGCAATTTCGTCAAGGTTAAATAGGTAGATGGTAGATTGCCAATCAAAGCCTGAGTTCATCTGGTTCCAAACTAGTGTTCTTGTCTCTTTATGAGGCTGCCTCTCGTCATGGTCTTAGGGGGTCATGATCAGATTAAATGCTAATTATATTAATTGTCCTTACCTGGTCTTTCTTTTATGCTGCAAGTGTCTGTTCTCAGCAAACATAGCCCTTGTAGCTCTGCTCTGTTCTGTAGGAGGGAGACATGTTCTCCACATCTGTGTGATCCTCAGTGATATAAAACATGGGGAACTTTTCTCTCTAGGAAGTGTCACAAAGAGTGTTTAGTCAAACACTAGCCAATAAAATCTGTATTATCTATAGTATAGTCTATAAAATGTTCCAGGTTAATAATGAAAAAAGTAGAATGTTTTGTTGCCCAAAACAAAAATCAAAATTAAACTAGGACTAGCTTTTAATGTATAACACTTGTAATATATAGGAGTATTTAGTTAAAGGGTTTTAAAAGATGGGGAAAACATTTGTGGAGATTTCAGATGATATTTTGGACACCTATCAAATTATTTAATGTAGACACTAATAGTCGCAACATTTTTTTCAATTACATTTAATGTAGATTTACAGAGTCTAACATTTTTAAAAATTGCACTTAATGTAGATACTGCTGGTCCTGATATTTTCAATTACATTTGTGACTTTCCTTTTTGCTGATATAGTTACATCTCATTTATGCCTCTGGTATAATTTTCTAAAGTACTGTCATTAGAAATAATAGTTATTAGTGATGATTTACCTGAATCCTAAACTCTTAATCCATTTTTAACTTATTATGGAGATCAAAGAATGAGATAGAAAGAAGGGTAAGGAGAGAGAAAATTGTTTTCCTAAAGGAAGTAACTAAAAGTTGGAAGAGATATAGAAGCTGAAACATGGAGAGTTGGATATGTGAATAAATCTGAAAACTGATTCCTTGGGTCAGGCAGGAAGATATGGAAAGAGTGAAAATACACTGTGAGTTTATACAGCTGGGGAGAAATAAGGTTGTAAGGAAGCAAAGGGGAGCAGGAGTTTCTCATTCAAACCACCAGGGGGTGGTAATGTCACGGAGACATTTGCAGGGCACCAGAGGCTGTAGGGCTGACCCTGTAGATCCAGCATTAGTAGCACTGAGAATGGTTAAAAGAAGGGAAAAGTGATTGATATATGTCATTCTAGTTTCTGTTACTTAGGGAATATCTTAGTATCAGATGTTATTCAGGGGATAACCACTCCATTTATAGATGATCTATTGTTTTTTGGTTGAACATTTGAGTATTTTGTTATTTTTTAAATACATTCTCAAGTTGGTTGACTCAGAAAATAAAAGGTAAACTCAGATGTATGTACTCACTAGTAGATAATTACTACTACAAGCTGTCATAGAAAATTATTAGTTAGTTAAGACTTTAACTGGATTTTGTATAATTGACAGATTTTAATTATATTATTCTCATTTCTGTAATCAGTCTTTCTCTCATTTTCTTTCTTTCTTTCTTTCTTTCTTTCTTTCTTTCTTTCTCTTTCTTTCTTTCTTTCTTTCTTTCTTTCTTTCTTTCTTTCTTTCTCTCTCTCTCTCTCCACTCTGACCCTCCCATCCTTCAGCATTATCACAGAAATGAAGTGTCTGGGGCGCCTGGGTGGCTCAGTCGGTTAAGCGGCCGACTTCGGCTCAGGTCATGATCTCGCAGTCCGTGAGTTCGAGCCCCGCGTCGGGCTCTATGCTGATGGCTCAGAGCCTGGAGACTGTTTCTGATTCTGTGTCTCCCTCTCTCTGACCCTCCTCTGTTCATGCTCTGTCTCTCCCTGTCTCAAAAATAAATAAACGTTAAAAAAAAAAATTAAAAAAAAAAAGAAATGAAGTGTCTTACTCTCTTTTCATATTCTAATGCTGAATTGTATTGACCTAATTGATAGTGAACCTAATTGAAAATTTTAACCAATTTCTAATCTTTTCTGATCTAAAGTGGCAAGTAAATAAGAAACAAGTGTGAAACTATATAGATCTTCCAAATCCATAGCTTTTTAGGTTGTGCTATTAACTGAGGTTCCCAAGCTACAAGTGTATTAATTTCTCCCTCTTTGCAGTTACATCAACTCGGAAATTCAGACAGTTTGTCAAGTAGCTTTTCCCTACAAGCCATGTTCATGCAAAAAGCATTAGTCTAAAATCCACAAATTAGCGTACAAAGTTAGAAAAATCAATCCAGTAGTCCCCCTCTTATCCTCAGGGGATATATTCCAAGACCCTGTGGATGCCTGAAACCACAGATAGTGCTGAACGTTATATACTATGTTTCTTCATATTCATACATGCCTATGATAAACTCTAATTTATAAATTAGCATAGTAAGAGACTAACAATAATTAATAAATAATAACAATTATGACAATATACTATAATAAAAATTATGTGAATGTGGTCACTCTCTCAAAGTATCTTATGTCCTATTTTCTTCCTCTTCTTGTGATGATGTGAGATGATAAAATGCTTACGGAATGAGATGAAATGAGGTGAATGACACGGGTGGCACTGTGACGTAGTGTTAGGCTACTACTGACCTTCTGACCTTATATCAGAAGAAGGATCATCTGCTTCTGAACCGAGGTTGACCTTGGGGAACTGGAATTGTAGAAAGCGAAAGCACGGATAAGGGAGGCTACTGTATTTTATTGGTTTCAAACCTTTAATCTACTTCCTCCTGATTTTTTTTTTCAGAAAATGTTTTGTAGTAAACATTGATTTAAAGCTTTCCAAACATTGGTGATCGATAATTGTTTTCTAGTCACTGAAGAATTCATTAACTTCTATACTTCCTGCATTGCCACATATTCTTATTGAATTCTCTTCTAATCGCCACATTATTCTTGGCTGAAAACACATTAGCTATAAAAATTCATGAAATGAGAAACATAACATTATAAAGACTTTGTTTAGGTATAGTAGTTAATGGATTGTGCAGAACAGTGGAACACTCTCTCATTTCGAGTAAAACTAAATTTATATCTTCCATTGTTTTACACTTAAACATGGGTAACTTCACTGCTTTATCATTGCATAAACAAATTATTACCAAATGAATATGTGGACCCACATAATTTTTACTTGTCTGGCAAGATGTAGGAATCTTAGCACCTTCTGTAGACAAAGATAGACAACAGTTGTATATGAATTAGGGCTTATTTATTTTGAATAAAAATAGATTATCGGTCAGCATTAACTTGAGAAATAAATGTAGTGTATCAAAAAGAAATTTGGCATACCTAATTCATTTTAGTATGTTAGCATATAATTTCCCTTTTCTTCTGGGTGCATGTTAAACTGTAATCATTTTAGCCTATCTCAAAATTTCTACCATTTCATTCTATAAAAATGCTAAGTCATGGGGCACCTGGGTGGCTCAGTCAGTTGAGCGTCTGACTTTGGTTCAGGTCATGATCTCACGGTTTATGGGTTTGGGCCCTATTTTGGGCTCTGTGCTGACAGCTCAGAGCCTGGAGCTGCTCGGGTTCTGTGTCTCCCTCTCTCTCTGCCCCTCCCCCACTCATGCTCTGTCTCTTTCTCTCTCTGTCTCAAAAATAAATAAACATGTAAAAAAATGCTAAGTCACTCGTATTTATATTTTTATTCCTAAATCACATCACAATTTTAGTTAGTGTGTAGACAAGGGAATACTAACATAAAATTCATTATATCTAGACATTCAAGAAACTTTAAAAATGAAGATGAATGTGAAAGATGTTTGCATGCTTCCAAGATAAAACTGCAGCATTTATGCAGAATATGATCATGAGAATAGGCTCATGGATGAGAAGGCAATTAGAGGTACACATTCAGACTTGAAAGCATCCAAAGACTTTTAAGAAATGATTCAAATATAAAACTTTCTTCTTTTCCAACTTCAGGTGCTGTTTGTACTTACCTACAACTCTGCTCATTCTCCCTTTGGAACATTTCTTGCTAGGCTTGCGTCAGATAGACCTGCTTGAACATTGATTTCACTACCTCTTAGCGATGGGGAAAATTACTACACTTTCCTGAGCCTCAGCTTTTTCATCTACATGATGGGGATCATTAAACCTGCATCATGGCATTGTGGTGGGGATTTAACGAGTGTCTGTAGAAAGTGTTCAGCACATGTCAGTAATAATAACAGTGTAGTTAAGCTATTTTTATTGTGCCATTTTTATTCTTTATAATGTAAGGGATAGAGCTAGATGGAATATATTGGATCCATCCTGAAATCCATCAATAACTAGCTACTTTAAGCCGTTCGTGTATCAACAGAATGGATGGGTTTAGGGACAAGTGTTTTTAACTTGATGGGAAATTTCTGTGGACAAAAGACAGCAGCCTCTTGAGATTCAGATACATTGTGAACTCAGTGTCATTTCTTTCATAGAGGAAATCGGATGTAACTAATATCATTTACTCTTCCCAGAGCCGTGATGAATACTAAGTGTGTTATACCTTCAAGTAAATAAGAACATGAGAGAAGAGAGGAAGGCTGTACTCTGTGGAGATTGCCTGGGAAAAGTGTGAAAGGGATAACAACAGTCATGTATTTTTTGGGTATATACAGAGATGTTTGTTAGATTTTGGAATACCTATATAAGAGATAATTGTGAAGACCTTTTAGTGACGATGATTGTCAAGCCATCTTCCGTCTCTTTTATTAACAGCTTTATTGAGATAGAATTCATATACCATTACAAATACCCATTTAAAATATTCAGTTCACTGGGTTTTAGTATATTCACAAAGTTGTCCAATCATATTCTAATTTTAAAGTTTTTGTCATTCCCTCCCGAAGAAACTCCTTTTCTGTTAGTAGCCCCCCCTCTCCTCACCCGGAGCCATAGGCAATCAGTACCCTATGTTATTTCTCTTCCTTTATTTTTCAGCCTTTCTCCTACATTTTCGCTGATTGGAATTTCTACTCCAGTGTATTCATGTTTAAACATGGTTTTTGGTTTGCCATCTCTGCCTTTTTGTCCATCATCTGCTTTCCTCACCTGGATAAACCTGTCTCTCTCCTGTTCTTCCTATTACTCTTAGTTCAAATCTCATCTTCTCTGTAAACCTTTGCTGATATCTCGGCATTTCTGAACCTGCAGTTCTTGAATTGGCCAGAATATTTTGTACCGTCATGTGTCAAATATTCTGTTTTAAGCCAAAATCTTCTTTTAATTGCTCATGTGTTGGGATTATTTTCCCAAATTAAGTACAGGATACTTAGCTTACATGTATCCTACAGACCATTTAGTGGTTCTTTGTATAGAGTTGATACTCAATACATATTAACTGTCATCTCTGTTCACTTATCTTCTTGATACAGTTGCCCCAATTGGGCTATAAGTCATCTTCGCCTTCTTAAAATCAGAGAGCTCTGCTACGGTGGATACTTCTTGTTCAGAAAAAGCTATGACTCCACTTGCAGCTGAAGAAGTCTTGAGTTTAACTATTAAAGACATAGCTGAGTAGAATAGTTGCTTAATTTAGTGATTGAGTAAATAAAATACTTGCCATAGCTGAGCGCAGGGCCTCAGGTAGGTACATCCCCGATGGCAGGGCTTGTATCAGGACATACTTTGCTTTTATCCAATTTTTGTACAAGCTGAATCAAGATAGTGGAAAAATAAAAGAGGACTTTGAGACGTGGAGGAAGTCCAGAGAGTGAAACATGCAGGAAGGGGTGAGAAGTCCGACTCACTTTGACTTGGACTGCACTTTGGCCTCCGCCTTTTACCTACGCTAAAGGGGGTGCTGATGTGGGTGGTCTGTGGATCACACCCAGAGACACAGGGCTCTGAGAGAATGAAGTGTCCATCACTCTAATGAGTGGAATGTGAGATTTTGAGGAGTTGGGCTTGAATAGAAGGAAAATAAGCCTGGGTCACTGAACGACAGAAAATGCTAAGCCAGGAGGGGAGGAAGAAGAGAAAGAGGCAGAACCCAGACATTGAGGAGCTGAAGGAAGAAAAAGAGCATAATTCAATTAGAGTGTATCCTGTAGTAGTGAAAGACAATCAGAGGCTTTTTTTTCCTTCACTTGAAACACTAAAACTTTGATTCCATCCCATTTCTCCTCAAATATGATATTTTTTAACTCATTACATGTATATATATGTATATACATATGTGTGTGTGTTATATGTATATAATATATATTTTTCATACTTTTTTTGTGTGTTTGGCTTTTATTCAGGCACTTGTGGTACACAGGGTCTGAAATAAATGTTCTTTTCATTTAGATAATGTAATGTTCTCTGCTTTTGTTGTGGTGAAGATCAGACTTTGTATTGAGACACATTTTTCCTTTTTTGTAGCACAGTGCATCACTGGGAAGGTTGTTATTTGATGCTTCAATGTGTGGACAGAGCTTTTGAAAAGAAAAATAAGATGAGGAACCAAACTGATGAAGCCTCCATTGTGTCCATGTCTGTAACAGAGTAATTTGATGAATAAACCAATCTGACTTTGTGTGGCATAACAGAGATGACTGCCAAAATGGGCAAAAAAAAAAAAAAAAAGGAAATAATACAACCCATACTGCCATAGAAATCAAGATACGTATATGTGACTTGGCAATAGTAATAGAAAGAATCTTAATCTAATTTCTTTGCTCTTTGTTGAGTCCCTTTTGGCCACTAGCCTAGCTGGCCATGCAAAACAAGATTCCACGGCATCTTTCCTAAATATGTCATTTTAAGCAGATTTCAATAAAAATGAATTTCCCACCCCTTTCATTGGCTGCATAATTTGTCTGGTTATCTGAGCTTGCGTTTCTGTAGCTGGCCTTGACTCCGTTCCCTCATTCACCTCCCAAGTCCAGTTAATCAAGTTATGCTGAGAATTTCTTCAAATTACCTTTTTATTTCTATTGCCACCACTCTAGCAGCAGCTGCTAGATTGTTCTCCACTCTCCTGATATATCCTTTTCTAATCAGTTCTGGAGTGGAAGATATTGGATTAATGTTCTCCAAACACAGAGGCTAATATGTTATCATGCTACCAGGGTTTTTAACTTTTCCCCCCTTTACCTCTAGTTAATAGTTCCATTCACCTTCATCTGGCATACTGGCCCTTACAGCTTTATCCCCTAATGCCCTGTGATTTTCTAATATAATTCCTGCCAAGGCGGGTCTTTCCTTTCACAGTGAATAGGGTATATGCATCCCCCATCACCAGCTATTCCCTGAGCCTTGGCTCATCTGTTTCTTCCATAAAACCTTTTTCTCTTTCTGACCAATGGCAATGACCTTTTTCTTCTCTGAGCCATTGTGTGCATACTGTCTCTTTATTATAACACTTACTATTGTGCGTTGTATACATGTCACCGTCTCACTTTTGACCCCTTTGTTTCACAGACACAAACTCTACCCTAACTCTGTTGAGCCATCTTGTCAAAGTGTAGCATCTATGACACTGGATCCCTAGGCCAGAGCATTTAGATTATTCAGTAGCACCCACCACCACTGCCACCAACTCATCCTGAAGCACCCAGGGGTGAAGCAGAACTTTTGTTTTTTTGTATATAAAGGGCAGCATATACTAATGTGTCTTGCTACCATCCTAGCCAGGAAGATCCTCCCTTGTATAATACTTGGGGTCTGCAAAACTAACCCTCACATAGGTTCTTTTTGATACAGCCTTCGTGTTTATAATTACATGCAGCTAAGAGAAGGTCTTTATTCTAGCAGGAAAAAAAATTGAAAGCTCTGTTATTTTCTCTTTACTATGTTTTTGGTTATTTCTGCATTGAAAGGTGAAAAGGGAGAAGTGAGAAGTGACACAGACACGGGCAGACAGAAATATTTGATCAACTGAAATAAGTGCAATATTACAGTATGCAGTCTATGATATATTAGGTATTACTTTTACCTTTTTTTAAGGAATAAAAAAAATAAGGATTTGTATTAACAGCTCACCCTGATCAGAGATTATCCGATTTGGAGAATATTTTGGTTTATCTCTCTCTTCCTTCTTTCTGTCTTATCCTCCATCATTTCCTTAAGAAGATGCATTTCCATTAAATGGCATGTGAGGGAACAAAAGAGGTGAAATCCTTCTTTGGTTATTAGTTCTATGATGTATGCATTAGATTGAACTATCATACTGAACTATTAATATCTATAGACATGTGGGATTTCTTTAGATCACTTTTTATATGATTTTGGCTCTGCATTTAATAATTGCACATTTTTCTCTATCATTTTTTTCTGTCCTGAAAATTTGACACCCCAATTTAAGCCATCCTACAAGTATGTCTCTCCCTGCCATGTTCTAAGTTACTCAGCAGGCAGCTGCTGAGAATGTCCTGCAGGCACATCATAGGATGTGTCCAAAATAAGTTCTGTCACCTCTGCCCTTTGCCTTGCAATCCTGCCTTTCTCTGAATGGAGACACCATTAGCTCTCTGTGTTGACATGAATACCTTCCTCTTTCTTGTAAGTGAAATCTTAACAGTTAACAAGTCCAACACCTTCTAACTCTATAACACTTGTTTGTTTGTTTTTAAAGACTTAACCTAGCATGGTGTGGGTCATAAAATAGAAACAGAGTGGACATTTGCTGACTAAATACAGAAGCAAAACCAGTATTCTTGCCTCCTATATCACAGATTGAATTTCTTAGAAATGTACATAGTGCACACTGTGTCCTGTTCACAAACCTTCAGGAACTCCTCATTGTCTCTAGAAACACCTATATTCCTTAGCCTGCAGGCAAGCCTCTTACCATCTAGATACAGCATAATGTAGAATTCTTGTATCTCATTACTTTCCCAGTAGACAATCCTGACTTCTCAAGGTTGGCCAAAGAGCACCACAGCTCCCGTACTTCTTTTTCTTTGCTCATGCTGCTGTCTCCCTTCCGACACCACACTTCAAAATGCCAGGATTTTCCCCACCATTATTTCCTGATACAAATGCTCTTGTTGCTAAGGACACTCCTCTAGTTTCAGCCAACTTGAAATAATGTTTTCCTCATACTGAGTGATGTTGAGAATCTTTCCATGTGTCTGTTTGCCATCTGGATGTCTTCTTTGGAAAAGTGTCTGTTCATGTCTTCTGCCCATTTCTTCACTGGATTATTTGTTTTTCAGGTTGGAGTTTGGTGAGTTCTTTATAGATTTTGGATACTAACCCTTTATCCAATATGTCATTTGCAAATTTCTTTTCCTATTCTTCTGGTTGCCTTTTAGTTTTGTTGATTGTTTTCTTTGCAGTGCAAAGATTTTTTATCTTGATGAGGTCCCAGGAGTTCATTTTTGCTTTTAATTCCCTTCCCTTTGGAGATGTGTCGAGCAAGAAATTGCTGCAGCAGAGGTCAAAGGGTTTGTTGCCTGCTTTCTCCTCTAGGGTTTTGATGGTTTCCTGTCTGTGAGAGAAATTCTTGACCTAGCATTGTAGAAAACTTGCAGACTTTGAGACTGCTCCTGAAAAACCTTGGGTTTTGTTACTACGTGATAATAATATAGATACAATTTACAATTCACAGGCTTAGAAATCATTCAGTTTTGCTAATTGAAAAGAAAGTTTGGATGATTTACATTATTTCTGATATTTCAAATATTTTAGGACTTTATAATACTCTCTTATTTACATAGTTTAACTTTGCACAAATGCCTAATACTACAGAACTGTAGTATTAATTGAATATAATTTGGGAAGAAAGGAGTAAGAAGCACATCCTGTAATGTGTTATACAAACAAAAGGAAATTGCATCATGTGTGCATTTAGTTTATGCTAGTTCAACTGTAAAACAATCTTAGTGACAATAATTTTTATAGAGAGAATAACAATGTAAGGAGTATATAAAATTCTGCCCGCTTTTCCTTCAACGGTCATCTATACTGGACTAAACCTGAGATAGGTAATTTGATTCTGCTATCTGCTGACTCATTGGCCTCTAGCATTTTGCCTGTCTGGGTGATATTTTTGTGTTAAAAGATAATGCATTTCTGTTTAACTTGGCCCCAGAATGAGAATCAAGTATTTCACTTGTTGCTTAGTTCAAACTGAGACCTGCTCTGAACACAAGGAAAAGCTAGCTATATTGGACTTACTGAGAGCTACTGTGTCAATAATGTGTCAGCATGAGAACTTCAAATTCATTTTCCAAGTTGCTTTTTGCTAGACATGATTTCTACCTTATGCACCTATTTTTGAACCTAATTCCTTCATAAACTGCAATGTCTGTGGCTGCATGTCTGGTTGTGAGAAGATTTGGCCTGCATGCATTTCTGAGGGGCTTCTCAAACCTTATGTCTTCTTAGTTGGAATGGCCTTATGGAAAGCTGAAGCAAGTTGGTGGGTTACAGTAGTGAACATCAGCAATGATCACCAAAGATTTCCGGATCTATCCTCCTTCCCTTTTGTCATGCTGTAGTCATACTTCTTGTCCTTTATGGAAGTAAGTGGTACTGAGACTTAACTTCTCCACAAATGCAAGTCTGAACTGGAGGAAAGCTTTTTGGCTTTTTAAAAAAAATTAATTTAACTTTTTTTATTTCGAGGAGAGAGAGAGAAAAAAAAGGCGGGGGAGGGGCAGAGACAGTCAGAGAGAGAGAGAATCCCAAGTACGCTCTGTGGTGGCAGCAGAGAGCCCAGTGCAGGGCTCGATCTCACAAACCATGAAATTATGACCTGAGCTGAAACCAAGGTTCAGTTGTTTAACTGACTGAGACACCCAGGTGCCCCTGGAGGAAAGCTTTAAAAGCAGCTGTGGGATTTTCTATATACATTATTTTCCTGCTTTAGTTTTGTGTGTGAATGGATATTGGGTCCTCCTCAGCCTGATTCCCTTACTAAGAATGATGTTAGGGAAAATCCCATTTTTGTCTAAGAGTCTTTATCTAAAAGACATGCATTTTAAACTACCTAGCTTGCTATTTGAAGCCCCTGAGGTTTGGGGGATTGCTGGTTGCTGCAGCATTATTGCTGAAATCATGTTCTGCAGTGGTCATTAGTGTTGCTGCTGTGGTGGTCTGTGTATCTCACTTTGCTGGAAAAAAAAAATCTCAGCATTGTAGCAAAATCCAAGCAGGTGCTGGTAATAATAGTGGACCAGGGGCTCTCAACCCTGGCTTGTGTTAGAATCATGACTGAGTCTGAAAAAATACCATTCAAGGGACAGCTATCTCAGACTTTCTGGTTATAATTAGCCTGTGATGAGGCTTGAACATATGCATTTTAAGAAGTTCCCCAGATGATTTTAATATTCTGCCAGAGTTGTGATCCTCTAGTCCAGCAGTAAGCTGCTGGCTCTCAGACTTTATTCTTTACTATCTATCCTTGTGATCGAAGTGGCTTTCAGTGTGATTCTTTTTTTTTTTTAACTTTTATTAATTTTTGAAAGACAGGGACAGAGTACAAGTGAAGGAGGGGCAGGGAGAGAGGGAGTCACAGAATCTCTGAGTTGTCATCACAGAGCCTGATGCAGTGCTGGAACCCACAAACAGCAAAATTATGACCTGAGCTGAAGTTGGAAGCTTAACCGACTGAGCCACCCAGGTGCCCCAATGTGATTCTTAATATTAAGGTTAAGCTCAGATGAGGTGAATTTACCCTTGATGCTGTCTGAATTATTTGATTAATCAGTAAAATCACTCATGGAAGTTGTTACCCTCACCCCAAAATTACCACTGTGAAAAAAAACCAACAAAAAACCCCCAAAGGTTAATGGGTTCCTAGGATTCAAGTACAAATGGTGGCATTCACTATTGTTTTGCAATGGCCCCATCAAATTGTTTCATAATTCTTTTGAGGAACACTAAAGAAAGGTTGATGTTTATGCATGGCATTCTCTTGAAGTTGAAGAAAGGAACAAAGAAATAACTTCCTCCTTTTCTACTCAGATTATGCTGTGTTTGGGGCATGTTTGGGAGGAGATGCAAATAAGTGGTATTTGTAGTAAAGACTACCATATTCAGTGGCTCGAGACTGAAAATACTTAGACAAACTATGTGTTTAGATGATGGAGAAGCTCCTACCATTGATTCATTCTCAGCCCTGGCATCTGCAGGGTCAGGGAGGATGGAGTGCAGGACGAAGGCCTCATGACATCCCTAATTGTAGCAGGCATGATGGACCCTACTGAGAATCGGTCTACTTGGGGATGAAACATACACTTGAGGGTTAGCTTTTAGGAGATGCGTTTATTGAGTAACTTAAAACAGGGAGACACCACAAAACATTCTTTCTTTCTTTCCTGCCATGCCTCATCTCCTTATTATTGTCTCTTCCTACCCCAATCCCTACACAGGCTCAATTTAAGTAGTTTGCTGATTAAAGTAAGTAGTGTGCTCTGTAAGTTTATTTAGATAAAAAATGTAAGTATAATTCTAATATAGTGAACTCTATATAGTAACATCTATTTCTTTTTATTTTTATGTCAAGAAATACTGTTAGAATTCATCGTATATATGGATTTCATTCCTGGCCAGTAGGTCTGGGAAGAAAACACAGCTAAAGTCCAGCTAGTTCTATAGTGAATAAACTAGAGAAAAAAAAAAGTGGCATGAATCCAAAAGGAGACAGTAGTTATTCCAACTTCCTCTACGATTACTGTCCTTCATCCTTTGCTTTTTGTACCAGAGCTTTAGAACGGTATTTAATTAGGGAGGATGGTTTCATAGTTTTGATGGGCTTTTGAATTCACATAATTCAGATCGGCTAGTCACCAACATAATCATTGCTCCTTGGTGGTCAGAAAAAAGGAACTGTGACAATTTCAACCTAAATCATAAATCAGCTCTTCTCTCTCATTACAAATAGAGGTAACTCATCATCAAGATTTTTTTTTTTTAATATCCAACACATTGTAAATAAAAAGGGACCAGAAAAAAAAATAGCACTTATATGGAACTCCTTGAAGCTGCATCAACTAAACATATTCCACTGGGTCATGATATGGAAATAACTTTGGGATTTGGATTGTTCTTTGTCAAGTTAATTGTTTAAATGGGATGTTTCCTGCACTGGAATATGAGTAGTGCACTGTAGCTTCCGTTTCCCAGTTTCAGTAACAAATGTAAATGCACTGAGAGACAGTCTGGGTGGAAGATTTTCTTGTGTGTGAATATTGTTTTCTTGTTCGTGTAAGTTATTGAATCTCCTTTCCTAGAAATATCTGAGATGATTTAAGTACAGGCTTGTTCAGTGGCAGAGGACTAATCTTTGGAGGGTTTTTTCATCTGAGTAAGATAGCAAATCATCTAAGAGACCCAAATCCACTTTAATATTTTTACTCTTTGTGAATTACTATGTCAAATGTGTGATTTACCAGCACCTCAAAACAGGTTCTCAAGGAACCTAAAATTCTTCATATATTTTATGTTGAGTGTGGTAACAAAGAGATACTATTCTTTTGTTGTCTTGACCAAGGTCTCTAGAATCAAACATGAAGACTTGAGCCCATTTCACTTTTGACCTTAGCATATGACGTTTTCCTCTCTAGAGATACTCTTGCAGAACATTAAGATAGTGGGTTACCTTCTCCCTTGTGTATATCTGAGATTTGCTATTAGTGGGAATAAAAAATTCATAAACCACTTAGAGTTATAGTTTCATATGGATTCTTCCAAAGCAAATGTTTATGGTAATTTATAACTTTAGCCAAATAACTTCAGATAAGTCACGTATCATTTAGCTAAAGCTCTACATTCCTCAAGAAAAAAAAAGACCAAGGTAAATAAGTAAGTAAGTAAGCAAGTAAGTAATAATATTGTATTGGTAACATGGCAAGGGGTGTTGTTACTGATCCAATAAAAAGTGCCAGGATATTAAAATTTTTAAAAAAAAGTGTGTGGAGGGGAAAAATAAAAAAAAAGAAACATGGTTAAGATCTTCCATTTATAGTTTTTAACTTGTAGTCTGAGAGCAAAGGAACAGACAGCCTCAGGCCCCTCTGTAGAAATGAAAATTTACTCTTAGATTCATTTTGCAGGAAAGACAAACTTCTATATTGAGCTTCAAGGCTGGCTAACTCCTTCGAAGACACTGCTGCTTAATCCGATTACTGGTTTTGAAGAACACATTAAGCTATTTTAAAGAACTACTATTTTCAGCCTTGGGAACTTCTTTTCATATTAGGCTACAATGTTTACTACCCAAGGAAAAGGGACTCCAGCAGAGAAACAGTAAGAAAGAATTGTATATCCTTATACTTCTGCTTTTCTTGTACATTTAGAGAGTTATTTCTAGAGTTACTTCACTGTTATGCCACTTATGTACAAATGTATGAAAGTCATTAGTAAGGGTTCAAATGGGTCAAGATTAAATGGAGCACCATAGTGGAAAGACAAATGACCCCCAGAGCCACTTCAACATCTTTGCACGTTAACTGAACATCACTTTCCTCATAAATTAATTTCATCAATCCCAAAACATGTTCACAATAAAGCCTGCAAATAAACATCTATTGTTAAAGCTCTAATAATCCCTATTCCTTAAATAGTTTTTTTAATGCTCCTCTGAGTTTCATATAGACATCATCTTGTTTTACTATGTTCACTTCTCTCTAAGTTACTAAAGATTGTCAAAATTGCCAACACTTCTAGAGTTCAAATTGAAGAAAGATTAGAGTTTCGTTTAATGACAAATGTGTCAGAAATACAGCCTTACCCAGACATAGAAGTAGTGATGTACTTTAGGATTTTATTTTACAGTCAAATTCAGATGGTTCATTCAGTTATTTACTCACACATTACTTATTGGATTATTTATTGATGCTGCTAGGTGCTAGGAACACGGGCATGATCTCTTTAGTTGTTGAATTTGTAATATAGTAATCAGATATTTGAAAAAATATTATACTATTCATTATGAAGTCTCAATTGTGAAATGTCTGCAAAAGAGAAAAATGGGCTGCTGTAGGAGTGAAAGGGAGGGAGGTTAATCTGGAGTCAGGGAGGTTCTCTGAGGAGGTGATGTTTAAACTGAGATTGGAAGGAACCCATCAAAGGATAGCCAGGGGTAAAAAAGGTAGTGTTCTGCAAACTTTCCTTGGTCAGCTTATCTCGCAGTGATTTCCCTCTTCATTTGCACCATTATTGTGCCTCTACATAGTGTCCCGTTAGTGAATGTCTTATTTTTAAGACATCACGTAAGAGCTTTCTATTCTTTGACTTGTATCGTTTCTCTTGCTTCTTCTACTAGACTATAAAGGAATGCATTTCTGGGTTCTCTGCAGACTTTAGCCTGCAGTATCCAGATGTTGTGTATTTCATTAAACATTTGCATATGGTTGTTTGTAGTAGTTTCTTTGTGTTTTTCAATAGCCTCTGGGGTTAACCCATTCTGATTTTTATCACTACATTGCAATTTTGCTTTCTTAGCTATTATTATCCTTCAAATCCACATATTTGTATTGACTTTTATTGTAGGGACTCTAAGACAGTCATGGAGAGTGAAGGGAAGACCAATCATACAAAGAATGTAGATATGAGGACCACCTACTGGTGAACCTGAGTTACAGCTCTGGGGAGCTCTGCCCTGTTTGAGGTGAAAGACTTAGCAATAGAATTGTGTGCAATTTAAGGTGGTTGTCAGATAGCTGGAATATATGGGGTCACCTTGATAGAGCTGATGTATAAATGGAAATTTAGAGAACTATTGTTTACCTAGATCTTTAACTGAGTAAGTTTCAGCCTATAACATCAAATTGTTTTGACTTAATTTACAAAATTGCCTAGCTAAATTAGCCTCACTCCAGAAGGGAATTGGATTTGATATGACCAACATAATCTACTCTCTATAGATTTTTCCTATGTGTTAATAATAGCTTCCCATGCTCCTTAAAAAGGAAACTCTCAGAGAAACAGATATGCCGTCTCTAGAAATCTGGTCACAGAATCAACCATCAGAGTTCCTTTAAAGTTGCAGTCTCCTTAAGAATTTTTTTGATATTAATTAGGCTTAGGATGTGAGTTTTCTTTAATCAGATTTGTCAGATTTTAAATTGGTATAAAACATTTTTAGATTGTTGTATATGAAGGATGTAATGTAAAAGCAGAGTAAAAGTGAGGGCATTTCATTCATAGGAGACAGCAGAAAAGAGGGATGTAGAAACTACATGCTTTCATGCACATAAAAAACATTAAATTTCTTACTCTTAGGCAGTAGAAATTTAATAAATAAATCAGGCATGGAGTAAGATTAAATTTACCCTAAATTTTTTAAATATGTAAGGAAGTCAGCTGCATGAATCTTGAACTAAATCTTTGATCTCCGAGGTACTTTGCAAGGCAGACATGACTGGTTTTTAACTTCATGTCAGCAAAATAAATTATTTAGCAGCATACAATGCCAGCTTGGCCCCGAGTGAGAATGAATCTCATACTGGAAATGGAAAACATGGTTACATGTCTTGCAAATCTGAGAGAGATGGCTTGGCTGCTTGCACCTGGGAACATGTTTCCTACTAGTCTGACCCATAGCAGCCCCACCTCCTTCTTTTATGTGGCCAAGTGTTCTCCTGTGGATAGTGCACCATGAGAAATTTATTAGGCTTATGCCACAGTCATTTGAAGTTGGGGCCCATCTAACAACCATTGTACCTTCCTCTGGTGACAGTACCTCGAATTCCTTCTGCCTTCCTCTCAGTGTTTAGAAAAGGCTTCACTTCGGGGTCCAGATGGGATCATGTGACTTGGCCTGGCCATTGAGTGTCATTTGGTCCCCATGTTGGTTCCTTTAGTTATTTCTGGGTCTTGGGCTGGTGTTACTATTCAAGAATTGCCTCTGAGATGGAATAGAGTGGAAGCTGCTGGCAGCTGTCTTGCTACCTACACGGAGGTAAAGCTGAGAGATAGACAGCTAGGTCCCAGCAGCACACTGTGAGCCCAGCGTCCTGCTGTCACTACCTTAGACTTTTCAGTTACATGGGCCCAACACAATTTATTTTTTGCCTTGAGCAGTTCATTATTAGTAGTCATTATTATTAATATTTTCTTTTTGTAACTGACAGCAGAGTCCTGGTAAATATAGTTTCATTGGTCTAAAGCATTTCATTTTCTTTGTTATTATGTTGTGAAGAGCTTCCTGAGTTTTGTGTTTTGTGTCTAGATTCAAGCACTCTACATCTGAATTAATATGGTCAAGTACATTTGAACCAAATGATAGTCCAAAGCTAGAGGCACCCCTGACTCATGAAAAGACTATACTGGGATTGTGATGATTAAAGTTAATGATATTTACCCGTTGCTAACAGTGTACCTTAGGGCTGTTGGTCGCTTCAATCTGGTCACTTATTTTTCTTAGCGTCTTGAAATTAGCCATTAATGGAGATATTTATCAGTTGGCTACACAACTGAAAGTAAGGAGCATTATTTTGCATCTCTAAATCAGGATACACAAAGATCTTCAATAATTAAAATAATTGTAAGTAACAAGATGAAATTTAACAACTCTGATTTTGTATAATAGTATACAATGGTAAGACTTACCAAGCTTATATTTCTTATTAATTACAACATTTTAAATACATTTACCAAAACAAATTAATGTGTTCATTTTAATTTACTTTGTGGAAATGATTTCAAATGTAATGAATGAAGAGATAAGATAAAGATATTTTGTAATTTATTAAAATGCAAGTACTGGATACTTAATTTTTTTAATCAAAAAGCAAAAGTAGCTCTAAAGATTTCTGAAAGTAAAGATCTATAGTTGTGTCCTTCAAATAAACAGCAGACTACAGGAGGAGCACAGGATGAAGGAGATGTGTGGTTTATCAGCAGCACTGTGAAAATGATTTAGTGGTTTTAGTTGATTGCAAACACAATATGATTTTAACAACCTGGTATACTGGCCAAAATGGTTAATTTGGATGCATTGATGCAATTGTAGACTGGTTTCATCTAGATACAAAAGCCCCAAACTCTGGAGGTGATAGTCACCTTTTATCCAGGGGTAATGAGGCCACCTCTGAAGAATCCATTGTTTTTGGCATTGTGCTTGGGGGATATTGACAAAAGGTGGGGCTCAGAGTAAAGGCAGAACCTGGGGAGAGCACTTGTCACTCTTCTGAGGGATTGGGATGTTTTCCTTGGAGGAATGAAGACTCACAGCAAACGAAACTGTCTTTAAATATTTGAATGATATGTGGGAGACTGAGTGAATTTATTCTGAATGGCATTGGAGAACAGAACTGGGCCTACTCTTTGGAGGCCTGTTTCAGATTACTTTAAGACTGAGGAGTCTAATAGAGCTCCCCCAAAGTGGGCTGAACTTTTTCCCATGTGGGTTTTGGATATAAAAGCCTCAGACTGTGTGGTAATGCCGGTAGAGGTGATGGTGGTGGTGGTGGGAGGGGCAGTGCACCTGCCTTTTACATTCCCTCCAATCTGGGATTCTGGCAAATTCTTCAGAAGTGGAATTGGTTTCAAGTGGTATCAGTGGCAGAATCACAAGTAAACCTCAGAAATAAGGCATTCAGGGGGACTGGGTGGCTCAGTCTGTTTGGAGTTCTCATGGTTTGGGAATTCAAGCTCCACATCGGGCTTTGTGCTGACAGCTCAGAGCCTGGAGTGTGCTTTGGATTCTGTGTCTCCCTCTCTCTCTCTCTCTCTCTGCCCCTCCCCTGCTCATGCTCTCTCTCTCTCAAAAATAAAACATTAATATATACATATATATATACACATATATATACATATATACATATATATGTGTGTGTGTGTATATATATATACACATATATGTATATGTGTGTGTGTATATATATATATATATACACACACATATATATATATATATATATATATATATCTCAGGCATTAGGGATCCTTAGCACATCCTGGAGCCAGGAGCTACTTTAATATCATATGTTTTCAGCTCAATTACTTCAGTCATTATGTGACTTTTTAAATAATCTGCTTCTTTGATAGTACTGCCTTCTTCCCCAGCTTCTACTGGTGGTTGCTTAGGGAAGTAGACACTGAAACAGCTAAGCTGCTGCTCTGTCTTGACTAGCAGCTTTGCATCCTTCAGTCCAATTTATAGCATTTGTCCCAGTAAATTACTGAAACTGCACTCTGATGTCCTGCCTTTGCTTGTCATAGAACTTGTCTTTCTCCACATTCACTGCTTCACTTTGCCCCTAAACATGGGTTTGGTAAAAGCCTACTACTTTCCACTTCTCTTAAAATTACCTGGTTGTCAAAACACTCCTCTTGTGAACTTTTTCAAATAACACATTCCATTTGGTCAGAGAAATCATCTTCAGTTTCCTTGTTGATTTTCTGGCAGGATGTGAACTTCAAGTCACTTAAAGCCATTATTTCTCTTTAGCCAAGTGTTTTTCAGCCTGAAATCTGGGTGATCAGAAATAGAATACCTAGCCAAGGGGAGCAAGGTGTTCACACCCCTACCAATTACCTCCATAAATGTATTGCAAAGATAGTGAGGTGTGCTTTTGTGCTAATTTGGTTAAAATAATTTTGACATTTATCCCTAACTAGAATTGAGGTCTGGCAAGAGAAGAACTCTGGAGGGGGGCTTCAGGGGCAGGAATCAGATATTAGGTTGAGGGAAAGAGCCAGCACAACTAGAGGAAGGCATACTTGATTCAGAGTTAACATCACACAGATTTAGAACTAAGAGCCAAAGTCTAACCATTTTGAGTTAGTGATTTCTGGGTTGTTTGTATGCAAAGTGATATTGCAGCAGATTGTGACCTGTGGATACTCATTTGAGGGCATTCAACAGAATTTATTTTCCAAATACAGGGTTTCCATGGTCTTTGTCATTGCTGGTAACAACAGGGTAGCTTTGGGACAGGAATGCCTTTAGCTCCTTTGGTTTCACTCCACCATTCTTTTCAAATGCCTTTTCTGAGAAGTGGTTTTCAAACAACAGCTTTAACCCATAGCCCCCTGTTCTACCCTCCGCATGTCAGGCCTTCCCTATCCAACAAGTTTCCTACCTTTATGGACAGAAATCTTTCAGCTGTAATTGTCGCTTAGAGTTGCACAAACAAAAGAATGGAGAATGAAATGTAGACTTGCAGGGGGAATAAAAACCAATGGCATATTTGAAAATGTAACGCCAGAAAACATAGCAAGTTCTCAGGTTAAATTTACAATTGCTGCTTCTGATGGAAATCAGTTACATTAACTTATAGGTGTTATTGGTATTTAGGTAAATAGTATTCAATATAAATAGTAAAACTTAGAGGAGATGCCCAGAATGGATCATTCTTGTCAGAACTTTGTGTCTTTTACTATTGAAGTCTTCAAATATATGCACGTGCAACTTGAAACAAGGTGACTCTTATTATTATGGATTTATTCTGCCTTTACCTTTATATTTAAGGAAGGTAAGTGATCATGGAGGAGGGGAGCCCATGTAGGCTATTCATGAAAGTGCACTGTGATAAGTTCCATCTTCTATAATGATGGAAGATAATAGAAGTGTCATGCAACTTCCAGTTACTTACTATATCATCAAGGGAATCGATAACTCAGAAAAAGGAATTTGAAAATTAAAAAAAAATTTCTTAGATTTTGTAATGTTTGTATCTGTGGTAGGCAGAATAATGCACTATCGCCCTACTTCCAACATAGCCATGACCTAATCTCCTGAACCTGGAATACATTATGTTAGATAGCAAAGTGCAATTCAGGTTGCAGATGGAACTAATGTTGCTGATCGGCTGAACTTGAGATGGAGAGGTTATTGTGGATTTTCTGGATGGGCCTAAGGTAATTACCAGGGTCCTTATACATGAAGGAGAGAGGCAGAAGAAGAGCTGTAATGCCCCCGATTTCGAATCCGAGAGACTACCAAGGGGCCGATACCGATGCAAACGCACGAGGGTTTATTTCAAAGCTCGAGCTTGGGCCCAAGTATACCTGACACAGCGGAGCAGGGACTTGGACCCCTAGGTTAAGAGGCATAGCAGTTTTATGGGGGTCAGTGGCCAATGAGATTGCAACACACACAGAAAGTTGCACATTCATGTCAGTCCACATGCAGGTGGCCAATTGAATTACAATTTACCCTATAGTAACTGTTTGAACTAGCTTATCACTCTGGTCAGAATTGGCGCGCAAGTTTGGCGAGCAAAAGGCGGGGTTTACATTCTTTGGCGGTTAGGGGTTCTGCATTTCTAAATGAGCCAGTTTCCAGTAAGGGTGTGCTCAGCAGTTTGACTAGGGTGGGGGAGTGTCTTAAGCAATAAGTAGGTCATGTGGAGGTTATACATGAGATGGTGGGTGTAGCACAAAATGGAGTTAGTCTTGCTCTGCTTGTCCAGGGGTAGGGGATTTTTGTTAAATTCCTTAGGTCCCACAGAGCTAGGGTCAGAGTGGTGTGCATGAGGACTAGACCCGCGATTGCTGGCTTTGAAGATGGGACAGGGCCATGAGACAGGATCCCAGGCAGCCTCTGGTTGTCAAAGGCAAGGACATGGATTCCTCTCTAGAGCCTCCAGAAGGAGCAAAGGCCTGCGGACACCTTGATTTTAGCCTAGTGAGACTACTTCACACACCTGACTTGAGAATTGTTAACATACTAAATCTGTGTTGTTTTAAGCCACACAGTCTGTGGTCATCCGTTGCAAAGCAATAGGAAACAAATACACTATGTGTATTTATGAAACTATGTTATCTGTTTCTTCACAGTATATGGCAATAAAAATCTTAGGAGTTGAAGAAGACCTTGCTTTTGGAAACAGCAGAGTGCCTACTGTGCCCTCCTCCACAGTCAGTCTTGTGCAAAAAGGAGGAGGGCGGGGCCTGCACAGGAGGCCTCTGAAAACAAAGGAGCAGAGTCTCTGGGGACAGAGGAACAGAAGACAGGGAGGGCAGAGGAGTTCCTGGGCTTGAGAAGCCTCCTCAGGACCTTAGTGTAGAAATACTCCCAGGACAGTTGAGGAGAAATCCTGAGTGAAATGATATGAAAGTGCTATAGAAAATACGATGTATTTTTGTTGAGAAATATAACTTAATAAAGATAAGTGATCTATTACTTTTCTTATGGAAATAACACATTTGGGGGGATATTTTTTTGCCGGCTATAAAACATACATGGTTGCACAAAGGAACATAAAAGCTAATACTTCAAGTTTGATCATGAAATATTCATTTTGAAATCTGGATTTTTGTTGTGTTACTCTTTAGTTGGCTTCAACAGAGGCCAGAGTAGAGTTTCTAATAGAATGGTAAATGGAGATGAAATTACTGGTTCTGAATATTATACATATTCCAGAGATTGAGGCAGTGGGTCAAAATACTGCTTTCTGGGGTCAGAATTACATAATTAAAGCTATGTAACAGGGATGAATGCATCAGTATTCACCATTGCTTCCCATTCTTACTCGCTAAGGAAGACTTTGGATCGGCTTGTTTGGCATTAAACACTCCCTCACATCCCTCCCACCCCACCCCTCCATTTATTTTGCAGATCATAGTAATTAGTAAGGAAGGAAAGGAGAAGAAAAGACAATTTATACTGGAAAGGTTTATGATTTGCTTGAGAGAAGTTGAAGAGAATGAAGGTAATAGAAGAGGGAAATTAGAAGGAAAGAGCAGAGTCCATGCCAACCCTGTGTCACAGAGATTTTGATCAGGAGAGTCAGAAGATTCTATCACAGCTCCTTAGTCCATTTACTCTGTCGTGCTCAAGACAACTGTTTCATGTCTTTTTTTCTTAAACCTTCAGCAAGCTCAATTCTCCTTCCACTAAGAAAGGAATTAGAATTCTCTCATCTTGTGTCAACTTGCTCCTGTGCTAGGCCTTGCTGCCCTTCCCAATGGGGTAATTGTCTGTACTTCTGTCTAGGACTGTCCCCAAAGATGCCCTACAATCCACCCCCTCCTGACTTCTCAACGGTATGACTTTACTATTTCTCTTATTTTGCATCAGTAACTTTTTCCCATTCTACTTGAACATTTTCATCTTTATACCAATATTCTGTAACATCTCCCATTTCCCAACAGAACAAAAACAAAGCCATCTCTCTTCTCTATATAGCTAACTTCCTCCAGAGGACTGTTTATACATGCTAGCTTTACTTCTTCACTACCCATTAATGCTTTTACTCACTCCAATCACATGGTTTTCACGGTGCTTTTTTGAAATTGCCTTCGCTAAGGTCATCTTCCAAAATCCTATTGTCAGTTCTCTGGACTCTTATTATCTGAGCTTTCATGTAACACAGTTAATCTACTTTCCTCTTGACTTGATTTTGAGGACATCCTCTGTGTAGGCACTGATCTCAGTGCTGGGGCTGTGAACATTAGTCATAAATCTCTGCTCTCATGGAGTTGCTATGGGGTCAGACAGATAAGTTATATATATATACTTATAACATATAAGTTATATATGTTATATATATATAACATATATATATATATATGTAACATGTATGGTAATAAATGCTCCAATGCAAACAGTATGTGGAGTGCTGGAGGTGTAGTTTTGAATAAGAGGCTCAAGAAAGGTCTCACTAAGAAGATGGCATTTGGGCAAAAGGTCTGAAGGAGAATGAGGAGCAGCCATGAAGAAACTGCTTTGGGAGACAGGACACAGGCAGAACCCCCTCTTCCCAGCTGACTTCTGCCCACTTGACTTTAATGAAACTGCTTTCCAGAAATTCACCCATGACTTTTTCACTGTCATTGGCCTTTCAAAGGTCCTTTCTCTGTTCATTTGTTCTTGACGTCTCTGTTGTAGTCTTTCTTCAATCCCGTTTTTTCCCTTTTTAAAAAATTTTTTTTTTATTTACTGTCCTGTTGAGATAATTTGGTTTTCCTTTGGCTTCTGATTTTTGTTTATCTTTTATTCTGTCAGAATATATCTTTTAAAAACATTTATTGTGATAATAACATTTAACACATGAGATTTACTCTCTTAAAAGAAATTTTAAGTATAAATACTACATTGTTAACTATAGGCCCAAGATTGTACAGCAGATCTCTAGGAAGTTTTCATCTTGCGTAATTGAAATGTATACATGGTTGCCAGGGGGAAATGGAGAGTTGCCAATCATAGTCAGTTTTTAATGGTTTCTTTTCTTCCTACCTGTTAAACTCATTAATTTCTTTTACTTTCTCTCTAGAATTCTTTTTCTATCTTCTTAACTCAAAGTCCTGATGGTAAATCACATGTTATTGGTGCTCAGTACATGCTTTTTCAATACATTCATTATAGACCTTTGTTTACCTCTCTGGCTTCAGTCCATACTTGTCTGTGCATATGTCTTCATTCTTCTGTTGACTTAACTTTTTTTTCCTGTGTAAATACTCTAGTTTTCCAAGACAATGTTGGGCATTTTTGCTTGATTAGTGAGCTTCTGTTTCATTATCCAACCTGTGCTTAAAATGGAACTCCTGTCCCTCTTCAGAATCTCCCCCTCCTGGTTTACTGCTTTCTCATAGTGGTCTCAGGGATCTTGTTGTCTAGACTTCGCACTTCGGAGCTGGCTTTAGCTTTTCTCTCTTCTCCAAATTGGTCTATATTCATTCATTCTAAACAACATTTCTTCAGTCCATTCCTTTGCTTTCGTTTAGATTGCCACATTTTAGCTTTGGTCTGTATCTTTTTGTCTCGACTGCTTTCATGGCATGGTCTCTGAACTGTATTCTTTACTTTTTGCTTTCTTATCTACTGCTTAGCTGATGAAAAAAATCTGGCACCAACCTACCATTCCCATATTGTCTTTCCTGTTCCTTCAATTCTCCCTAAGACTTGTCCTCTGAATATGTTAGTAAGCACCTTCCCTCTCTGGAAACATTTTCCTCTCCCTAAGTCCTATCCATGTTTCAAGACACAGATCAATAAAAAGCCTAATTGTAAATGATTCCCTCTTTCTTCTCTTCTATCCACCTACTCATCCTTCCTTTCTCTCTCCCTCTCCTTATGAACGCTCTATCACTCATCATCTCAGCAACTCACTTAGCCTTGTCTTTTATTTAGCTGTCATTCCCTTTATACGTGTCCTGTGTCCTTGGCTAAATTATCAGCTTCCTGGGGAACAGAATGCTGCTTATGCTTTATTGTATCCTCTGCAGTGCTCCGTATGGTACCTGGCAGGTGGGAGGTATTCAAAAAAGCATTACTTGGTTGGCTATTTGAAATAAATTTTTGCAGTGGAATAACATTCTAAATGAGTATGTCAAAACTAGTGGACTTCTTTACGGGAGTATTACACAGAGATGCAAAAATGGCCAAGCTGTTTGTGACACCTGCCCGCTCTTTCTCTTGCTAACTTGCTCGCCTTCCTGTATTGCCTCTCTCTACCAGTAACCTGAATACAGTCTTGAAGGCATCCCCATTTCTTTTATTTCCTTTTGTTATTATATACAACCATTCACCAAATTCTATTAATTCCATCTCTACTGTGAGCATTCTTGGTGCCATTTCCTGCCACTTCATGGCCGTGGTTCAAGATCCCAAGTGCTTTCCCTTCGTTATTGAAATAGCCCATTCCTCTGCTTCTTTCTCACAATCTGTCCTTCTCTGATTGACTTATTTCACTCAGTATAATACCTTCCATTTCTATCCATGTTGCTGCAAATGGCATGATTTCATTCTTTCCCATTGCCAAGTAGTATTCCGTTGTATATATAAACCACATTCTTTATCCATTCATCAGTTGATGGACATTTAGGTTCTTTCCAAAATTTGGCTGTTGTTGAAAGTATCACTATAAAATTGGGGTACACATACCCCTATGAATCAGCACTCCTGTATCCCTTGGGTAAATACCTAATAGTGCTATTGCTGGGTTGTAAAGTAGTTCTATTTTTAATTTTTGGAGGAACCTCCACACTGTTTTCCAGAGTGGCTGCACCAGTTTGCATTTCCATCAACAGTGCAAGAGGGTTCCTGTTTCTCTACATCCTCACCAGCATCCACAGTTTTCTGAGTTGTTCATTTTAGCCACTCTGACTGGTGTGAGATGATATCTCAGTGTGGTTTTAATTTGTATTTCCCTGATGATGAGTGATGTTGAGCATCTTTTCATGTGTCTGTTGGCCATCTGGATGTCTTCTTTGGAAAAGTGTCTATTTGTGTCTTCTGCCCATTTCTTCAATGGATTATCTGTTTTTTGGGTGTTGAGTTTGGTAAGTTCTTTATAGATTTTGGATACGAACCCTTTATGTGATGTGTCATTTGCAAATATCTGTTCCCATTCTGTCAGTTGCCTTTTAGTTTTGTTGAATGTGTTCCTTTGCAGTGCAGAAGCTTTTTATCTCAATGAGGTCCTAATAGTTCATTTTTGCTTTTAATTCCTTTTTTTTTTGGAGATGTGTCAAGCAAGAAATTGCTGCAGCTGAGGTCAAAGAGGTTGTTGCCTGCTTTCTCCTCTAGGGTTTTGATGGTTTTCTGTCTCATATTTAGGTGTTTCATCCCTTTTGAATTTATTTTTGTGTATGGTGTAAGAAAGTGGTCTAGTTTCATTCTTCTGCATGTTGCTGTCCAGTTCTCCCAACACCATTTGCTAAAGAGACTAGTTGGCCACACATGTGTGGGTCTAATTCTGGGTTCTCTAATCTAGTCCATTGGTCTGAGTGTTTTTGTGCCAATACCATACTGTCTTGATGATTACAGCTTTGTAGTAGAGGTTAAAGTCTGGATTTTAACCTTCTACTTTGATTTTATTCTTCAATATTACTTTGCCTATTTGGGGTCTCTTGTGGTTCCATAGAAATTTTAGGATTTTTTGTTCTAGCTTTGAGAAGAATGCCAGTGCAATTTTGATTAGGATTGCATTTAATGTGTAGATTGCTTTGGGTAGTATTGACATTTTAACAATATTTATTCTTCCAATCCATGAGCGTGGAATGTTTTTCCATTTCTTTGTGTCTTCTTTAATTTCCTTCATAAGTTTTCTATAGTTTTCAGCATACAGATCTTTTATATCTTTGGTTAGGTTTATTCTTAGGTATTTTATGGTTCTTGGTGCAATTGTAAATGGGGTCAGTTTCTTTATTTCTCTTTCTGTTGCTTCATTATTGGTGTATAAAAATGCAGCTGATTTCTGTACATTGATTTTGTACCCTGTGACTTTGTTTAATTCATGTATCAGTTCTAGCAGTCTTTTGGTAGAGTCTGTACGGTTTTCCATGTAGAGTATCATGTTGACTGCAAAAAGTGAAAGTTTAACTTCTTTGCCAATTTTGATGCCTTTTATTTCATTTTGTTGTCTGATTGCTGATGCCAGTACTTCCAACACTATGTTAAACAACAGTGGTGACAGTTAACATCCCTGTCGTGTTACTGATCTCAGGGAAAAGCTCTCAGTTTTTCCCCATTGAGGATGATATTAGCTGTGGGCTTTTCATAAATGGCTCTTATGATGTTTAACTATGTTCCTTCTATCCCAACTTTTTGAGGGTTTTTATTAAGAAAGGATGCTATAATTTGTCAAATGCTTTTTATGCATCTATTGACAAGATCATATGGTTCTTATCCTTTTTTTTATTAATGTGATGTATCACATCGATTGATATGCGAATATTGAAGCAGCCCTGTAGCCCAGGAATGAATCTCACTTGACCATGGTGAATAATTCTTTTTATATGCTGTTGAATTCGATTTGCTAGTATCTTGTAAAGAATTTTTGCATCCATGTTAATCAGGGATATTGGCCTGTAATTCTCCTTTTTCATGGGGTCTCTGTCTGGTTTGGGAATCAAGGTAATGCTGGCTTCATAGAATGAGTCTGAAAGTTTTCCTTCTGCTCCTATTTTTGGAACATCTTGAGAAGGATAGGTATTAACTCTGCTTTAAATATCTGGTAGAATTCCCCAGGGAAGCAATCTGGCCCAAGACCCTTATTTTTTGGGAGATTTTTGAACTGATTCAATTTCTTCACTTGTTATGGGTCTGTTCAAATTTTCTATTTTTTTCCCATTTGAGTTTTGGTAGTGTGTGGGTGTCTAGGAATTTGTCCATTTTGTTAAAAAACCCAGCTCTTAGTTTCATTGATCTGTTCTACTGTTTTTTGTTTTTTGCTTGGACTCTCTATTGTTTATTTCTGCTCTGATCTTCATTATTTCTCTTCTTCTGCTGGCCTTGAGGTTTCTTTGTTGTTCTGCTTCTAGTTCCTTTAGGTGTGCTGTTAAATTTTGTATTTGGGATTTTTCTTGTTTCTTGAGATAGGCCTGGATTGCAATGTATTTTCCTCTCAGGACTGCCTTTGCTTCATCCCAAAGGGTTTGGACTGTTGTGTTTTCATTTTAATTTGTTTCCACATATTTTTTTAATTTCTTCTTTAATTGTCTGGTTGACCCATTCATTCTTTAGTAGGGTGTTCTTTAACCTCTATGCATTTGGAGGTTTCCAAACTTTTTCCTGTGGTCGATTTCAAGTTTCATAGCATTGTCATCTGAAAGTGTGCATGGTATGATCTGAATTCTTTTATGTTTATTGAGGGCTGTTTTGTGACCCAGTATGCAATCTATCTTGGAGAATGTTCCATGTGCATTCGAGAAGAATGTATATTTGGCTGCTTTAGGATGAAAAATTCTAAATATATCTGTCAAGTCCATCTGGTTCAGTGTATCATTCAGGGCCATTGTTTCTTTATTGATTTTCTGTCTGGATGATCTGTCCATTGTAAGTGGAGTATTAAAGTCCCCTGCAATTATCACATTCTTACAAATAAGATTGCTTATGTTTGTGATTAATTGTTTTATGTATTTGGGTGCTATCAAATTTGGTGCATAAACACTTATAATTATTAGCTCTTCTTGATGGATAGAGCCCATAATTATGATATAATGTCCATCTTCATCTCTTGTTATAACCTTTAGTTTAAAATCTAGTTTGTCTGATATAACTATGGCTACTCCAGCTTTCTTTTGAGTTCTAGTAGCATGGTAGACAGTTCTCCATCCCCTTACTTTCAATCTGAGGGTGTCCTCAGGTCTAAAATGAGTCTCTTCTAGAAAGCATGTAACAGATGGGTCTTTTTTTTTTTTTTTTTTAAATCCATTCTGATACCCTATGTCTTTTTATTGGAGTATTTAGTCCATTTGCATTCAGTGTTATTATTGAAAGATATGGATTTAGAGTCATTGTGTTATCTGTAGTTTTCATGCTTGTACTGATGTCTCTGGTCCTTTGTAGTCCTTCCAATATTCCACTCACAGAATCCCCCTTAGAATCTCTTGTAGGGTTGGTTTAGTTGAACTTGTAGTTCAGTTTTTGTTGGTCTGGGAAAACCTTTATCTCTTTTTCTATTCTGAATGACAGGCTTACTGGGTAAAGGATTCTGGCTGCGTATTTTTCCTATTTAGCCCATTGAAAATTTACTGCTACTCCTTTCAGGCCTGCCAAATTTCAGTAGATGCATCTGCTACTACCCTTATGTATCTACCCTTGTAGGTTAAGGCCCGTTTATTTCTAGCTGCTTTCATAATTCTGTCTTTGTATTTTGCCAATTTCACTATGATATGTCATGCAGAAGATTGATTCAAGTTACATCTGAAGGAGGTTCTCTGTGCCTCCTGGATTTCAATGTCTGTTTCCTTCCCCAGATTGGGGAAGTTCTCAGCTATTATTTGTTCCAGTACACCTTCAGCCTCTTTCTCTCTTCTTCTGGAACTGCTATGATATGGATATTGTTCCATTTCATTGAATCACTTAGTTCTCTAATTCTCCCCTTGTGGTCCCGAATTTTTTTTATCTCTCTTTTTCTCAGCTTCATCTTTTTCCATAAATTTCTTCTGTTTCACTTAATCTCCCATCTGCCTCTTCGATCCTCACTGTCACTACCTCTGGTTCATTTTGCACCTCATTTACAACATTTGTTAATTCATCACGACTATTTTTTTTATTTCCTTGATCTCTGCAGCAATAGATTCTCTGCTGTCTTCTACGCTTTTTTCAAGCCCAGTGATTAATCTTATGACTGTTATTCTAAATTCTTGTTCAGTTATATTGTTTATATCTGTTTTGATCAATTCTTTAGCTGTCATTTATACCTGGAATTTCTTTTAAGCTTGTTATGTGCCCTGCACCTGCGAGCACTACTGTATTAAAGAGGGGTCATACACTGTCCAGGGCCTGGCACTTCAGAAGTGACTTTTTGAGAGTGTTACTTGCTCTCTGTTGTGACTTTGGTTAGTTTATCTGCCTACTGTGGTGATGTTTTGTACCCTCCACCAGTTGTGCTTTGATTTCTTCATTGAAGTAGCCCTGGGAAGGAAAACAAACAAAAAAGCAAACAAACAGAAAACAACAACAACAAAAAACATACAAAAAAGCAAACAAAAGAACAAAAACAAAAAACCGGAGATACCAGCTACAAATAAACAACAGGGTGGAGGCAGTGTTGATGGAAGAGGCCTTATCCTATACAAAGAGAAAAATGACAGGTGTAGGGAAAAAGAAAAGAATAAAAATTGACCAGACAGAGAAACTATATGGCTTAATCCAGAGAGAAAGAAAGGAAAATAAAGAAGGAGGTGTGGAACGTGTATCAAGAGAATGGATTAAATATGTCTGCTTAAACAAACCAACAACCAGAGTAACCAGACTAGAAGAGGGAAGAGATAAGAAGGAGAAAAGGAAGGAAGAATATATCTATGTAATAAGAATCATCCAAGAATTAAAGCAAGAAATGCAGCAGCACAGGTTTTTAGGAGGGGCTGTATGGTTCCTCAGCGTCTATCCCACTCCAGCAGATATGCAGTTACCAAGTATGGAGGGGTGTGGTTTAGTGTGGGCAGGTCCGCCTCCAATGTGGGCCCACTGCCTGTTCCCATGAAGCCTCATGTTGGTGGTGATATGGAGAAAAATAGTGACACCCCTGTCTCTCCTCCAAGGACGAGGTGTCCCAAACCACTCTGTTTGAGCCATCCTTGCTGTGATGTGGGTGCAAACGAGGCGGTTAATCCTGCTCCTCAGACTCCCATGCCTCCATTGGTGTTTGGCTGGGATTTAAACCCTGGTGTCTTAAAGATTATTGCTCCATGCATCCTGGTTCCGGGGAAAAGCCTCCCTGCCACCTCACAGTGTTGTGCATGGTTTGTCCCACTCCACTGACTCCCATGCTTCCCTTGGGCTTGGCTGGGACTTAAACCCCGATGTCTTTAAGGTTCCCACTCTGTCCGCCCCGGTTTCAGGACATGCCACTCCTTTGAGTGGATATATATCTTCTTCCCACAGCACTCCAGGGATGGGATTGCTTTCTCCAACTGCAGACTGTGCATCTGAACTAGTTACTGAGACTGAGGCTGGCTCCCGTCCTCCCCAGGTACGCGATCTGGGCAGCCGGTCCCAGTTGGGAGAAAGCCCCACTGTTAGAGTTTGGATTTTTCTCTGTCCCAGTGCATGGTTTTTCTCTTGTCCAGATACAACCCTATGCTTCCCCAGCCTCTCTTTCTCTTCCCTTTGTCTCTCCACAGATGGGGATTCCTCCCCTTTGTTCATTTTATCTCTCCCAGTTCATAATCATGCACCCATGGCCCATAAGGTTGTCCTGGTGGGTCCCTGGAAGTGTCCCTGTCATTTTGCTGCTGGGAATCTTGGAGTTCAAAGTCCTTTGGCCTCAACACTGCTGTGTTTGAAAAACAAGGGAACATCGGATCCCACTTTTCTGCCATGTTGGCCCCTCGTCCCAAAATCAACTTTTTTAAAGAAGCTACTTGATCATGTATTTCAACAGAACAGTGGAATAAACCAAGAAAGCAGAAACTACTGGAATATATTTTCTACGTAAATAAAGAGAAAACATGAGAGCTAGACATAGAGTATCTAAAAGAAGAAAAGTAAGTGTAAGAAGACTGTCCAGAAAGTTTGGAATGCAAAGTTACAGAACTATGGCTTACTCACCTAAAAACAAACAAACTAAACACAACTGGTCTAGTTTATAGCTGGAGGAATAAAGACCCATAGAAACCTTAATTAAAAAGACCTTCGGTTAAAAAATGCATTGATAGATTATTAGGTGTATTTGTGAAAACTGCATGTTTTGGTTTTCTCAGTACAATCCTGATTTATACCTGTTGTAGTCATTGATAACACATACTTTCACTTTCAGAAATGAAGGATATTAAGTTATATGGTCACCCTAGATATGTTCTACCATGTTGAAAATTGCCTCAAAAGTCTTGCGTATTGTGTAGGAATAAAATGTATAGGCATAAAGCAAACTAAGCAAATGAAAAATGAGGCATATTTTAAGTTCTAAGAATATTAAATATTGCATAGGAAAGCAAATGTAATTATTGTTTATCACTGGCCAGAACTTATACAGATACAAAACACAAACATTGAATTATTGGTTTAACCAAAAAATATATAATAAAATTATATTGCATGATAGAGAGAACAACCGAGGAATATTGAGGTATATTTGAGCAGTAATAGGGAATGCTACCTCATTTTGGCTTCACCAAAATTTAATGTATCACATAAAAAGAAGTCTGAGATAGGAAACTGCCACTGTGTTGGTAGGGTTTGGGCTCCACGTCTCATTGAATGTTTACTTCTCCCCTCCTGTTTTATCTTTATCCTCAGATAGATAATTAAATGGCTGCAGAAGTTCCAAGCATTACATTAATGAGAAAGTTATGAGAAAGCCCAGAAACAGAAAAAGGATAATTTCTGCTGAAGTCTCTTTCCTAGGATCTAGGAAGCCTTCCCCAGTAATTGCTGAGAAGACTTTCCACTGTGTCTCTGTGAGCAGGATTAGTTACATGCCCACACCTGAAACCAAATCACTGTCAAGGAGAATGGACCACCATGAGGTTTAGAGTCTTGGACCAAAGTGTAAATGTTGGATAGAAAACCAACATTATCTGCTGAACTTGAAATAGGAGATGTTCAGGAGTAGTGAGAATTATGTCCCTATCTTCCTTGGAAGTTTGTACATAATGTCCAACACTGATGAATTAAGATATAGAAGTGTAAGTTATTATTTTGAGATCCAGTGGTTAATATCAGCAGAAAGAAAAACACTTTCAAAGCAGTTACTCTGGAGAACAAACAGGAAGGGGGGGAAAAAGGTTTGTTTTTTAATACTTCATCATGCTTTTCAGTGTTATCTGATATTTTAAACAACATGCGTATATTTGATAAAATGCCACTTAAAAACAAAACAGTAAGTATTAAACCTAATACCACAATTTTAAGTAACAATATAACATTCTACTACACAGTTTTCCATAACATTTAACCCGTCCCCTATTTGAAATGTATTTAGATTGTTGAAATCTTTTGCTAATACAAACATGAAGGGTGAGCCTTGTTTTGTTTAAAATACTTTGGACATACTTACAAGCATAAAATAAATATGGTTTGAAGCAAGTAATTATTAGGAAGAAAGCACTAAAGATTCAAATGGTGGTTCTCAAATGTTGGAGCACATAGGAGTCACTTGCAGGGTTTTACAATAGCTCAGTACTTGGGCTGCACCCCAGACCAACTGTATTCAAATGTTTTTGGAGGTTGGGGCAGCTACACAGACAAGGGTTTACTTTGAAAACTTCCAGTGATATAGTGAGTATACAAGTTTGAGAATCACTGTATTTAGGGAAATTGTTTTTCCACTCAAAACAATCATGATTTAAAAACATTTATGATGTCTATGGTGCGTATTGATTTGATATTATAATTCTGCAATTACTTACACCCATTACTTTCCTCTTCACTTCTTCTCTAATCTCCAGGCTTGCCTTCCCTGTCACTCATCCTCCCTTCCCCTTGCCTCAAGGCAAGAAATTTTAGGATTAGAGTGCAAAGGTTGCAGTTGGGGGATATCATTTCTTTCTTCTGTCCTTCGTTTATATTGTAACCAGTCTTGTCATTCTTTTGAAGGGGCAGAGGATGTCTTGTCTGTATTGGCCATTCTGAATTATGTGCTTCCTTAACTGGCATTATTCTCCTGTCTATTTTTACACCCCTCACATTTGGGTTCTTTCACATTCTTGAATGGCTGTTGCTTTCCAATGTGAAGACTTTGTTTCTACTTTTACAGCCTATTTTGGCAAATAAATTGAATTTAAAGACTAAATATCTTTGTTTTTATTTATTCTGCACTGCACTTTTTTCCTTATAATGGACTGTTTTTTTAAAATCAATATTTGTCATGACAGAAAAAGCAAAATTCATTATTTTCTAAAATTATTTGTGAAAATGGATTTCCAAGTCTTCAACATATTCATTCTATGACAGTAACAGTAAAGTGTTTCCAATTTACTTTTTTTGATCAAAACCAAACTTGACAAATACATTGTACTGCTATGCCATCTGTAGCAAGCTATTGTAATTATGCATCTGTTTCAAATTGCTCCTTTGTTAGTACGTTTTTGCATTCACGGTTTTGCATAATTCAGTTTACTAAAGTAAAACCCTTGAGTTTTAATATTTAGTGTAATATTTTTGAACTCTGGCATTCTAGAGAGTACATGTTAGTATGTAGAGTTTTGATGAAAGCAAATATTTTATTCCTTAATGATTTGTGTTGCTTAGGAAAGCAATATTTTAAAATATCATGAGGTAATGCTTTGTATAACCACATATTTCAAAAGGATTTTATAATTTAATGAGAGTTAGACTAAATGGCTGTGATTAAGTAATGATGATTCAGATTATGGTTTTTCTCATTATGTTTTATATGAATTTAATGAATATTCATCTGAACTTATGACATTTATTTTCATCCTGCTATTGACACTTATTTGCTCCTTGCATTGTATAGTTATGCCTATAATATAGGATTGAGAAATCCTATATAGGATTTAGGATATATATATATATATATATATATATATATATATATATTTCTGTATAGAAATCCTATATAGAATATAGGATTGAGAAATGGATTGAGAAACTTAACAGAAGACCATGGGGAAGGGGAAGGGAAAAGAAAAGTTACAGAGAGGGAAGGAAGCAAACCATAAGAGACTCTTAAAAACTGAAAATAAACTGAAGGGATGTGGGGTGGGAGGGAGGGGAAAGTGGGTGATGGGCATTAAGGAGGGCACCTGTTGGGATGAGCACTGGGTGTTGTATGGAAACAAATTGGACAACAAATTTTATATTAAAAATGTTTATTTTTGAAAGAGAGAGAGAGAGAGAGAGAGAGAGAGAAATCTCAAGCAGGGGAGAGACAGAGAGGGAGGGAGACAGAGAATCCCAAGTAGGCTCCATGCTGTCAACACAGAGCCTGATACAGGGCTCAAATTCACAAACCACAAGATCATGACCTGAGCCAAAAGTTGGACGCTTAACTGACTGAGCCACCCAGGCACCCCATTTTTTTTAATTAAAAAAAAATATTTATTTATTTATTTATTTATTTATTTATTTATTTATTTTAAGAGAAAGAGAGAGAGAGAGAAAGGGGAGGAGCAGAGAGAGAGAGAATCTGATTCTCCCTGAAATTATGACCTGAGCTGAAATCAAGTATCAGACACTTAACTGACTGAACCAACCAGGCACCCCTAAATTTTTTTTGATTTTTAAAAAATTTATTTGAGAGAATGAGCACAAGTTGGGGAGAAGCGCAGAGGGAGAGACAGAGAGAATCTTAAGCAGGATCCACACTCAATTTGGAGCCTGATGTGGGGCTCAATCCCATGACTCTGGAATCATGACCTGAGCTGAAATCTAGAGTCAGATGCTGAACTGACTGAGCCAGCCGGGCACTGCTGAAGTTCATTTTAAATTGAGATTTTATAGTTGGTATCTTTATAATCTAGACCATTCTCTTTCAGTGATGCTTTTGTACAGGGTTTCTGTAGAATATCATAGTTTTAGAGTTCTGTTTTATTAGATTGATTGTATTGTCATTGTAAGTATGTTTTGAAAGTATGCACAATCACCCAGCAACGTGGATGGAATGTTGCATTTAGTTAATAGTAGTAATGATAATAACAAGTAAACATCTGTTGAGTGGTTATCTCATAGCAGAAACTATGTTGAAGGATTGGTCTCCATCATTTCTTTTAATCTTACCAAAACAAATAATTATAATGTCTTAATAGATATTACTACTATATTGAATTCACATACGAGTGAACAGGGGATTAGAGGTTATATATATATATATTTCACATTTATCCAGGTCTTATGGCTAATATGATTTTGAAACAGAACTTGGACCATTTTCTAACCCCATACACAAAAATAAACTCAAAATGGATTGAAGACTTAAATACGTGACCCCAAACCATAAACTCCTAGAAGGAAACGTAGGCAGTAATTTCGTTGACATCAGCCTTAGAAATGTTTTTCTAGACATGTCTCCTCAGGCAAGGGAAACAAAAAGCAAAATTAAACCATTGGGACAACACCAAAATGAAAAGCTTTTGCACAACTATGAAAACCATGAAGAAAACAAAAAGGCAACCTATGTAATGGGAAAAGATATTTATAAATGATATATCTGATAAGGGGTTCATATCCAAAATATATAAAGAACACCTTCAACTTAACACCAAACAAACAAAGAATATGATTAGAAATGGGCAAATGTCTATTTAGATAAACATTTTTCCAAAGAAGATATCACATGGCCAATAGACACAGGAAAAGATGCTCAACATCACTCATGAGTGAAATGCAAATAAAACCACAATGAGATATCACTTTATACTTGTCAGAGTGACTAAAGGAAATGAACAGCCAACAGGAAACACTAAGTGTTGGCAAGGATGTGTGGAAAAAGGAGCTCTCATGGTGCATGCTTGATGGGAATGCAAACTGGTGCTGCCACAGTGGAAAACCATATGGAGGTTCCTCAAAAAATTAAAAATAGAATTATCATTTGATCTAGTAATTTCACTACTGGGTATTTACCCAAAGCAAACAAAACACTAATCCAAACAGATACATACACCCTTATGTTTATAGCAGTATTGTTTATAATAGCCAAGATATGAAAGCAACCCAAGTGTTCACCAAGAGATGAATAGATAAGAAGACATGGTATACATACACAGTGTAATATTACTCAGCCATAAAAAGAATGAGATTTTGCTATTTATAACAACAACATTACACCTAGAGTGTGTAATGCTAAGTGAAATAAGTCAGTCGGAGAGAGACAAATATCATATAATTTCCCTCATATGTGGAATTTAAGAAACAAAACAAATTAACAAACAAAAAATTCAGAAAGACAGACTCTTAATTTAAAGAGAAAATTGGTGGTTACCAGAGGGGAGGTGGGTGGAGGAAATGAGTGAAATAGATAAATGGGATTAAGAGGACACTTGTCTTGATGAGCACTGAAAATGTAAAGAATTGTTGAATCATCATATTGTATGCCTGAAATTAATATAATACTATATGTTCATCATACTTCAATTAAAAAATACATTATATAGTATGTTAATCAGGCTTCATTCAAGAAGTAGAAAATAATGTAGGCATTTAAAACAGAATGGATTTAATTCGCTATTGAGAAACAGAGAGTATCAAGTGGTCAAAGAAGTGACCCAGAAATTGGTAACTGTAGAAAGTGGCTGTCAGTCCTCTGGCTGGAATAACGAAGGGATGAGGTGGTGCTATGAGAACCTAGAAACTTGGAAAGTGGCCACCATGGGGCCAGGAGTGGTGACTGAGAGGTTCCATTAGGAGACTAGGGCCTCTGGGAGAGTTTTGCAAGGCCCGTCTTGGTCCTGCAGGTGTGCCTTGGGACTGATGCTCAGACGCCGCAGGGAAGGGATGTTAGAGCTATTTAATATTACTGGAGGGGTAGTGATAGGAGTTGGAGAGAGGGCCTTCTCCAGCCTCTTTTCTCCTTCCTGTCTCCTTCCTCTCCCACCAGTGCCTCCCAGCAGCAGAAGCTAACCAGAAGGCTGCTGTCAAGGGAAGCTGAGAAATGTATGTAGCTTGCAAATTCCAGGCCCAGGATTACAAAGCAGAGTATCAAAGCTGTGGACTTGGGCTGAGGGGTAATTGGTTAATAAATGGAACCTATACTCTGAAGTTTAAAAGACTGTATTTCCAGGCTATCTCTGAGTATACAGCATGCCAATTTATGTGGTGTTGGAGATTAAAAATGTTAAATACTAAGCTGCTGATCAGATTGTTGTGCAATATGTATGATTTTTTAGGTTGATCAAAATAACTGAGTTTAGACATCTTGATAATTCAGCATCATGGCATGGATGGGAATCAATTTTCTCAGGAATTGGCTACTATTGCCAAAAGCCTAACTTGATTGGAAAATGATCAACTTGAGTCTGTCATATTATTAAGGTCAAAAGCATAATGAGCTAGACAGATGAAGTATATAATTAAAATTTTAAGTAGTGTTTTATATCATGTAATTTATCTATATAATTTAGGTTAATTTATCTCCATTGCTCAATGTCACTATTTGTTACATGTTTGAAGGTGTGCAGGTGGGTATGGCAAAAGAGAAAAATAATGCTATATAGGAATATGAGTGCATAACCAACCTAAAAAGGTTAGCATTGATTTACTATTTTAAAAATACTGAGAAAAACAAAATAATTTTAAACAATCATGTATATGTTTGAAATGTTTCTTCAACTTTTCTAGGCTGAGCAGTTAGGTCAGCTTAATATATGCCCCTCTGTCTTGTTAGTTGCTTCCATGAAAGATAGCTGTATACTTTTAAACTTAGTATACTCAAAACCAGAGGAGAATGATAAATGAATTATATTCTTATTAGACATAAGAGAATGCAATTAAATATGGTTATTTTAAAAAATATTATCTTCCAATTGGGAATACATACTTAATTTAGATGATAAAAATGCCTTCTTTAATTAGAAAAAAAAAGAAGTATGGTATATGTTTGACCTCTTTTTGTGTGCAGTTCATAGAATGATCCTCCAAAAATAGTTTTTATGTTAAAGTTTAAAGTATAAATTTTTTTCCTGTAACCCCAAAGTGAGAGTTTGTATATGCAATAGATTAATGCTAAACTGAAAAACAAACTTAGGTGATTTTTTTCTATCTCTGTTACAGCAAAAAATCTCTTTGCAGAAATACAAATTAGTGATTTTTAAATACCTTTCTCTGTAGCATACCTTTTGAAATGACTTTTAGACACTTGACCTAGGAAGTTGGCAAAGTTTTCTTTTTTTCTCCTGTGGGAGAATTGCCAAGCAGTTGTAATATAGTTTAAAGACACCAGTGCTCTAAACAAAAACCAAAGTAATGTGTTGGTCTGAAAACAAGAGAGAATATGTAGTTGTCAGTGCTAAATCTACATAGGACAAGAAGATGCTCTCAGAGACCTTAACCTTGAAAGTAATGTCAAGCGCTAGATGAAGATTCTGGTTTTATCCTCCCAGGACAGGATGCTGAGAAGAGGGAAAAGGGTGAAGTGTTGGGTCAGAAGAAAGAGGCTGCATGTCGATCTGGACTCTGTGGTGTGTACATACATAGTTGTGAGAATCAACCTTCCCCTCAGATATCTGATTTTCTACCTTGGATATCTGATAATTTAAATAATCTGCATGAGTGTTTTCCTTCTTGCTTCATTATTAACTCTGCTTTTTTAGCTTAATTCGAATCTAGCCATTTCTCTTTTGAGGGTAGCTTGGTGTCCTTTTTCTAGGGAGCCCTTCCTCACCCTGCACTATGGCTTGCAGAGACTTGGGTTCTCTATTATTATCACCAATGCCATGTCTCCATGCTGGTTCAGTTCATAAGTCTGGAGCGAGTACCTTATGTTTGTTCACTCACCTGGTTTCCTCTCCATGATCACTTATCTGGAAAACCTTGCCTGCCCCCTCCAGTCTGAGTAGAGGCCCTCTTTGCCCACTCAAGTTCCATGCCGTCCAGGTTATAGTGCTTAGTGTGCCATCTTGTAATAGTTGGTTTACCTAACTCTCTTTATTATTGGCCAGTGAGCTCTATGGCAGTGAGGACCTTGTCTTATTCATTTGCTGTTTGGTGCTTATCACAATGCCTGGATCTGACAGAGCTCATGGAGGAGGCCCTGCATGAGGTTTTGGGGATACCAGGATGTATGTGACTCTATTTTGTTCTCAAGGAACTCACAACATAACTAGGGAGATAGATACATGAACAGCCAAATCTAACACAGTGAACTATCTGTATAACAGCTATGGAAGAGAAATGAGAAGTGTGTTGTGTTAGAGTGAAGAAATACCATGATAAATATGCTGGGCTGAATATAATATGTTAAGTCCCTTCTTTCAGAAACATGCAGTCTGCTAACCTGGATTTCATGATTGTGCTTAGTATGTAGCACAGCCATGTTCAATGAGAAGTTTCTGGACAACCCAAACACCTTAAGTCAATGAAAGTTGATTGGGCACTGACTATGCAAGCTGAAGTGATTTGTAAGATGGAACACAATAAACATAATTTCTTCCTTTGAGGTAGTAGCCCTCCAGTAAGAAAATATGACATGAAAACCTAGAAGGTAAGATTTTTTAAAGTTTATTTATTTATTTTGAGAGAGAGAGAGAAAGAGAGAGAGAGGAGGGAGGGGCAGAGAGAAAGAGAGAGAGAGAGAGAATCCCAAGCAGGTTCCATGCTGTCAGCATAGAACCCAACACAGGGCTCGATCTCATGAACTGTGAGCTGAAATCAAGAGTCGGACCCTTAACCAGCTGGGCCACCCAGGTGAACTGGTAAGATTTTTTGTTTTAAAGAGAAGGTATTCTGTAAGCACCTACAAGAAAGTCTGTGAGGAATTACCAAGTGGGCAGTAAGTTCTGTGAGCTTCATGTTCTTCCATTTCCATGGCTCTTATCTGCCCATCCCATTGTACAGAAGGGTCTAGCTATGAAGGATGTGAAATGAGCAGGTATGTAGAAGCAAATAACATAGGCTTCAAAATGTAGACAGAGTGGGAGTTCTTCTCTTGAGTTTCTTAGGGAAATGTCAAACAACACTAGGGTTGCCGTGATTGTTTCAGTCAAATAAGTGCACATGAATTGAGAACACAAATCACGGGGTAGGTAACTATTCCTGCCAATAGGAGCAAGTGTACCTTTGTGAGCATCATCCCAGAAAGTTTATTTCTGTTACCTTATCAGCTCCCACTGCTAATAAACTATGACTGTAAGGACAGCTTATAATTTTGGAAATAGGACAAATGCTGTTTCGGCACACTAAAGATCTGTCTACTAGTTATTGTGGGTAACTTGGTGCTATCCCAGTTTTCAGAGATGTTGGTGGTAAAAGTGTTGGTTCATAAGTTATTTAGCCCTCTGAATTCAGCACCTACTTTGTGACAGCACCATAGTGTTATCTTACTACCTGCCAGCAATCCAGAAAGGTAGTTACCCACACTTCCATTTCTCATTTGAGAACAGTTAGATTCCCAGTGGTGCCAATGTCATTTCAGTATGTTCCATGTCTGTGTCTGTCCCATCTGACATTCAGAATATATGCTAGAGAGCAAACAAAGAGAGTCCTTCTTTTGATTTTGCAAAGTCATTTAGCCACGGCAGGTGACTGACTTCTATGCTACACCTTTGCAAGTTCCATGGTGGAGAACCACTGGGGCTATTTATCACCTCGGTAAAAGGGGCATTTTAAAAATGTAAAAATTAGGGCAAAAACAGAACCAAAAGTGAGCCATAAAAGGAATAGGGATAGGAGTGACATAGACAAGATGGATGTCAGGCATGTGAGGATGGGATAAAGGTGAGAAATAATGTCTGCATTTTCACTGCCTGAAGATGGGGATGAGGCAGCTGTAAAGACTGAAAACATCAACTTGAGAGGCTGGGAAAGGCCTGGAAGCCCATCATTTTGTCCAGCCTTTCCACCACACAACATAGGCTTCTGACTTCAGCTTCTGACTCATGTCATTTTAACTTAATTTGGATTATTCTCTGAACATTTTTTATATCTGGTCATTGGGTCCTTTTGCATTTGATCAAGTGTAAGGTATGTGCTAAAGATTTTACACCTGGTTGCTTTATATTTGCCAAAAAGGGTTGAAGGAGAAATGACGCATTATTTTTGGAGTGGAAACTACCTCTTCTAGGAACCTCTGGCAATACTATCAAGTGAAGACTTTTGTAGATCCATACATTAAGTTGAGAGAAGAACAGATAAAACTTCATTTTTATATGGAGTAGAGATGTTGTCCGCCTTGAAATGGAAAGCCAGGGTAATCCAGCTGCTTAAGTCTGAAGACTTAATTTAAAATGAAACCAAACCAAAACAAAACACCAAAACAAAACCAGGCTCTGTTGAGATATCATTTACATTTCATAAAATTCACCCATTTTAAGTATATAATTTAACAATTTTTGGTGAATTTATTTTGTTATTCTACCATCACAAAAGCCTAGTTTTACAAGACATTCACCACCCTAGTGAGATCCTTGGTGCCCTTTTTTTGCCACCTCCAGTCACAGGCAACCACTAATGTACTTCAGCTCTCTACAGATTTGCCAAAGGCTTTATTTTAAGGAAAGCAAGTTGATCCAGGAAGTTTAGAATGGATTTTTGTGTCTCTGGCCTCAGATGTGGGTAGGGAGGCTAAATATGAGCTCAGATACTGAAGTTTGAATTTTGTAAGTCTTTTGATTTTTACCTATTATATGAGAAAATGGCCTTGGGTAGTGGAAACAACAAGACCTAATCTGTATTTGCTTCCATATCTGCCAGAGTGAGTTGAGAAACTTCTTTAGAAATTAGTTTGAGATTGTTTAATACTTTCTCTGGCCAGAGTATGACCTTGGATGATCTTACTTGGAAAGATTGGCCTCCACTGATGTATTAGTACACCGGTTCAGTGTGTGAGGAGCTTCCACTGAAGACTGTCCTTGAGGTGGCTACAGGAGGGAGATCTTTGTCCTTAACCTCTGAATATTTGCATTTCCCAAAGAAACTTGTCTATAACTTTGAGAAGGCTTTCATGGATTTCCAGCTTTGGGCATGTGGAATTTTTTCTCATGTTAGTGGAGGCCAATCTTCCCAAGTAAGATCACGGAGGTCACACTCTGGCCAGAGAAAGGATTAAGTAATTTCAAACTACTTTTTGTAGAAGTTTCTCCACTCTCTCTGGTCAGTTTGGGAGCAAGGATGCCACACTGTTTTCCATTCAAAATCTGTTTCACTCCTGCTCAATGCAAAGTCAATCCTGTCATTTAGAATCTCAAAGAAAGCTTCACTACCCTAGTAACTCTCCCTTCTCTCATTCATCCATTGAACAAGAATTTGTTATTTTGAGCATTGTTCTAGATGATAGGGACACAGGTGTGATTAAGAAAACAACACCATTGTTCCCCTGAAGTTTACATTCTAGTAGGGGAAGAGAAATACTAAATAAATAAGGTATTTTCAGAAAGAAGGCAGTGATAGAAATCAAAGCAGGGTGTTGCAGTAGGCATGATTGGTGATGCAGGATGGTGGGGTTACTATAGATAGGGTGATCAGGAGAAAGCCTCCATGAGGAGTTCATTTCAGCTGAGGCTAGAGTCACAGAGGGAGCCAGCCATGTGAAGATTTGTTTGCTAGATAAGCATTCCAAGCAGAACATGCAACAGTTGAAAGACCAATTGAAAGACCAAAACAAGGCCAGTGTGGCCATAATTTTGGAAGAGAGAGAGTGATCCAAGAAGAGGTCAGAGAGGCTAGGACCCATGGTAAGGCTTTTGGTATTTATTGTAAGTGCAACAGGAAGTTGCAGGGGAGAAGGGGTAGTGATATGGTCTGAATTACATTTAATCCAGATTATTCTAAGTACTGGATGTAAAATGGAATTAAGTGTTCATGGGAAGGAGCTGGGAGTAGCTTATACTAGGGTCATAGTGCCATCTGGTAGTTTCACACATGTTGATTCTTTTTTTAATTTTTTTTTTTTTATTTTTGAGGGAGAGAGAGAGAGAGAGAGAGACAGACAGACACAGAGCATGAGTGGGGAAGGGCAGAGAGAGAGGGAGACAGAGAATCCGAAGCAGGCTTCAGGCCCTGAGCTGTCAGCACAGAGCCCAACACAGGACTCGAACTCATGAAACACCAAATCATAACTTGAGCTTAAGTTAGATGCTTAACTGACTGAGCCACCCAGGTGCCCCACACATGTTGATTCTTAACATGATGCTTTCTCTCTTCATTCTTTGTGCATCTGTCCTGTTAGTGACATCTTCTGCTTTCCTCTTTCTTTCTTTCTTTCTTTCTTTCTTTCTTTCTTTCTTTCTTTCTCTCATTGAATTGAGTAACCTTAGTGAGGATGGCTTTAAGTCATTGACTAAAAATACTCTTCAGAGACAGTATAGTGAAATCCTGTCACTTTAGAATTGAGGCGACTGAAGTCAGGAGAGAAATCAGTGACTCGACTGCATTTATTCATCTTGTTAATGACAGAGCCAAGAATAGAACCCAAGCTCAAGGTTCCTTCCTCACTGATTGTTCCTTCCACTAATGTCCAGCCTGGGTGGTATTCCCATGAAATGTACTCATTTTCATATTCTTTGTTGTAAGAGTCAGATGTATTGGTCAGTGGGCAGAGAGGCCTTAGTTAGGAGGACAAGCTGGCAGAGCAGATCATTGTGTCAACCCAAGGTGACCAAGATGCCTGAGCAAGGGTGATAGAGAGCCAGCAAAGCGACAGGACTTTAAAAGGTCAGAGTGATGAAGACAACAGATGGACAGAGCTGTAGGGGGGTAATGCCAGGCGGGGAGCAGATGAACCTGAGACTGTCTGAGGGCATTACAGGACAGTCAGCAGATGGGCTGTGCTGGAACGTGGGGTGAACAACACTGTTGTTGACACTAATTACTCGTGATGGAGGTGCTTTGCAAAACATGGGGGAAAATGGCCTTATTTCATAGAACATTTGCTGTAACAGTGGGCAAGTTCGCAACAGCTTTCTACATTAAATGCACTAAACTGGGGAACTGGGGAAATATTTGCAGCTTGCTTTTCCTTCTCTAATACCATGTTTGAGACGGAGATACCGACTGGGACATGCCACAATGCCTGGCCAATGGCATTTCTTCTGACCATTGAGCATTTTTACAAATTAAAATTCCCTTAAAAGTAAAATATTCAGAAGTGAAACAATGCATAACCCAACAGATGAGGTGATTTTTGTAACAAATCAGCAACTAAATCAGAAGAATCTGATGTGGGAAACACATCAAAACTGTCACATCTTCTCTGATGGCACAGTTTCATATCAAAAAAAAAGTATAAAAAATAAAACTGGTTATATGTTAAAAAGCCTGAACAAGTATGAGCTTCAATAGAGAGGCTATCCTTTTTATGTTATCAGAAAGTCCCTGGTATGTAATTTAAGATTTTAACTCAAGAGATTTTTTGGGAGCAATTATTGTGGGCCAGATCCAGTGCTAGGTTCTGGTGATGCAAAATTGAGCTAGGTAGGATCCCATATCTCAAATCGCTCACCATTTACTCAGAACACACAAAAAATGATTCGAACATAACTGCTATTAAGGAGGTAAGTAAAAAAAAAATGCTTTGGTTACATGAATGATAAACCTCTATGATAATGAGAGGAGGAAATTAAAATAGGAAGGTCAGCCGTGATCTTGAGAAAGATGAGTTGGTTGAATGATATATTTGCAAGGAAGTCTGTCCTGTGGTTACCTTTGTGTTGTTGGAGGTCACTCCACATGCCTAAGCTTGCAGTGGAGAGGTGGGCCTCTTCCCCCTTCACTTCTGTACTTGTATCACTTTGGCTCCAGAGTAGCAAAATGCCAAGTGGTGGCTGGATGATCCCCAACCACTGAGTAATTGGAAGAGATGGGCAGGCTGAGTGGAGGGCATCAGTTTGCCTGTAAACCCTTTGACTTGCTCTTCATTAACAAGACAGTGAGTATTACTAATTCTACTTAGCCTTATTGTTTGCATTCTGTCCTCATAGCCAATTCTTTCATCCCATTAACTTTTCTTCTGCCTCACTTCTTTCCTTAAAGTTCTCTTATTTCCTCACCACTGCCCCCCGGCCAAATTAAATTTGTCAAGAGTATTTTGGAACTCAGGTCCATAAACTTGGAATGCCAAACCACAACGGCTTGGTTTTTACAGTTTTCAGAAGCTTGTCTGGCCCTAAAACAGGATTTCTTATTTGGCTTCTGCCTTCTTCATTAGTCACTTTACCATAATGAACATTACAGAGTCCTCTCCAGCAGTCACATAAGCTATAAAGTCACATTCATGAAAACAAATTAAAATTTTATCTTCATTGTCTCTCTTGCCCAACACACTAATATATAATTTTATTTCAGACTTGGAAAAAAATCGTTTAGTTGATTGATATAGCAATAAAAAGACATGTTAGATCAACCAAGATAAAAAAAAAAAACTTGACTAAACTGACTTCGTTTTGCAATAATCTTTTATCTCAAATTACTAGGACCTTACTTAAATGACTGGAGTATACTATATAAAAGTTATTCTCTGGCAAAACTTTTGCTGGCTAAACGCTGTAACTGATCAGAAGGAGTTTCTCTCTCTTAAAGTATCATTTTGGTTCTAAGACAATCGTGGGACCCAATTTAATGGTTTATTTCCTGGCAGTCTAGCTGTTGCTGATGCACATATGCATTACTGAGGGTGCTTTCAGCAGCATATCTGGGATTGAACAAGGAAGGAGTTTACTTGGAAAGTGCAGGGAAAATGTGTAGGGAGTGGGGAAGTGATGCCAGGAAGGGGAGGCAGCCAAAAAGGTGAGCTATTCCACCAGCATTACAGTGGGTGCCTGGAGCTTGACCCAGAGGGCAGACTCTGGGAAATAATGTGAAACCCACAACTGAGGGGTGAGGAGATAATTGCATTACCAAGTCTCAAGACATTGGTTGAAGACTGCCCTGTTCCTGTGGGTATTAACTTCTTGGCACTTCTGGCCTGTCCTGCAGTAGCACATCTGGGCAACTCATCTTTCCGTCATTCCAAAGGTCAGCTGCTGGTAATTGGAAGTCAGCCTGATACTAGCACACACAATGGTCCCAGGGCAACCGTGGGCCATTGAAAGTGTCATTTCTCTAATTTTAGATTATCTGACAAACAGAAAAAAAAGAATAAAGTTAAGTCCTAAAATTTTTGCTCTCTGTTTAAGTCATTACTTCTCTTTCCTTCATTGATAGTCTAATCAAGAGATTCCTTCATCTTGCTTCTCATGCCTTTGCATTGGAAGAAATACTTGGAGGCAATCTGACAGTGGGCAAAATGAAGAGAAACAAAGCTACCTGAATGATTCATAAACTGGAGAAGTAGATCATGAATAATCATGGGTTGTCAGAACAGGCCTTTGCAGCTAAGAGGATGCTTTCACTGTTTGAGCTATACACAAGAACAAATCATCTAGTGCTTGTATCACTGCCATCATTAATGTCACACATTTCGTAGGCACCTCCATTTGAATATGACACTTTTAGACAGTATAAAAAGCAAATCAAACCAATGTGCTCCTTTCCCCTTGGAATCTGAAATCTGAGCAAAACACCTAAATGGATATAAAAGCATAGTCCAGAGTGCACAAAATGAAATAAGGGCCATGAAAGCAAAGTGAATGAGAAAGCAAGCCAGGTGTAATATGATAAGTAGAAAGTAACACTTAGCCTTATGGTCAGGAATAGAATAGTAGAGTCTTCAGTAAAGTAGAAAACTTGAGTTCCATCTAAAGGGGACAGGCTGCCATATGGAAATGCAGTCTTAGTGGTTATGGATTAACCAAACTCTCCGTAATAGGTATATGGAGGTTCTTGTGACATTGTCTCAAGTTTTAAATGAATAGGTAATTCACATATATTTAAAACACTGTGTGGCTCAAACATATCAGGCCAGGTAAAACACATTTGCTGACTGGATTCAGCATATCTGTCAAATTTACTTGGAGAACTCTGACACAGAGAAGTGTATAAATACCAGATGACTGTCATTGCTGGAGGTGGAAGAGGTTGTGTGTGTGTGTGTGTGTGTGTGAGAGAGAGAGAGAGAGAGAGAGACAATCACCTGATGTGCTTATGATGAACATATATTCATATGCATTTATGTATGTGTATATATAGATACATGCATTTTATTGACAACAATGAGATAAGTATTTTTTTTTGAGATTATGAATGGAGAGGATAGCAAAGGTGCTTTCCATATTCTGCCATTTCAATCATATTCTTACCTCAAGATCAACTAAGCCATTGCCACATCACTGACTCTTGCTTTTATCAGAAAAGATTTTTGCCAAGAGGGGTTTCTTGGTATATAGGTGGATTTGCAGGTAAATCCATTGAATAGGTCTGGCATAAGATAAGAGATTTAAATGGTTTGTTTTGTAAGAGAGGGGGAGCATGGAGAAGTTCATAAGGACTTTTAATTGTGGCTTGAGAATAAGAATAGCATATAGTGAGAGTTCCTGGGTGCTAGGGCCTAAGGTATTTTGCCTCTGTTATCTCATTTAGTCCCAACAACAATTACGTATGGTGTTAAATTATTTTAGAGAAGGGAGAATGTACCCCTTTATGCATACGTGTAAATGAAGACCTAGAGTTTTAATTGTTTGCTACAGATTATAGAAACAATATTCATCAGTCCCAAGGCTCATATACAGATCACACTCCTTAAAGTATTCATACAATCCCTTGTATAAGGTTTTCGAAGAAGCAAGTATTGTCCGCATTTTTCAGAAAGTGGGAAAAATATACATTTATTTTGTTTGTGCGTAGTATTCCTCTTTGGCATGTAGGTTGATAAGTGTTGGTTAATTTGGGGACTTTCAGATAGAGCATGTGCCTCTCTTTATGCCTGAGCTAGTCTGACTCTGCGTTACTCCATAACCCATTTGTCTACTGGAGTCTTTTAACAGGTTAGCTAAATTTTTCAGAGGAGTGTTTTAATCTGTCAGCAGACATTTCAAGCAATCCAAAGCTTGTGCCTGCGGTAGAGGGAGAGGATCAATCCTACCTAACCTACGACCTTATGGCTGAGAATGGCTGTCTCAGAACAAACTCCAGTGGGGCTGTGAGCAGGTGGGAAATGGATGTTTGCCAATAGATGGTAACATAATGTGTCATCAAAGCAACAAAAGCAGAGATGGCACCGGAGGTTAGCACAGGGCAGATGAACAGATTGAGAGCAGTAATGTTGAAACTCCGAGAGAGGCAGGGACCTGCGAATCTGCATCCCTGAGAAAGGAGACAGCAACACTTCCTCACCTCTTCCTTCTCCAAGAACAAGCTCTGCTTTCTGCCTATATTTCTTCTCTGTTCTCTGAATTCTTCCATTAAATATCTATTTTTAATTTGAACTAGTCTGAATGTTTCTGATATGTGAAATGAAATGACCCCATCTAAGGGGACATTTCCTGGGGAAGTGTGATGTGAATCAATATTGAAACCATCAATTCTTCTTTACTTGGGAAGAGAAGAATATGATTGGCAAGTAATTACTTCTCATGACTTCATCATCTTAAGGAGACAAAATCTCATGCATACCTCACTAAGAAATAAGAAACGTGGTTGTTACCTGCTTTTGTCTGTTTCATTTTAGACAGGAAATTGAGAAAAGCTTGTTGAAGGTGGAATTCTACATGCTATATTGAGGCAATTTTCTCTGGGCTATTCACTTTTAAAGTTAGGTCTTATTTATAGATGGTTAGAATGGGGACAGAATACGTGTCATTATTGAGATCGGAGTTAACAGTGGTGTGTTCCACATTATTTTTTTTTCATTCCTCATCCCTTGATCCACCAACTGATTTTTATCCCAAAGGTTTTGAGGAATCATCTTTACTTTTTGCTTTATCTCATGTATTTTGCTATCCCTGAATAGCAACATATAATTTGAAGATATAATAACATGATTTGAAGTTATGCTAATTTTTAATGGAATAATTCTGTGTGTTGACACCTCTGCAGAGATGTTGCTATAGCATTAATTTCTGTTTTCTCTGCTCTGTCTGTGCACAGGCTAGCAGACTGGAAGAAGCCACTTCACAATTCAGTAGGTAGTTAGAAAAGACATTGAAACTATTTTAAATTATTAACAGATGAGTCAGACTGTGTTTTTAACATGTGATTTAGAAACATACTAAGAACACAAATTGGTGCTTTTGATAAGATAATTTTATCATTAATCAATAAGTACTCATTGGGCATTCTTAGAGAAAACATGGTGGATGCCAAAACAAATACATCTAACAAATGCACAAAAGTGTAAAGAAATGATCGAGAGCCGTCTTTTAACAGTATTAGTGAAATACTTTATGTTCTCGGATGTTGGACTGAATTGGAAACATTCATGATTAAATTTTTATGGACAGAGTGATGGGAGGGTGGATTATCTTTATTTTCTAAGCAGTGATGTGAATTATTTTTTCTTACATACTTATTGGTTGAAAGTCTGTAATAGTACTCTTCATCCTTGGAAACATAGTCCCAATAATGTAATTGATAGCTCTTTGGGTTCAGGATGTTTTTCAAGTACCACAAATTAGTCATAGTAAACATCAAGGGTTATTATAAAGTTGAAGAATAAAATAGATGACTGAGCCTGTATCCAGCTGATGAGAATATTCCTGATATGGGAAGTTGCTCCTCTTTTCTTACTCCTTTTTCTTCTTTTTTATCTCCTCATTTTCCTACTCTTTCTTCTCTTCTTTAGTAAAAGTCCTACTTATGAAATTGTTTTATTGACAATTACTTTATGCAACTAAAAGTAGAGTACAAATATAATACAAAACCTACATGCTTGAGAGATTTGTTTAATTAGGGATTAAAGTATAAAATAGCTCCTATAAGTTCTCTGATTTTGTGTGGCTATTGTCATATCTAGACTCAGTTGGGATAATGTTTTGAAAAAGATGAAACCAAGGTGGTTTGTTTATTGCCTTCATTCACTGATTTTATTTACCCTATCCACTTTGGAGAATGGAAAGCAGGTGCATAGGCACCACCATAAGGTGGAAGAGAATGTGATAAAACCTGTACGTTTCTGAGAGTAGAAGAATAAATGAAACTGAAATAGTAGAAACAAGTGATCTGACACCTGTGTCTGTCCTAGTTTCCTCATCCAGTCACCACAAAATAAGAATAGTCACAGCAAAGTCCTGAATTAATGACTCCTTGCCTAATCTGGTAGCTTTATTTCCTGGAAGTGAATCAGATGATTCAAGGTCAGATGGTTCAGACCTTAGGAATGCAGGAGGAAGCTGAGTTCAAAACCATGTGGGCTGCAGAGTGCATAGCTTAGGCCATGGTTAAGCTGCCGGACATGACTAAGACCCAGTGTTCCCCAGCATTACCAAAGGATGAGGTGAGACCGAGAACTGGCCTGGACTGAGCTAAGAAAAAAAAAGCCAATAATTCAGCAGTCAGACTTTAACAGACAACTTCACAAGTTCTCAGAACACATTGGATCAGCAGAAGACACCAACTGAAGACCCAAACAAAAATCAAGGATTCCACCTAATTGGTATCACTTAAGCTTGTTTGCTATTCTTAAGATGCTCTTTTTGGGAAGAGGAGGTATTAAAAACCGTGAAAGCCCATAATTTATTTTTTAAAGACAGAGTTTACTTCCTAAAATTATCTTATAAACAGAAAGAACCTAAAAGACCTGTATTGTAACTTTTTAAGCTTCACATTGTCATGGATTAGGAACATGTTTTCCTGTACATTTGAGTGTAACATGTTACTTTCAACCCATGATTCACGGTAAAATGTCTGAGAGCAGGTGGTCCTTTTCTCCACATCACATCTGTAGGAGAAATGAGGAGGGCCTTTCTAATGGCAGAGACTGGAAGATCTTTGTAAAGTTTTCCTGAGGTATTCAACTTTAAACATAAAGCTTTACAAAATCAAGTTTTGTGAAGGATTGAATTACACAAACACTGGACAGAGAGAGAGAGAGAGAGAGAGATTGCTGGTTGTAGAATAGAGAATGGCTTTATAGCATCAAAGAACAAACCTACCTTCATTTAGTACTTTTTACTCAAGAATATTGCTGGTGGTGGTTTCTTTCAGGAGGGTGGGAAGTTGAGGTCAAAGATTCTTAAGTTCCGAGTCTAAAGCTGTTTCAAGAAGCAGAAAGCTAAGTGACAGCCTTGAGAAACTTAAAAACACACTTAATGATAGGCAAAAGAAGTAATTAGTGGCATTCATTTTCATCATCTGTTTCATGCTTTTTTCCCTAACGTGTGTGTGTGGGATGTGTGTGTGCGTGCACATCCCACACACACACTCCTTCCTGCTTTCCTTTTATCCAAGTTTTAAGCATGGATGAAGAGCGTATTCAAGATTTTTCTCCTCGCTGAAGGCTTACACAAACTCTCCCATCTCTTTCTTCTTTTCAATATTTATTTTCTATACTCCTTGTTTAAGGACTGATTGTATTTGGCTTCAAGATTTACGAACGGTTCTATGAGAGCTTAATGTTTCCTCAGGAAAGATGATCAGCCCCCTAGGGACAGCAGAGATGTCTTGTGATGTCACTCTGCTCTTCTGGGCACAAAGGACAACAGAGATAACCAATACTTGATAACTAACATTAAAACCACACAACTATCCCAAATAAACAACATAGTCTTTTAGAAATTCCTGGTGAATCCTTTTTTAGTCAGCTCTGCTAAGTCATGTTTACTAAAAAACTGAGTGTGTTGGACTTGTGTGTTGATTGAAAAAAACGAAAGACTAACAAGGTTCTGAGTAAAAGTGATGGAGGATGATAGATTGAAGCCAGAGCTTGGGTTCCTTGTTTAAGCATGGTGGTAGTTTTGATTTATCCTTTTCGTACATCATTGTGAACTTGGCTGAACTCACCCTAGAAATTCTGAGAAATGATGGCAGCAGGTAAGGGATTAGTTAATTCCCCAAATCTGCAAGTCTGTTCCCCTACCCTCCTAGCATATGATTTTGGCATCTGTCTCACCAGCAAGCTGCTATGAATCTGCAGCATTGTGAGGGGGAAACTCACAATATTTAAGAAATATGAGCATACTGTTTAGATTACATATTTCAAATATTGCACCTCCCCCTTAATGTCTGACTAAAGCCCAGCTGGGAAGTAATTTTGGTTCAGTAGGAGTTTTATGCCAATTTGTATTTTTCAAGTTTTGCTTCAAGGCTGAAGCAAGAGAATCCATCCTGTGCTAACGTGTTCAGTTTGGGACATTTTGGAAATGGATGGAGAACATTTGGAGTTCCACATCTAATTGTGTGAAATCTTCCTGACTAGGGTAGATTCCAATTCCAATGGAGAAATTTCATTAGGGACTTATATGTTAAGACAAATTATATTTATGTCTTTTCATAAATTGCAACAGGATTGTCTAACTGCAGTTATTGGCTACCAGTTTCTCTCCAGAGAGGTTAAATCATTTTATGAAGCTAGAGAAGCAAACTTACAAAGTTAGGGTACAGTGAACAAGAGAAATACATTTGCCATTACGCTTTGAAGGTTACAGAGCAGAAATGTTTACTAAGCCCTCCCAACTTTTTTCCCTTAAGCTTAACTTTTCAAAACTATAGGTGGCTGTAACTAAGGTTTGTTATGCCATCTAGAAATTGTGAAATTCTTATAAGAATTTAACTGGGAAGCTGTGCTGATATCATAGAACCTGTGGTTGGGAAAGTCTTTTAATGCTTAATCTCATTAAGAGGTAGTACATTTGGGGTGCCTGAGTGTCTCAGTCGGTTGGGTGTCTGACTTCAGCTCAGGTCACTATCTCATGGTTTGTGAGTTCAAGCCCCGCATCTGGGTCTGTGCTGACAGCTCAGAGCCTGGCGCCTGATTCTATGCTTCCGATTCTATGTCTCTCTCTCTCTCTCTCTCTCTGCTCCTCCTTGGCTCACACTGTCTCTCTCTCAAAAATAAATAAACATTAAAAAAACTTAACAACAACGAAAAGGAGGTAGTGCATTTTAACATGCATCACAATTGTGACTGCTATCTTTAGCACTTAAGAAGGAATACTGATCCTGTGGGGTTTGATTATTAACTCTGTTATTATGTTCCTAGTGTACTCATGAAACTGGTAATGCACCCATAATTTATTTTTATTTTATATTTTGGAAGCATTGTTATGGGTTAATTGGCTCTATATTTTACAAGTTTGCATCACTAATACCAATAAAAATCTGTTTATATTGTTCTTTTGGGATTCTGATTGCATTAAGGGATGATTAGTCCTAATTAAGTTCTGTAGTCTGTGCTAATTACAATCAAATAAGACTTTACACAAAAATGTGAAATTATGCTGAAGTAAACACATTTTTGATCATTAATTAGAAAACTACCAGGCATACCTTTGAAGGTGTTTTTATTTTATTTTGTATTTTTCGTTGTGAGATGGAAACTTCACCGACAAGTCACTGCATTTGGAAAGGGTGTCTTCCATAGTTGTGACAGAGGCAGTCTTGTTAATTAGAAATTTGAGTGATGTTTCCTTATTTTACTCCCCATGAGAACCAAACTGTCCCAGCTGTTCCTCATCTACCCTCCAGGTAGTAGTATCATGTTTACATTACAGAATAAAAGTGCGAGGCTTAGGGTTTTAAGAGCATGTGTTCTATCATATTGCTTCATTTAACTTTTATGCACTGCAGTCCTTTTCACGTTTGACATTTTCCTGATTTCTTTTTAATGCTGTGGACTCATTTGTGTGAGGTGGTAATGGTGATTCTACCTGTACTTTCCTGGTGTGCTGACAACTGATGTCCTCAGCACTGACTTTTTTTTTAATGTTTATTTATTTTTGAGACAGAGAGAGAGCATGAATGGGGGAGGGTCAGAGAGAGAGAGAGAGAGGGGGAGACACAGAATCCAAAACAGGCTCCAGGCTCTCAGCTGTCAGCACAGAGCCCGACGCGGGGCTTGAACTCACGAACCATGAGATCATGACCTGAGCTGAAGTCGGACGCTTAACCGACTGAGCCATCCAGGCGCCCCTAGCACTGACTTTTTAGTACTCTTTCTTACTAGGAGTGTTGAATTTCCTATGTAAATGAGGAAAAGATAAACAGGATAGAATCATAGTTTCTGGCCACCTGCATCTGTTTCTGTCCTTTCATAGGAAACACTAAATGAGATAGTGCCTTTAAACACAACAAGGTTCCTGGTGCATGGAAGGGTTCAATAAATGTTAGCTAAGATAATAATTATGGCTAGCATTGCATTGCATTCAATACTGCTGGAAGTCCAATTTGAGACCAATTAGTTGGTTTTGAACTCAGAAGGAAGAAAGTATTTCATCAGAAGTCTCCAACAATTTCACTTCTTCTTTTGCACTTCTCCTGCTTAGAGATGCTTGGAGTTTAGCAGCTAAGACATTTATAGAGGCTGAACTCTCTAGGCTACTTCAGTGACCCTGAAATGTCCACTCTAATGCAGTCGTACAGGCTCCAATTCAGAAATAATACTCGAATCTTTGACCATTTATCTACGTTGTAACCTTAATCTACTTTTTTCTAAGCCATCTCCTCATTCATTTCCTCACACTTGATTACTTTTCTTACCTCTTTATCAACCCAAGAGCTATTTTTCTACTTTTCTGACTTAATTGCACCTTGATTTCTTTGTTTCCTGTTTTCAAATATTTTTCTTTTGGCCTTAAAATTTTTTTCTCACTCTTCAGATACTCTTAATTATTTTATTCATATTATTTTTTACTGTTGCCCTGTCTTCACTTGAGCTGCTGATCTCTCCAAGACCCTATCTTTTTTTTTTTCCCATCTCATTACTGTTATTTATCACTGATTGAGTTCATATTCCAGCTAACCAAGTATGTGTTTTGCCTTTCATATGATTCTCTCCTTTCTTGCTCTGGGGTTTTAAACATGACTTTTTCTGTGTGTGGAGTTTCCTCTTTGACACTTTGTCGATACTCCATTCAGTGCAGAGCCTGATGGGGGGCTCAGTCTCACAAACCACGAGATCATGACCTGAGCTGAAACCAAGAGTTGGACACTCAACTGACTGAGCCACCCAGGTGCCTCATCTTTCAAGGATTTTTTACATTCAGATGCCTCCCCATGGCAGTGGAATTACAGAATACTCTAAGTATCTTTGAGATCATGTAGTCAAATCTCCTTATGTTATAGATGAAAAAACTGAGGTCTAGAGTGGGTCACCTGAGCTGACCAAGATTATGAGGCCCTTAAATGTCAGAATAGGAACTGATGACTCCAAATCCCATGCCCGTTCTCACACCCGCTGTATTACAGCACACACACAAATATACTTCTCCTTTGGTATCTTATGAGTTTTTTTTTTTTTAACTTTCTTTATGCATGTGTGTCTTTTCCCCCTCAGTTACTTTGTAAATTCTTGGAACTCAGGGACCATACCTCCTTGCTTTTACCCTTTGTCTTCCATCATCCTCCATAACCTCTAACAGAAATTGAATTCTCTACAAGGGCCCACCAAATGTAAATATCATTGTCCATATCATGCTAGCATTTTTATTTTTTTTCCTGCATTGATTTCCATATATTTGAATATATACCTCTATATACCTCTTTCCCCCCAAATTCTCATTATTTTAAAAATTATATTTGCATCATACTAGCTTTCCATTTTGTGATCAGAATTTTGTTCATATCTTATAACTACATTTTAGCTAAAAGATAAAAAAATATCAGTAGGTGCACCTGGGTAGCTCAGTTGGTTGAGTTTCTGACTCTTGATTTTGGCTCAGGTCATGATCCCAAGGTTGTGAGATCGTGCTGGGTTCTGCACTGATGGTGGAACCTGCTTAAGATTCTTTCTCTCTCCCTTTGCCCCTCCCCCCTCATAAGCTCTCTCTAAAATAAAAAAAAAAAAGAAAAAGAAAAATTGTAGGTAGTTAATGGCTCTTTTTTTTAGTGTGTGAGTAGCAAAACCCAACAGCATGGGTGTCAATTATTGTCAAAGTCTTTTTACTTTACTTGCATAGTGTATGAACAATTTTTTTTAAATAATGTTTAATTATTTATTTTGAGAGAGAGAGAGGAGGGGGAGTTAGAGAGAGGGGCAGAGAGAAAGAGGAGAGAAAGAATCCCAAGCAGGCTCTTCACTATCCCAAGCAGAGCCTGGTGCAGGGTTCCATCTCACGAATGTGAGATCATGACCTGAGCTGAAATCAAGAGTCAGAAGCTTAACAGACTGACCACCCAGGAACCCCTCGTATATGGGTAAATTAACTCTCTGTATGCTAACTAAAGTCTTTTAAGTCTTTTAAAACTAGTTGCTTGCTGTTACCTCATGAACTTTTCAAATGTTTGACATTTTTCACTGGAAAGTCTCTTCATCTATTGGTTTGTAAGTCAGTTAACAACATCTATTAGTTTGTAAGTCTAGGTAATCTGTCTAATGGGAAGATTTGAACTAGATGCTGTTTTTCTGTGTTGTTGTAATGGGAACATCCACACACTGCTTTTTATAAATGAGTAGCATACAAAATTCAAAGACAGAATTTGTCTTAGAGTCCTGCTCCTTTAGAACAATCTTGAAAGAGGAAAGTTCACAGTTTTGCTAAGGAAAGTTAGAAGAGCATTCTAGGGATAAGAAAGGCATGGTTAACTGCTTACAGGGTAGATAGGGAGTAGGTTACTGTGTTTTTCTGCCTTTAACAAAAACTGGAAAATAGGTTAGAAGATAGTAGATATAAGAATAGAAGAGTTGCTCAAATTCTTTAAGTCAACGATCCCAAATATCCTATTCAATTTTAAAAGGAAATATAAAGTGTGCCATGGCAACCACTGAGATTCAAAATCATTAAATGGAAGGGTCTCATCCTTTGCAGGACTGGAAAGGCTCTGACTTTCAGATGAATTTCTTTTAAGTACCTCTTCTGGATGATCTCTTCCCATAGAAAGACTCTTTAGAAACACATGTTTACTCGGTTCCTACCCTGTGTTATGTTTGTCTTTGCATTTATCGGCTCATCAGTCATCACAGCTGATTCTGAGGTGAACATTATCAGTTCCATCTAACAGACAAGGGGAAAGAGCCACAAAGCCGTGAAGTAACATACCCACAGTTAAACAATACATGTGGTAGAACTAAGATTTGAATCTGACATTTATATGAGTTTACAGCATTTTAATTCTTTTTCTAGGCTATATTACCTCTTAATGTTAAAAAAATCATATAGATTTTATGAACTCTAGTCGCAAAACACTAATCTGTCTTATTCCACTGATGCCTGAGAAATTCTCTTCACCTCCCCACCACTGCCTCCTGAAATAATTGTGCATTCAGTTGAAGGGTTATAACTCTGCCATAGTATCTCAATTGTGAACATATAGAAAGTTTCTGAAAAACAACATTAATTACTAATTATGTAGGAAATTTAGTTATTTAATCAGTTGAAAGAAAAAAAATGTTGATGATGAGGATTCAAAGATGGCTCTGTGTAAAATTGGAAGTATGCACATTTATACATTCATAAGTTGGGCTGCCAACCTTCATCCACCTTCATCGTCCTTTGCCTGATCCAGTACAAACATACACACACACACACACACACACTCACACACTCAAATACTTATCATTCAAGAAGAACCACTCTAAGGTCTTGTGACTATATCTCTTCATTCTGTAAATCACATTATTTTTTCCTAAGGAAACAATTAGTTGCTTATGAACTCACGGACGTTACTAAAGCCTTTGGAAGTGCCACCTGTGCCTATGATGTATTGGAGGAAAAAGACACTGAAATACAAAAGAACAGGCTACTTCATGGGGAAAACTGCATATCTGACTCAGTTCATTTGTCTTTCTGGAAAATTATGGTCCTATACCAAACTTTGAAGAAACCTCTTTTTGAAAATTCCGATAGCAATCTTTGTGTGTTTAGAAAGACATCGTGATGATGTTGATACCATCTTGAATTCTGTTCAAGATAATCAGCCAGATTTGTGGACATTTAACTGAACCCAAATACTTGAGTAAATTTTCCCATTTCAATGTGAACATTTACTTTCAAGAATGTGCAGTCTTCATTTTGTTGGATTTTTGTAGTTATTTGAAATATATTCATGAGTACACTGTGTTTTTATAAATTATATTTTGTAAAAGTTATAATTTGAAAAATTATATATAATATAATTACATCATATGTATTATATTTTATATAATTAAATTATATAATAATATGATTCTTATAAATTGTTTTTATAATTATAATTAAAATAAATTATAGATTTTAAAGTTTATTTTAACTGCCTTACGTCACTTCTGTTCTAAATATCTGTGAATAGTTAAATCATTATATTCTTCTATTTTCTGTTTGAAGTTGGATATCATGTAAAGGTGCTATTTACTCATGCATGAATGCATTTTACAACTTCTCTTCCTTTTGTAAAATAATTTGATAAAGTATATGTAGTCTTATTAAGTAAATAAACCCAACTGCTCAGAAAATCCTAGTGAAATATGTGCATGTATTATATATCACAAAAAACTCTTCTGCAAGTCTATTAAAGAATTATTTGATGTAAGACAGGAGAGCTAGAATGTTTTCAGGGTTTTTATTTTTATTGGTTTGTTTGTTTACTTATTTCCTATGTCAAAGTTAATTTTTTTTTTAATTTTTTTTTTCAACGTTTATTTATTTTTGGGACAGAGAGAGACAGAGCATGAACGGGGGAGGGGCAGAGAGAGAGGGAGACACAGAATCGGAAACAGGCTCCAGGCTCTGAGCCATCAGCCCAGAGCCTGACGCGGGGCTCGAACTCCCGGACCGCGAGATCGTGACCTGGCTGAAGTCGGACGCTTAGCCGACTGTGCCACCCAGGCGCCCCTCAAAGTTAATTTTTAAATGAAGATGTGATTTCAGTTCTCAGCCAACTCCTTTTACTAATAATTTTCCTTTTGAGCCAGCAAATGTTTATGAACAAGTCAACCAGTGGAGTTGAAAGGTGCTGAAGCCTGCCAAAGCATGTCGGTTGTTTTGTGTTTCAATTCCCCGAGGAAAGAAATGTAGGATATGGTACGGAAAATATCATCTGCTATTTTCTTTCCCCAGGGAACCAGTTTGGCTTTGCCATCAGTGAAACTGCCCATCCTTTACTTTGCTGCACTGGTACCTTGTGACTTTTTACCTCAGTTGAGCTGTAGGATGTTATGATGCTCAGAGCCCAGACTGCATGTGTTGGCATTGCTGTTGGAAGAAATTGAGATAGCTTAACAGAAGTAATTGTGCACTTGTATTGTTGGCTACTCTATGTTGTAATTACTTCTGCAGTTGCCAAGTTCCACAAATTTCAAGTTAGCCAATTAATTAGGCTTCCATTGTAGAGAAAGATGGACCTACAATCTAGGCTTTTTATTATACAAAGAAAAGGAGGAGAAGTCTATTTTTCTTGATTCTATTATATATATTTGAAACAGCACAGTTTTGTTCTATCGTTAGCAGAAGTTTTACCTTCTAAAGATTGCATTTGGCCTTAGAATTAAAGTAAATCTAATAACGTATTGACTACAAAGTTGTGTGTGGTACAAGAGTGGAGAGAGAACTCATTTCAGATTTTACATGTATGTGTGCTTGTGTGTGTGTGTGTGCATGTGTACATTTACAACAAATCTTAAACTTTATATCTTTTGTAAATTATTAACAAAATCTGAGCTAATGATAATATTGAACAGAGAACCAATTTCATATTTTTAAATACTGAAGCAGTAAGATCTACCCCAAAACGTGCAAACTGAAATCCCATCTGAACCTTTTTAAGTAATCAGTATGGGATGTTTGTGAGCAGCGTGCACACTCGTCTGTGACATGGCCTGAAATTCGTGTGAAGAAGGAAGAATGCCTCCTCTAATTTCCATTCTACTGGCATGTTGGGTGATTCCATGCCCTACCCCCATCTGCCCTCCACCATCAATGCTGAGAGAGAAAGCTTAGCCAATTCTCCCAACTTCTTGTAGACATTAGTAACACAATAATTAAATATTTATCTCATCCCAGGCTGATACTATAACAAATAATACTAAAACAAATACTGTAACAGATAATATATCTCTTTTCATTTTTGTGGGCTATTTTATATTTTGCAAATTCTGTACCATACTGTCTTCAATTTCTCTATGGCTATATAGTTATAAACTATTTCTCATATTATGACGACTCTATAAAACTGTGATATGAAAGACTAGAATAGAAACAATTGAAAGAGAATTGAAAGACTAGAATAGAAACAATTGAAAGAAAATGTAAATTTTACACAAATAAATATTGTACAAAACAGTTTCTTCCTAGCTGTGTAGATGACAAGCAAATTAATCTCACTGTTCTCTTAGTATTGAAGGCATTTCATTTGATTCTATTAGTGTAATTTAAAAAATTTTTCTATGTCACATCATTTCATATGACTAATAGTGAACATTTGCATGCAGACAGATATTCCTGAGTGTAAATACTTAGGTTGTCTCAGCTCTCAGATGGAAATATTCATGTAAAAATGGGCACTAGTGAATGAAAGTATAGTCAAATTAGACATTTGTCACTTTAAGGGAATGACTTTGTGGGCAGCTTGAATTATGCCTGAAAACATTTAGATGACCAGAATGTATACTAATTCTCACAGGAATGTTTAAATTACAATATGAAGCATTTTATCAATTAAAAGTTTCCTGTGGATTTGAATCACATTAACATGTAGTAAAGACAGATGACCGCCTAATGTAGAAATGAAGGCAGGAGCTCTCTGGAAAAGATTAGAGGTGAATACTTTAATATATTTCCATAGCAGAGAATAAACAACCCATGAAGAAAATACAAATTAATGGAAGGTGATGTGTAAAGTTTGTATCAGTGAGAGATAAATGAATCCTGTGGCCTGACCAGACCTAAAATTCTATACTTGGACCATTCATTGTAAAGGTACAATGCAGTGAGATAAGAATTGTGAAAAGACATTCTTCATGGTAACAAAAAAAAAGGAGAAATTAAGGCAAACATCAACAGTAATATATCTATAGGGATCATATTGCCAATGCAAACCTTGGACAAAGAAATCTTTATGATGAATTAATTAGGCCAGAAGTCTTTTTATTTAACTATGAATCACCTGAATGCCAATTTAATTCCAAGTCAATTGATGTTATCATTAGTTCATTTAATATCTATGAAACAAATATCCGTCATAAAATATGGAATGATATGTGAAATACTTTGCTGAATGTGATTGATATTAGTTGGCTTGGTTTCAGCAATAATTACTTGGAGGATCCAGCTATCCAGATAAATTTTATATGATGTCAAAGCTATAAGACTTAATGGGTTCATATCTAATCCATTCTACGAGCAAGGCATGAATAAGTATTGTATGATCAGTAAAACACTGTATCCTAGTTTGGGCTGGATCAGGAAAATGCCCTATGGCCAAAATTTTTATTTCCAACCCAGAGTGGAAGGCCCTTTCTGGTTTCTACACTGTCATGATAGAAGAGTGGGTGAAAATTCATCTTAATGAGAATGTCTGTGGCAGATAGTGAGTTGAACATGTGGAAACAAATTAGTTTAAGAAGCCCCTTTTTGAAAAAAAAAAAAGGTAAATCAATTTTAATTAAGGGGAAACTATAAAACAAACACTCAGGCCAAAGGGTACATTATACCTTTAGATGCCAACTTCTTATAAAACATCTGTTAGCTGTTAATAAAACTGGACTTATGACCTATTGGACAACCCAAAGTGTGTGGTGTATTTCTTTAGTTGATGAGGTGGAAGTAAGTTCTTCCAGAATAAGATTAAATTGGACTATGCTTTTTGGTTTAATGTGGTTGATTTTTCTGGGGTGTATGCATGTGTTTCTATTCCATCTAAAGAGACAGAGCTCTTTTTTTTTTTTTTTACTAGAATCTATCGTATAGAAACCCTTTTATTTTCATGGACATCGCAATATGTAAAATATTTTATTTTATAACAATGAGGAGAGTGATAATAAAAATATCATTGTTTATGAAAGAGATAGTGATAGTTCATAAATTGCACCTATTGCTAACCACTGGAGCTATAAATGACTTAAAAGTGGTCTCCTTTTGTTATTTCATTTCTGAGGTCTTTTGTTCCACATTCACGTACAAACTACAGTGTAAGTTTTGTTATTGGAAACATCAGCTTGCTCCATTCTTTAAGGGTTGACATAAAATGCTTCTGACAGTCTCTAGACCTAAAATGCCATATGGGGCCTTTTTATTCTGCAGACAGAAAGGAACAGCGCCCGATAAAAATCATTGGGAGTAAATTTCCTAATTCTTTGATATGATATCTAGCACCTGCCTTCAAAACTCAGATGAATTATAACATAACAGTGATGTTGAGTATCAGAGAGCAAGGGTGAAGAACCATGATTTCCTCTGGTGACTTCTCAGGAGTGTGGATAGCAGTACAGCTTCCTTTGTGCTTCTGTGGTATCTTAGATATTGTCCATTATGAGGCTTATTGTGTTGGATTGTCATTATTGTCATTATTTGCATGCCTTAAGTCCTGGAGGACAGAAATTCTTTCCTTTGATCTTTATATCCACGCCAGGATTTTTCAACCTTCGTAATTGTGACACTTTGAACTAGATAATTCTTTGTTGTTAGGGGCTGTCTTGTGCAACCTAGGACTTTTAGCAGTGTATGTAGCCTCTACCCACTAGATGCCAGAAGAACCCCCCCCAACCCCCCACATTGTCATGATAATCAAGAGTGTCTCCAGACAAGGGCCAGCTCGATGCCTGGCACACAGTTGATATTGAGTGAATATTTCCTGAAGAACAAAGTGCAGTTATGATGCTGCATAAAACAAGAACGTGTTTACCAGGGAATCCAGAAATGTGTTCCGGGTTTGAATGCATCTGAACGTGTCATTTAGTCATGTCACAGTGTGGGGGGGCAACTCTCATTTCCCATCCCTAATTCTGTTATCTAACTCTGAATAAACTCGGGTGAATTCCACTCTCCACCTACACTCCCCACTTCACCCTGTCCTCCCCGTGCTTCTGCTTGAGGACTTCAAGCTGTACAGCGCTGGCACACTGTTGGTGGCAGGTCATCTCACTGTGTAGACGTCTTTGACTTTGATCTGAGGAGCTGTGCAATCCATCACAATCAGATACAGAAGCATGCACAGACACCCTCACAGCTAGTGGGAGTGGAAGAAACTAGATATTGGCAGAGTGGAGCCATGGCTCTGACTGCAATTAGGTGTGCACTCTATTAATCTTCATATCTAAGGGCTCAGTACATATTTACAAGAATCTCCTCTCTACTTTTCAACGTTTATTTATTTTTGGGACAGAGAGAGACAGAGCATGAATGGGGGAGGGGCAGAGAGAGAGGGAGACACAGAATCGGAAACAGGCTCCAGGCTCTGAGCCATCAGCCCAGAGCCTGATGCGGGGCTCGAACTCACGGACCGCGAGATCGTGACCTGGCTGAAGTCGGACGCTTAACCGACTGCGCCACCCAGGCGCCCCTCCTCTCTACTTTTCAACTACATGACTTGAACAATTCCCCTAAGTTCTCCAACCTATTTTCTCACTGATAAAATTAAAAGACCAATAATATCTATCTCCCTGACACTGCATTGGAATACTCATCACACTTGGTTGTAATTCTTTTTTCACTGCACGCCACTCTTGCTGACCTGGAAGGTGTGTAAGGGGCAGGCTCAGATTTCTCACTCGTTAAAGTCTCCATCACAGCGCCAACATATGTCATTCCTCAGTTAAAGAAGTGAAAGTAGTTTGGGGTGCCTGGGTGGTATAGTTGGTTAAGCATTATGCTGTTGGTTTTGGCTCAGGTCATGATCTCAAGGTTCATGAGTTCAAACCCTGCACTGGGCTCTGTGCTGACAAAGTGGAGCCTGCTTGGGATTCTCTCTCTTTCTCCCTCTCTCTCTACCTCTCCCCTGCTTGTGCTCTCTCTTTCTCAAAATAAATAAGTAAAAAACTTTAGAAAAGAGAAATGAAATATTTTTTCATGAAATACATTCATGAATTACTTTGTAATAGCATATACTATACAAATGTTAGCAATTCTCATTTATTCATTCAGTATATATTCTTTTTATCTACTTTTTCTGTTTAAAAATTTTAAAATGTTTATTTGTTTTTGAGAGACAGAGAGAGAGAGACAGAGGGTGAGTGGGGGAGGGGCAGAGAGAGAGGGAGACACAGAATCCTAAGCAGGCTCCAGTCAATGAGCTGTCAGCACAGAGCCCCATGCAAGGCTCGAACTCATGAACTGTGAGATCATAACCTGAGCCAAAGTTGGACACTTGACTGACTGAGCCACTCAGGTGTCCCTATTCAATATATAATGACCACCTACTTTTTCAAAGCCCAGTTGGGGTACCCTCAAAATTTAGAAATACATGGGGCGCCTGGGTGGCTCAGTCAGTTGAGCGTCCGACTTCGGCTCAGGTCATGATCTCACGGTCTGTGGGTTCGAGCCTCGCATCGGGCTCTGTGCTGACAGCTCAGAGCCTGGAGCCTGCTTCCAATCCTATGTCTCCCTCTCTCTCTGCCCCTCCCCCGCTCTCACTCTGTCTCACTCTATCAAAAATAAATAAATGTAAAAAAAAATTAAAAAAATTTAGAAAGACATCAAGGAATTGATTTAAATTCCTAACCTCATGGACCTTGCATTCCAGTGGGCCAGGCTGTCAATAAGAATTGAAATCTCTCTCTCTCTCTCTTTGTCTTTTTCATCTACCTACAGACCTACATAATTTCTGGTATTTATAAATGGATAAGTACTATGAAAAAATATAGCAAGATGAGATAAGAGTGATGGAGGAACCTATTTTATAGAGAGTGGCAAGGAAAGACTTCTCAGGAAGTAATTAACATAATATTTTTATCGTTTTCATGATTAACATTATCATCAAGGTGCCGCTATTAGTCTTTCATTAGTAGAACATGTACTTTGATTCATCTTCCTATTAGGGATGCTGAACTATTTACATATTCTGACCTGATTCCCCTTGAAACCACTCACAGGAAATGGGGCCTCGGGTAGATCTTATTGCTTTGAAATGGGGGTTTTGACCATGCAATGAATCATTTCTGAGACCTTAGTTCAGTCAGTCTGCATATGAGACCCTCGATAAGGAGGAGGTTTTACCTTCAAAACTTGATATACTATTTGTCTCCTAAACAGGACCCTACCATTTTCTGTTTCATTTGGTGTAAAGAAGGTAACTTTAATGAGCTACTTCAAATCCTTCTTAACCTCTTCTTACAGTAGAATTTTTCAATCTTGGCACTTTTGATATTTGAGTCAGCTAATTCTTGAGGGGCTGTTCTGTACGTTCTAGAATGTTGGCAGCGTCTCTGATCTGTACCCTCTGGATGCCAGTAGCATCCCCTCTCCATTTGTGACAATTGAAAGTGTCTCTGAGCCTTGCCAAATGTCCCCTGCGAGCCAAAGTTGACCTCAGCTGAAAACTGCCTTTTAGGAACCTTCTCTGTCTAGCTTCTGTATATAGCATCTCCTGCAAGTGCTTTTGTTGCCCCACTGTGTTTACTAATGCAGCACCACAAGCTCCTTTCTCCCCTTCGATGATGTGTATCCCACCCATCCCTGAAGACCTAGCTGAATTTTTTTGCCTGTTGCATGGAGCCTCCTCCTAAGCACTATAGCCTGTTTCGCTTCTACTTCTGAATTCCTATTCTCAGTCATTTCTGTTTGATCATTGCTATTTTCATCCATTAGCTGAGCCCATTGTTTTTTATTGAAAGAATCATACCTTTTTATCTCACCTAGATTATAAATTCTCAAAAAGTAAAGACCACAGCTTAGTCACCTTTGCATCTCCCTGGGGCACTTGGATAAGGACATTCTTGAAGTATAGGTTGAATTTAGCAGAGGCAGTCTTAGTCACCAACAACCCCATCCTTAGTCAGGAGAAGTGATAAATAACACAGATGGTATGGTCTTCATAACAATCAGTTATTTTGGAAAATTAAATTTTTATGAACTCAATGTACAATTCAAGTGTAACAAATACTGATATTGGTGGAACTGAGTTTACAAGAGCTTAGAATAAGTTATGCATCTAGGGTGATCCTGAGTTGGAGGGTCAGAACACTTTAAATAATGGACTTCCTCATCAGGCACAAGGCTCGAGGTAATTGTTAGCTCTTGACGCAAAACATGTTTACATAATGTTTAATAACTTGAACTTAATTGTTTTTGGTAACAAAGTAACAACGTCCTTGGAGAAGAATGTATGGAAAAGGGCATCCATTCAGGTAAAGCAAACGTGTACCTTTCTCCATGTTGATGGTTTGGTTTAACTCTTGAAGGGTAGGTTAATAAGTCTCACTGGAAGAAGTGCCTACACATTAACTTCTTTCTGCATCAAAATAAAACTTGTTATTCAGAGTGTATGTGTTTGTTAAGTAAATTCAGTACTCATGTGGCATTCAGGTAATTATTGAACACTGGAGAACCAAATTCAAGGTCCTTTTAATGACATCTGAGAAGTGTAGCACAACCACACTGCGTGTGGGGTCTCTGGGCTCCTAGTGTGTGTTTACTCCACTTAGGATATGATTCATAGTCCTTCTTCTGCTTTTCACATTTGATAGACTACATAGGGATTTCTGAAACATGGACCTATCTCATGATTTCTCATAAATAAGTTCTTTTAAATAGCAATGTGAATTGTATTATTTCCAATAGAACAGCTAGATAAAAAATGCCTGGGGTATAGACGTACCTGAGAAATGCTCCTGTGGTGAGAGATTTGTGGGTCAAATGCCATACCCACTCAGGTGGATACATTTCATCCAGTCAGGAAAACGGCCTGAAATGACTGTTTACTTAATTTCTTGGTGAGAGTATAATAACAGCTAGGTTATAACATACTGATTATTTTATTTGCTAGCCACTCTACATGTAGCAATTGAGGAATCCTAGACACAACCTGTTGTGAGGTTTCCCTGTATAGTATTCCCTTTGGACTCCCTGTCATTCCACAGGCCATTTTTTAAGATCCATCCCCAAGCCCTACTCCTTCCCTACCCAACCTTCCCACAGCAGAGAGCTTCAGGGTCCAGGCTGGTGTAAATGCCTTCCACCTCTGGGTAAGAGCTGGGACACCCAGGTGCTCTCCTGTGAATTAGGAATTAAGATGTGTGGAAACTAGTTAGTTCCTGTTGGTAACTTGATGTTAATGTGGTGGTCATGGAAAGCCATAGTTCATCATGTTCAGTTTGGGAAAGCAGAGGTTGGGGGTGAGGACATAAAGCAGAGGCAGAGCACTGAGTGTGAAATCACTCCCCACAAGCTTTCTAGTTTTTCCTTTCCTTCCCTGGGAATACTTGACTGCCTGTCTTTCCAGTAGGATCCATGTCATCATCCAAATCCTTACAACAAAGTCATCTTCTTTTGCTTGTGCTGGTTGACTGGGTTTCTGCTAGCAACAGAACCTTGAAAGCAATTATTTTCTCTGTTTTCCTAATAAGAAACATGAAGTCCAGAGAAGCTAGTAACTCATCCAGAGCAGTGGAGCTAGGACATGGTTAAGTCAGGATTCCAGCTTCATGCTCAGTGTTCAGAAATCTGTGAAATTATGTGTGTGGTCATGGTTTCCATCAGCAAAGTTTAGAATGGATACAAATAATTGTGTAGAGTAAATGGTTTGTGAATGGTCTTGTGATTGGGCACTTGTGTGATGGCGGCCCTTTCCTTGGTGCTGCTGTGCATGCATATGGCTGGCTTCATTGCTTAAGACATGTATCTGTGCCTTGAGGCCAGCTTTGACAGTTCTCTTTGCTGCTTTTCCACAAAGCTCAGGGTGATGCCTGCTTACTTAAGTCATTCCTTCAGCTTGGAGTTTTCAAGCATTGTCGGTCCTGGGTACTTTTCTTTGGTCTTTAAAAGTTTAAATCCCTGTTTTAGTCATCTTTGGGTGTTGTGATAAAATGACCATAATCTGGGTGCCTTAAACGGAAGGTATTTTTCTCTCATCGTTCTGGAAGGCTGTGAAATCTGGTATCAGGGTGCCAGCATGTGCAGGTCCTGGTGGGGACCCTCTTTGTGGCTGCAGATGGCTGGCTTCTGGCTATAACTTCATATGGCAAGGGAGAGGAAGTGGAGGGAAGAGAGAGAGAGAGTGACAGACTGAGAAAGGGCACTCTCTGGTTTCTTCTGAGGGCACTAATCCCATCATGAAGACCCCACCCTCAAGACTCATTTAAACCTAATAATTATCTCCTAGGGACCACATTTCCTAACGTCATCACATTGAGGGATAGAGCCTCCACGTAAGCATTTTAGAGAGACACAAAGAGTTAGTCCATAACAGTAGTCTAGTCTGTATCCAGTATGGAAGAGATATATTCCTTAATTAGTTTCCATTGATGTCCTCACTAATTTGCCAGGAGCGCACTCACATAGGCTGGTGCACACACAGAGCCACCACATGTAGTTCTTTCCTGACTGCTCCAAGCTTCTCTGGTCCCCCTTGGAATTCCCTGTCCAGTCCACTCAGCATTGGCCTCTCCCTCATCCCCATCTTCAGGAGGTATATCTGGTCTTCATGGCCATGGCAGCAAGGGCTGCCCTGACTCCCTTGTGAGCTGCCTTGGTAAATTCACCGGAGTCACTCAGTGAAATTGGCTCTCTGCGACCAGACCTCTGCCTCCCTCAGGCCTCATCTCAAGCCATTTCTTTCCTTGCTATCTGTGCCGCAGTCCAAGCAGCCATCTTCTATGTCCTGAAGTACATGGTGCCCTTTTTGTCTCTGAAGCTTTGACCATGCTGTTCTCCCAGCCTGGAATGCTTCACCCGCCTAACTCCTCACATTGTGGGGCTCAGCTTTACCCTCACATGGTCAGAAAGGCCTTCCCTGACCCCCAGACCTAGTCCTATTCCCTTGAATCTACTTGTATCTCAGACTTCCTGTATCACAGCACCACCTCTTCTTAAAATTGCTTTTGAGGTATCTTCCTTATTAAACAATAAACTCTCAGGGGCAATAACCATATGTCTTACTCACTGCTCTGTATCCAAAGCCTCTCAAAAATGGTGATAGAGTCAGGATCATGATACCTGAAGTAGAGGATGTGAGTCTCATTCTCACACCAGGTTCCAAGAAATGCCCTTATTTAATTTTTGGCTCTGAATTACTCCGATGGACTGTTAGGAGATTCAACTTGATTTGACTTAGGGACAGCTCCCTCACTGCAGATTGTGCCCTACTATTGGAGCTTTTCCAATGATCACTCATGGGTCCACAGAGGTTACTCCTAAGGCAGCCATTGTGTCTGCAGCTGCCTGCAGCTTCGGTGCCGTGGCTGGGACTGGAAATCGTTGGTGGGGATAGATAGCAAGGCCAGCTGAGTCCATCTCCCCTGAAATAACCGTATTTCATTCCTTGACGGTAATTTCCACCTCCCTGGGTGCAGTTAGTGTTGTAAGAGCTGAGTCTTTGTTATTCCAGGCCCCAAAACCTGTCCTGTACCATTACTCCTACTTTAAAGGAGCTCTTTCTCATCTCAGGAAACCCCTCTTTGCTTCCTGCTTCTGTGAGACTCTTTATTTCTTCCTTAAATATCAGTTACTCTCTTTTTCTTCTGAAAGTAGACTTTGATGTCCCGTGAATTTCGGAACCTGAACTAGTGGCACACAAAAACCATTTCCCCTTCCTTTGAGAGCAGGGAGGACTTAATCATCAAGACCTCTTAGGAGATGAAGAGAAATGGAAATATTTGTGTTTCCTTTTTCTAGTGCAGCAGTGAATGGTAAAACAAAATAATTAAATTTACATAATAAAAGAGTCTGAATGTTCATATCCTGCTCTACTAACATTTGCTGAATGCTTACTATGTGTCAGACATTTTGCTAAATGCTTTACAGGGAAAATCACGTGTAATCCTCACAAGAACACCTTGAGGTAGGTGATTCCTGATATCATATATGAGGAACAGAGGCTCAGAGAGGTTAAATCATGTCAGAAAGTCACAGAAGAGGATTCCAGCCCAGTCAGCCTGACCTCAGAGCCTGCAGTTTTACCTCTGCTTCTCCTTCCAAAGGCCGATGGGGGTTTGCTAGATGAATAACTAGATAAAAGAGACCCTTGAGAGCTTTCCCCAGCAACTAATAATAAAAATGAATCTTATCGGCAGCTTTGTGCAGACTGATGGCCATCTCTTTGTTTTCTAAAGTAAAGGAATAACAGTAAATATGACACTTGCAGAGTATATAAGAATAGAGTATCCAGAAGACTTTAGGAGATATTTTTGACAAATGTCACCTGTCACTCTCGCTCTCTCTCTCAAACTACATCTTTTAGAGAGCTTTGATTTTGACCTCAGTTTGGAATGATAGTGCCTATAATCTTACCTCCTTGGTGAACTGGACATTGACACCTGAGCCTGAAGCCCACTCCCCACCACACACACCTTTCTTTGAAAACCGCTCCTAGAGGTTTGTGGCGGGGAGAGAAGCAGCAGTTATTTTCTCTTTGTGTCTGTTGTTTGTTTCTCATGGGGATCATCAGGGCTTATTTCATTAAGACAGCTCTCCTTACTGGGACCAGGATACATTCTCTGAGAATATTAAATGGTATATGAAGAGTGTCTAGACATGTTAATGCCCCTTAATGTAGTACCGTTGTGTAAATTAGACTGCAATTCTGTAGTCGGGCTTCTAAAGTCAGAAACCACTGTGTTTCATATCAGCCTCTGTATTAATCACAGATATACTGCCAGTACTTTTGCAGTTGCTCCTAACTAATGAGATTGATATGAAAAATATTACAGCCCTTCATCCCAAGTCCTTTGGGCCAGATGCTTTTCAAACTATAGGTGTTTTAAAAATATAATACAGTGCATATATACTTTGTGTTACATAGCACCCCCTGCACACTGGAATCAGTCATGGTGATATTTCCACAGAAGAATATAAGAAAATTAAGCTAAAATGTCAGTTTCCTGCAGATTTTACTGCCAAATTAGAATATAAGGTTTTGCTCTCAAATGAATTGCAAAGTATATGTATATAAACATATATATGTGCAATAATACATGTGTGTGTGTGTGTGTGTGTGTGTGTGTAAATATGTATGTATAATCTCATTTTTAGAGCTTTTGGCACTTTAGCATTGTGGATGAGGGATCGTGGACCTGGAGTATGTATCCACTATTCATAACCAGAAAGGAAATAAAAACAACAAAAAGTGGGGCACCTGGGTGGCTCAGTTAAGCATCCAACTTCAGCTCAGGTCATGATCTCACAGTTCGTGGGTTCAAGAACCACATGGGGTCTGTGCTGACATCTCAGAGTCTGGAGCCTGTTTCGGACTCTGTCTCCCTCTCTCTGCCCCTCCCCTTCTCACACTCTGTCTCTCTCTCTCAAAAATAAATAAAACATTAAAAAAAGTTAAAAACCAACAAAAAGTAGAATAGTAGCTTGAGGCAAAACTGACTTGACATTGAAAGAAGGGACTCTGTGTTTTCTCTCTCTCTCCCTCTGTCTTTATAAGAAAAACTTAATCATTAGTGAGGATGGAACCAATTTTGGGTAGAGATTGGAGGAGAGATTTACACCTTGGAGAGAATAGGAGGGACAGGACATGAACCACTAGCCAGGAGGAGGGCAAGGGCAGGGAGTGTGGCCTTGTGAGTAAGCAGCAGGCAGCACATGCAAGCATAGGTCTGAGGAGCTGGTTCTCAAGTCCTCATGGGGGGCTGGTGTATTCTCAATCTTGTAGGGACGATGCTTGGGTCTGAAAGGGCAAATGCCCTTGTAGAAAACAGACTATCAAGCAGAAGTGAGGATATAGCTGAAGCTTGGATTCCCGGCTTTCGAACTTTGATGTCAGGACGTGCCTTATGCTTTCTCTGTCACTCGTACAGACAACGTTAGTCTGTTGCTTGGGGACTGTGGGCCCTTCCCCACTCCGTGCAGCACAGTGTCTTATCCTTTCAGATGCTTCTGTTGCTTTTCATTTCTAGTTTGAAAAGTTGTGCTCAGTCATGATTAGCTTTCGAAGATCTCATCAAAAAGGAATATCCAATTCCTTTTTCTTTAAATGCCGAGCAATTGGATTCAAAATTAATGCTGTACCTCAGCTTGCACCATTATAATATTTCCAAAAATTCTGTTGTATAGGATGCAGTGAGACAATGTTTAACATCTGTGAGGCAGAGATAAAGACCCTTTTTGACTTAGTTTTATTTTAACTTTCTTTGGAGTGGGTTCTTCCCTTTCCTCAGTCAAGAACTCTGATATGTTTCAACATTTTTACACATAGATTGATGTTACTGTGTGTTGAGAAAGTGAGTCTTCAATTCTCTCTCTTTTGCAAACTAACCTTAAATATAAGAAAAATACATTATAAATGTTATTTTATTTTTAAATAAAAATATTAAATTTAAAAAATAACACATAGATCACATTTTAAATTTTAGATTTTTTTTAAAGTTAAGAATGTTGTAAGACAGCAAAGTATACTTCTTATGGTGTTTCCAAATAAGCACAGGGACAATTGTCAGATTTTAAACTAATGATTGGTTGGCAATGAGATTAGAAAGATGATAGCAGGTAAAACCAAAGAAACCTCGTAAGGACACAGAAGTACTCAGATAATCTCTGGAAACGTACATAGCTAGACTCTAAACCTTGAAAAATTTTGGAAAAGCACAAGGAATCATAAGCACACATTTATGCTCTCAGAGTGATGCAACAAATGAAATATGGTTTCTGGAAAACTCTATTGTATATTTTAAGTGCAGGTTACACATTTGCAGGGAATTTAGTTTGCAACGTGCAAGACACCTATGGAGCAAGAAAGCAGATAAAATAGGATTTATTGGGGCACTGAATGGCTCAGTTGGTTGGGCATCTGACTCTTGGTTTCAGCTCAGGTCATGATCTCAAGGTTCCTGGAGCCCTGAGTTGGGCTCTGCACTATGCTGATAGTGAGGAACCTGCTTTGGATCCTCTCTCTCCCTCTCTCTTTCTGTCCCTCCCCTGCACATGCATTCTCCCAAGATAGTTGGATAAACTTTAAAAATAAATAAAATAGGGAGGGGCCTGGGTGGCTCAGTTGGTTAAGCGTCCAACTTCAGCTTAGGTCATGATCTCACGGTTCATGGTTCGAGCCCCATGTTGGACTCTGTGCTGACAGCTCAGAACCTGGAACCTGCTTTGTATTCTGTCTCGCTCTCTCTCTGCCCTTCCCCTGCTTATGCGCTCTCTCTCTCTCTCTCTCTCTCTCTCAAAAATATAAACATCAAAAAATGAAAAAATAAATAAAATAGGATATATTATTTTAACATACTCAAACATACTATTTTGTTGAGTGAAATGGCTCAATATTTACCATTATTAACTAAGTAATGTAATGGTTAATATTAAAAAAAAAACAAAAGTATGATGTTTCCTGGCATTATGTTATTCTATTTCCAATATTTTCTTTCTATACATTTCTTTTTTGTTTGTGAATTATTGGAAGTAACTTTTACTATGTACAAATACCTTGGCTTCCCATAATGACAGTGGACTGAATATTTTAGTCACAACCCAGTTCTTACCTCTATTTCTTCCTTGTCCCCACACCTATTCTAGTAAGTCAGCAAATATTTTAATCATTTCTATGAAATAATTCTCAAATATATTCCTGTTGTAGTTACAATTCTCTCGTTTCATTCCCTAACACCTTCTATCCCATCCTCCGGCCATCACCAATGTGGTATCACCTCCAGGGAACTGTTGCTCACACCCATTGTTTCCTGCCATTCGAACCGGCACCCCATCCTCTGTGTTCAAATCGCCCTGCACACGTCTCTGTCTAGTAGTTACTCTATTTTTATGTAGTTGTTGATTGGTTTGCTTCTCTCCACCATTCAACTGAAAACCCGTATTTATGTCTCTAATTTCAACACAATGCTTGGTACTCAATATATACTTGATGAGTAAAGGAAAGAGGTACCCATGTGATCTGATCATCCTCCACTGAAAAATCCTTTTGTGGGTCTCATTTGCCCACAGAATACATTCCAACTCCTTTGTGTGGCAATGCAATTCCTTATAACCTGTCCTTGACCATATTTCTAGCATGCTGCTGAACTGTATTCAACACTCTGTGGACCTTTGGGACTCTTTATTTTTGAACATGCATTTTCTCCATCTAGAATGTATCATCCTGCATCCCCCCACCCCTTTAGATGCCTTTAATCAAACCCTTTCTACCTGTTAAACTTTCATATATCTTGCAAATCCACTGTAAGTGTCATATCTCTGTGACACCTTATACTTCTTTATGCGTATTTTACAGAGTGCACTTATATGATTATATTATGACTTTAATTTATTATTTACTTTGCCCTTAGTGCCTAGCTCAGTGCTTGGCATCAATCAGATGCTCCATAAATGTAGTTTGGCTAAATACATGTGTCCTGAATTAATAGAATAGTACAGGGATAAAAGAACAGGTTTTGGAGACATTAAAAAAAAAAGATTTAATTTCAATGCCAATTCTGACAGTTACCTGCTGTGTGACTTTAGGCTAGCTACTTACTAGCTCTGATCCTCAGTTTACTGGTCTATAAAATGGGGATAATGATTCATGCACAATAGGTTTGTGAGGATTAAGTTAGGGAGCATGAAAATTTCAGCCACAGAACTGGGAACACAGAGCTGCCCAATGAATGGCAGCTATTCCTATTTTTTAAGATTATTTAATTTTTTTTAATGTTTATTTTTGAGAGAAAGAGAGAGAGAGAGAGAGAGAGAGAGTGCAAGTGGGGGAGGGGCAGAGATAGAGGGAGACACAGAATCCAAAGCAGGCTCCAGGCTCTGCGATGACAGCAGCAAGCCTGATGTGGGGCTTGAATCCACAAACCGTGAGATCATGTCCTGAGCCGAAGTTGGATTCTTAACTGACTGAGCCACCCGGGCGCCCCAAGGTTATTTAAAAAAAATTAAATCTGAGTATAGTTGATACATGATGTTATGTTAGTTTCAGGTATACAACGTAGTGATTTGACAAGTTTATTATAGGTTTTGCCATGCTCAGAAGCGTAGCTCTCACGTGTCACCATGTAGAACTGTCACGATACTATTGACTATGTTCCCTGCACTGTACCTTTTATTATCATGATGTATTTGTTCCCTAACTGGAAGCCTTTACCTCCCACTCGACTTCACCCATTTTGTCTGTCCCCCTTACCTCTCTCCCCTTTGGCAACCATCGGTGTATCCTCTGTATTTATGGGTTTGTTTCTCTTTGTTTTGTTTTCTTCATAGCTGTTATTTTATTTGCTATGGAAACCCCACAGAAGGGGCAAGACCATTTATGGTTTGGTTGAGTTTCCAGGAGGTGTGGTTTTACCTGGACTTTAGAGGACAAATAAAAGGAAATGGAACAGGTGTCCCTGTAGGCAGAAGTGCAGGGGCGGTCCGGATGGTGTTCTGAAGGAGACAAGCCGGCCAAATGAGATTGGAGGATGCAGGCATGACAAGCTAGTGTGCAGAGAGGTCCAGGTGATGAAGGGCCTTGAGTACTAGACTGAGGGGCCGTTGACTGTTCTCCAGAGCTGCTGAACTGCTACGATTCCTTTAGAAAATTGTTTCTCCTCATTTTCTCCCAACCTGATCCAGTTCCTGTCTATTTAAAAGGAGCATGTCTCCCCTATCCCCACCAGTGGGAACGCACACATAAATAGCACGGTACGTTATGCTCTACCCCTTCCACCCCCCACCATTGTTTCATTGAGCAGCTAATCACTGTGGACACCAAGCAGAGCAAGCCCCTGAACCCTGCACACCTCTCTTCAGTGCTCCATTAAGAGACCACCCCCACCTGTCTCCCACGGCCCTTTTGCGTGGCAGCCAGCCCGGTGTGCACAGGAGCCGCGGTTTCATTTCATCTTCCAGTTTCATTTGTCATCTTGTCAAAGAGAGGGACCTTCTGAGCACAGCATCAGCTTCTCTTTTGTGAATGTGTGCCGTCACCGTCACCACTCATCATGTTAAACCCCGTTGTTCATGCAGAAGTCAACGTTGGTGGGGAAAGCTGTAATCTAAAACAATTCACTTTTATTTATTGTATTCCTCTTTTTAAAATAAGGGAGTAGAAGGAGGAATTGTACATCTTATCTCGGAAGCAACATCCTGCTAGCTGGCTGAGAAACTGTCTGAAGAACAATGCATCTCTATACGCAGTTTGTCACAACTGGTTAGTTTTTAATACCGTGGAGGTTTCATTACCTCTTTTGGAATTGCAGAATTTTTAAAGTAGAAACGTGTGTTTCTTTGTAGGAAGTGTGCTTTCTGGGAGTAGTTTTGTGTGGCCATTTTCCTGTTGAATGGCTCTAATTTGGCTATATTTTTTACCTGTTCTAGCCCAAAAAGAGTATTGGAGGTGCTCTGTGTAATGCTTTAGCCACTTACTACATGTGGCTGTTGAACTCCTGAAATGTGGTGAGGGTGACTAAGGATTGAATTTTTTGTTTTGTAAAATTTCATCAATATTTACAATGTATAAACTGATATTTGATTCAACTATTGGAAGACTTTTAGTTATTAGAAAAGCTTGGTTATATGAATCTATTTTTATCAATGCTAAAATTTCTATTTTGTAGGTTTACATGCAGCTATAAGATATAATACAGAGAGTATTATCCTTGACTCAGTTTCTTCAATGATAACATCTGCAAAAGTGTAGCACAAATTTACAACCATGATGTTGATGTTATATAGTCAGATTCAAAGCTTCTCCATCACCACGAGAATCCCTCATGTGCCCTTTTATATTTTTATAGTCATACCTACATGCCTCCCAACATCTCCCATCCAGACTCTGGCAACCTCCAATCTATTCTCCATTTCTATAATTCTGTCACTCCAAAAATGCCATATTAGTGGAATTATATGGTAAGCTTCTTTTTGAGTCTGAGTTTTTTTTCACTTAATTTTGAGATTTATCCACATTGTTCCACGTTTTAATAGTTTGTTCCTTTTTATTGCTAAGTAAAATTCTAGTGTATAGATGTACCACAGATTGTTTAACCATTGACCTGGTGAAGGACTTTTTCTTTTTCTTTTACAGTTTTGGGCTGTAATGAATAAGCCACAATAAAACATTTGTGTAGAGGTTTGCGTGTGAAAATAACATTTTATTTAACTGAGATATATGACCAAGAGTACAATTGCTGAATTATATGGTAGTTGCATGTTTCATTTTATAAAAAACTTCCAAATTGCTTTTGGAGTGTCTGTAGCATTTTATTTTCCCAGTAGTGGTGCATGAGGGAGCCTATTTATCTATATCTCTGCCAGCATTTAGTGTTGTCATTATTTTTTGTTTTATCCATTATCACAAGTTATTTACTGTAAATCTACATTTTTAACTATAAACTTCATGAAAGCTACATAGAAATCAAGTATTTGCAATGAAAACATAGCATCCAAAATGTGGTGCTGTATGTGTAAAGTATATGTGCTATAAGTGTAAAGGCATAGCTTGAAGGCATAGTGTTAAAAATGTGAATTATCTTGACAGCTTTTTATATTGGTGACATGTTGAAAGTATTATAAGACACATTGGCTTAAATAAAATTATATCATTGAAATTAATTTCACCTGTTTCTTTTTAGTTTTTTTTTAACGTTTTTTTTTAAATTTATTTTTGAGACAGAGAGAGACAGAGCATGAACGGGGGAGGGGCAGAGAGAGGGAGACACAGAATCGGAAGCAGGCTCCAGGCTCTGAGCTGTCAGCCCAGAGCCCTACGCGGGACTCGAACTCACGGACCGCAAGATCGTGACCTGAGCTGAAGTCAGATGCTTAACCGATTGAGCCATCCAGGCGCCCCTCTTTTTAGTTTTTTAATATGGCTATGGGAGAATTTAAAATTTCGTGGTAGCTCACACTCTATTTCTATTGGACAGTGCTGGTCTAGACTGTTATGATCACAGAGCCCACCTGGGCCTCTAGATGGAAGGTCTTGTTTTATTTAGTGCAAGAGTCAGCAAACACATTCTGTGAAAGGCCAGGTAGTAAATATTTTAGACTTTGAGTGCCATAAAGTTTCCATCGCAGGTACTCAACTCTGCTGTTGTAGCACAAAACCAACTATAGATAATATTTAAATGAATGAGCATGGCTGTGTTCCAATAGAACTTTACTTACACAAACAAGCAGTGGGCCTGAAGGCTATAGTTTGCTTCTTCCTGGTATACTAAATATAAACAAACAACAAAACTCCAGACACATGGGCTGTATCAGATATGTTCAAGTCTGTATGCAAGAAACCATCCTAGATATTTTCACAGAAGGAATTTTTTTTTTTTCAACGTTTATTTTTTTTGGGGACAGAGAGAGACAGAGCATGAACGGGGGAGGGGCAGAGAGAGAGGGAGACACAGAATCGGAAACAGGCTCCAGGCTCTGAGCCATCAGCCCAGAGCCTGACGCGGGGCTCGAACTCCCGGACCGCGAGATCGTGACCTGGCTGAAGTCGGACGCTTAACCGACTGCGCCACCCAGGCGCCCCAACAGAAGGAATTTAATAGGGAATTTGATGTAAGAAGTGAGAAACTAAACAGGGGTGGTGAACTATCCTAGAATTTAGAAATCACTGGAAGCTGTTATCGCCCCTACATTTGGAGAGAGGATGGAAGGGAGGAGAGGGGTGTTCTTAGGGTTTATCTGGTAGGAGCTGGTATCACGTTTGGGGCTGCCAGGCATGAGGTGGGACTTCAGGCAGAGTGGCTGTCATGGGACCAGACACTGGGGGATGTCTAGTAGCTGTGAGGTTCCCCCTGCCTTCCGTCCTCTAGTCTTCTGCCAGTGCATTGTGGTGGATGAACCCACATCAGGAAGGGAATCTGGGAAATGTAATTCCCTCCAATGCTGAACAGAGCCCCGGTAGTACGAGGAAAGGACCTGTGAGCAGTGCCTTCCTAGTCCACAGATTAAACCTAAAATGAAAGGAGAGTAGGGAGCTTTGAGCTAGCCTGGTGGCCAAGAACAGCATTTTGTGCAGCATATTTCCTTCCTTTGTGTCGAGTCTTTTTTAGTAGTTTTACTATTTAATCCCTCAGGGAGGAATGGTTAGTCAAGAAAGAATAAAGATGAAAGGCCCAAGGACCAGAGTCCTCAGATGGAGTTATCAGTTCTGTCAGTAAATCATCAGGAGCTTGCGAGAAGCAGTGGCAGTGATGGAATGTGAGCTGGCGGCTTGTAGCTGGAGGAAGTGTGACAATTTTTCCCTCTGGGTATGAGCCACCCATATCATATGAGATTGGAAAATAGGAAAACAGAATTTCACTTCAAATCCAACTAATGGACAAGACATTTTTTTTTCCTTCTAGTTTTTTTTCTTCTTTGACTAACTGAAATAAAGTAAAATCTCAGCTTTGCTTTGATCTGCCCCTTGGTTCCAAGAGCTGGGTTTAAAAAGTATCAGGGAGAAGGCCATTTCTTACATATTCACCTCTCTTTAAAATGACATCTGTTCATTGAAAATCCCCTCCCTTTGTTCTCATTATATCAGATATAGAGGTCTTCCAGACATCTATAATACTCATTTATTTGTATTTGTTTTAAGACAGAAACTTCTCTTCCTTTCCTTTATATTTCTAAGTAGGTAGCATTTGTGGACTCATTTGCCTCACTCTTTCCTTAGAAGAATGGGACACACTGAACTGGTTGGTGGTGGGTTTGGGAGAAGAACCTAGACATGTGTGGTCAGGCATTTCTGGCCTCATTTCTCAGAAAGTATGTGTTGGCATATGTTCTCCATTATGGGTTTAGGAACCTCACGGTAACGTAGCCATGTTTTTTTTTTTTTTTTTTTTTTTTTTTTAAGGCTGGGAACATATTATTTATTTATTTATTTATTTATTTTTCAATATATGAAATTTATTGTCAAATTGGTTTCCATACAACACCCAGTGCTCATCCCAAAAGGTGCCCTCCTCAATACCCATCACCCACCCTCCCCTCCCTCCCACCCCCATCAACCCTCAGTTTGTTCTCAGTTTTTTTTTCTCTTTTTTTTAATTTTTTTTTATTTTTACTATACATATTTTATTTTATTTTTTTTAAATTTTTTTTATATATGAAATTTATTGTCAAATTGGTTTCCATACAACACCCAGTGCTCATCCCAAAAGGTGCCCTCTTCAATACCCATCACCCACCCTCCCCTACCTCCCACCCCTCATCAACCCTCAGTTTGTTCTCAGTTTTTAACAGTCTCTTATGCTTTGGCTCTCTCCCACTCTAACCTCTTTTTTTTTTGTTCCTTCCCCTCCCCCATGGGTTCCTGTTAAGTTTCTCAGGATCCACATAAGAGTGAAACCATATGGTATCTGTCTTTCTCTGTATGGCTTATTTCACTTAGCATCACACTCTCCAGTTCCATCCACGTTGCTACAAAAGGCCCTATTTCATTTTTTCTCATTGCCACGTAGTATTCCATTGTGTATATAAACCACAATTTCTTTATCCATTCATCAGTTGATGGACATTTAGGCTCTTTCCATAATTTAGCTATTGTTGAGAGTGCTGCTATGAACATTGGGGTACAAGTGCCCCTATGCATCAGTACTCCTGTATCCCTTGGATAAATTCCTAGCAGTGCTATTGCTGGGTCATAGGGTAGGTCTATTTTTAATTTTCTGAGGAACCTCCACACTGCTTTCCAGAGCGGCTGCACCAATTTGCATTCCCACCAACAGTGCAGGAGGGTTCCCGTTTCTCCACATCCTCTCCAGCATCTATAGTCTCCTGATTTGTTCATTTTGGCCACTCTGACTGGCGTGAGGTGATACCTGAGTGTGGTTTTGATTTGTATTTCCCTGATAAGGAGCGACGCTGAACATCTTTTCATGTGCCTGTTGGCCATCCGGAGGTCTTCTTTAGAGAAGTGTCTATTCATGTCTTCTGCCCATGTCTTCACTGGGTTATTTGTTTTTCGGGTGTGGAGTTTGGTGAGCTCTTTATAGATTTTGGATACTAGCCCTTTGTCCGATATGTCATTTGCAAATATCTTTTCCCATTCCGTTGGTTGCCTTTTAGTTTTTTTGGTTGTTTCCTGTTCTCAGTTTTTAAGAGCCTCTTATGCTTTGGCTCTCTCCCACTCTAACCTCTTTTTTTTTTTTTTTCCTTCCCCTCCCCCATGGGTTTCTGTTAAGTTTCTCAGGATCCACGTAAGAGTGAAAACATATGGTGCCATGCTTTTTCTCAGAGCTGCCTGTGACAGGGAAGGAAGTGGGATTTAATATTAGTAAGACTACTTAGCCTAGGGTCTAAAGTTATATTCTCTAATCAGCCTCATCATTTATTACAAGTGATATTTAGATATTTACATAATTGGTTTCCGGATTTGTTGCTCAGTCAAGTTCAAATTGAAGCTTTAGAAGAAGGGGGATATAATATATTTATTGGGTCCCTTTAAAACCTCTAAAACTTAGCACCCTTTTCCCATTATAATTGGGTCAACCTGAAAACAAGAAACATATATTAATATATCTATATTAAAAATTCACACTTAATTCATAACGTGAGTCAGGTACTCTGCAAAAAGTACACACACACACACACACACACACACTTCTTCCTTCTCCCACATATAGTCAAACTTCATATTCCCTCAGTTTTTTACACACCAGCAAAGACCACCACCATCCACTTAGCTTTTTAGGTCAAACATGTAAGTATCATTGGTTTCTTATCTTTTCTTCACCCAGAATGTCCAATCCATATGCAAGCCGTTTCAGCTCTAGCTCCAAGATGTAGCCTGATCTGACCACTTTTCACCATCAATGTCACTCCTCTTTTTGGCAAACCAACATTATCCCATGCCTAGAGTACCACAGTAGCTTCCAGTCTGATCTCATTCTGCCATCTCGCCTACCTTAAGTCATTTTTCATGTAGCTAGAGGATAAACTAGATCATTTATGTCATTCTGCCTAAAACCTTCCAGGAGCTTCCCATTAGACTTAAAATTTGTCCAATCTTCTCACTAAGCCAATAAGACTCAAAACTCACTAAGTCCAGGCTCTTGCCCTTTTCTATCTATACTTCAACCACACTGGACTTTTTGTTCTTTCTTAAAAGCATAAACTTAGTTTATGGATAAAGAGTTTTAAATGTGCTAAGATATTTGCCCCAGTTGCTTGTCCCAAATTTTGCCAGACTCCTCCTTTCTCAACTAAATTGTACCCTCTTCAGAGAGACCTTCTCTGATCTTCCTATCTCAGTCATCCCAACTAATTGAGATACAGCGCTCTCCATCACCCTGTTTTATTTTCTTCCTAGAACTTCACCATTTAGAATTTTATTGTGCATGTAGATTATTTAGCATAGGTTAAGTGGAGGTAACAAATAGATCACCACATAGTGTGATGGTTATAGCACTATAGATGTTTATTTATTGCTTGTGTGGTAGTTCAAGATAAATGTTCCTGTTTGGCAGGCAACTGTTCTCCATGTGAAGTTTCATAGTCCCAGATGTCTTTCATCCAGATGTTATTCTCTAGAGTCTGAAGGCAGCAGAAGGGGACAATGAGTGTGTGTGAAGCATGCTAACTTCTTAAAATCTTGTCCAGAATGGGCACATATACCCTCTTCAAATTCTTTTGGTCATAACTAATCACATTCCTTCACCTACTTGCAAGGAGGTGGAGGTAATGAAGAGATCACTCTCTTACATCTAAATAAAATGGTAGAACAGGAACAGCATATGTATAACATAATTCCCATTCAGAATAAGGAAGATGGACAATTACAGGGCAGTTAGCAGTTCAGAGCGTAATGGAATCTTTTTAAGACAGGGATTATGAAGACTGCTTTTCCAGCGGAGGAATTTTCCTTTCCTTTCCTTTCCTTTCCTTTCCTTTCCTTTCCTTTCCTTTCCTTTCCTTTCCTGCCCTGTCCTTTCCCTTTCTTTTCTCTGTTCTTTTCTTTTCTCTTTCCTTTCCTTTTTTCCTTGTCTTGCTTTGCCTTGCCTTTCTCTTTCTTTTCTCTTTTCCTTTCCTTTCCTTTCCTTTCCTTTCCTTTCCTTTCCTTTCCTTCTTTTCCATCCCCCTCTTTCCTTTCTTTTGAGAGAAAGAGAGAGAGAGAGTAAGAGAGAGAGAGAGAGAGAGAGAGCCTCTTATGCAGGCTCCACCCTCAGTGTGGAGCCTGATATGTGGCTTGATCTCACAACCCAACCGTGAGATCAGGACCTAAACCAAAGTCAAGAGTTGGACGCCTAACTGACTGAGCCACCCAGATACCCTTTTTTTCTTGATTAGAACCTAGATTGCATTTGGGAGGAACTTCCTTCTCCATTGTTCTCTATGGTTCTTTTCTTGCCTTCTAAGAAACTCTTCTTCAGTTTTCTGCATGGACACATCTGAAGTGAGCTTTGGGAAAATACCTTTTTTAGAGGCTATGCAATTTTTGCAACTTGCTCCCTGCTCATGAAACTTGGAGAGACCAAGGATTGCTTTAAGAGTTTGAGAGTCCAAGGCTTTTTAAAAGCCAGGCTTTTGGTTTCTTTGCCAATAGAATTTCCTCAAAACAGTTTAGCCTTTTGCTCTATCTGCTTTCAATCCATGTTGCATGTCTACACTCCCCCACCAGTTTCCATTATCTGTTTTGAGACTGCTTTGGTTCTTTGCCTCCTCAAACCCATGCCTCTCATTCTATGGTGACCACCTGAAATAATATGTATGCGTTGGAAAGCCACATCCACAATCTTATTTTTGTTTCCAGCTGAGTATATTTGTTTAAATTATAACTTTTTAAATAAACATTTGTCCTCATTTTTCATTCCCATCTCAGGATATTTACGGTCATTTATCATTTGTCTCTCTCCCAGCAAGTTCTTAGTTTCTGTTTACTAAGCAGTCAACTTTACCTTGAGCTTATTAGTTTCTTACAGTGCATTGGAAAATGCAGCAAGTATAACCCGACAAGAACTAATGCTCAAAAGTCAAACTTCCTGGAGATATAGGCCAAGTAGGTGCTGGGTCAGTCTTCCCAGTTATTGTAGGCAACAGTGTTCTCAAATATTTTATAATGAGGTAATATATGATATCTGTTCCGTGTCACTCACTGCTTGGCCATTAAATTTATGTCACATATTCAGGTTATTTTCATGGTAGCACTCAAATCAAGGTACCATATTCTGTATTATTTAGAGTAGTGTTAGCTGCTATAAGAAATAGAGTGTAGTACAATGCCTTAGCCCATAGTGGCTATTTGTCACTCACAGAACAGTCCACGGCATGTCCTCCTGGTCAGCAGATGCCTTTTTTCTAAGTAGAAATTGGGAGACTCAGGCAGCTTCCATGTAGAGGCTCCTCTGTTTCTTAGGACTTTATTATATTTTTAATATGAAATTTATTGTCTAATTGGTTTCCATACAACACCCAGTGTTCATCCCCAACAGGTGCCCTCCTCAATGCCCATCACCCACCCTCCACTCCCTCCCACCCCCATCAACCCTCAGTTTATTCTCAGTTTTTAAGAGTTTCTTATGGTTTGGCTCCCTCCCTCTCTAACTTTTTTTTTCCTTCCCCTCCCCCACAGTGTTCTGTTAAGTTTCTCAGGATCCACATAAGAGTGAAAACATATGGTATCTGTCTTTCTCTGTATGACTTATTTCACTTAGCATAGCACTCTCCAGTTCCATCCATGTTGCTACAAATGGCTATATTTCATTCTTTCTCATTGCCAAGTAGTACTCCATTGTGTATATAAACCACAATTTCTTTATCCATTCATCAGTTGATGGACATTTAGGCTCTTTCCGTAATTTGTCTATTGTTGAAAGTGCTGCTATAAACATTGGGGTACAGGTGTCCCTATGCATCAACACTCCTGTACTGTTTCTTAGGACTTCAGATAATAGGAGAAAGAGAAGTGGGTGAAATCTGCACTAGGTTTCTTGAAACCTTTGCCAAAATGGAATCTCTTTAACTCACATTCTCTTCACAAGAAGTAGTCACATGGCCACATCTATATGCAAGGAGAGCTGAGAAATTTAATCCTGTCTGAACAACAGCTCCTCAATGACATAATATTCTATGAAAGGGGAAATGCATGTTTTGTTGGACATTCAGTCATCTTTGCCACAGTATGCTTGCGCTCATGTGTTTAAGTTTCTATCTACCTTAATTAAACTGTAGGCTCTAGGAGCCCAGGGCTGTTTGTTGGTATATTCCCAGGACACAGAGCAATGTCTTTATTAGAGTAGACACTCAGTAATATTTGTAGAAGGAATGACAATACGATTAATAAATTGAACTCTGTACTTCATCATCCTGACTCTGGCAGTTATTGTAAACTCAAGATAGTTGCTTCAATTTTGCCCATCGTTAAATAGTAAAATTATATTATCTGCCTCATAAAGTGCGGGTCAGAGGATATAATGTATGCATATTGCTTAGCATTATGCCCAGCACATAGTAAGCATTCAGTAAATGTAAGCTAACCATATTATTATTCCTGTTATTATATAGGTATATATCTCCCCAAATGAACCATGTCATGAAATTTTGAGGATAAGTGAATAGAATTTCACTTCTGGAATTAAAACAGTTTCCATTATTAAGGTGGTTGTTTTTGGACATAGGTAAAAGTTTGATGTTGAGACAATTTATTGGTTTGGATTCATACACTTAGAGGAGCATACTCCCACCTAAGGCAAATTGAGAGCCTCGAATAGGAGCATATGTAAGCTTATAGTGCTTAAACAGTCCTGCAAATAAAATTATATACCAAATTACAGGGATCTCTGTTATCCTTTAAACTGGGTATGGAAGAAAGAGTTCGTAGGTAAAATTTCATGGGAAGTCTAAATTACTGATAATTTATAAAAAAATCATTTGCCTTAATGAAAGATATCATTATTTAAGGGGGAAGTTTAATTAATATCTGCAGATATTACGTTCTCTGTGCCACACTTTATGCAACACTTTTAGGAAATGAGAAACCATTCAACCTTTCAGTTATTCAGTAATGTTTACGTAACAGGTACCAGGTTCCAGTCACTGTACGAGGCACTGGGATTGCAGTGATGAACTAAGCAGAGAGGGTTTATAGTTTGAAAGTATGAACAAGTAAATAAGAAAATGGAATGTTCAGCTTTAAGTGCTATGATAGTAAAGAGCAGAGCATCCTGTGGACATTCTCAAGAAGGGAATCTAATGTAGCTATAGGGTTCTGGATGGTCTCCTAGAGGAGACTAAGCTCTAACCTGAAACATAGGTTGAAGCTGGGCAGGTAAATGATGCTTTGGTTCTTTATGAGGACCTAGAATTAACTTTTTGTTTGTTTTATATTAGGTTATATTAGATATTATATAAAAATATACTGATGAAGATATACATTTTCCATATCCCATCAACCAAAGAAAATCATTGTCAATATTTCAGTTTCTTTCATTCCTGCGTACCTTTTATATAACTAAAATAGCACAATATAAAATATTTGCTGTTTTGTCACTTAGAATAATATTATAAACATTTTCCAGGTTTTTTTAAAGGCATGGTTTTAATGGCTAAAAGGTATCCCATCTTGTGGATAAATCTGACTCTTACTGTAGCTGTACATTTAGATTATTTCCATTTTCTTCATTTTAAAAAATCACTGGGAACTAATATTCTATTTTTAAGATGTTCAAAGATATGGAAACGTATTTGTCATAATAATGCATAATCTGTATCTCTTAAGGATAGTGCAAAAAGTCAAATTGAGACAGAATTAATTTTCCTTGGCTACTATGACTATAAAAGTAGAATCTTCTGAGATTTACAGTCTCCTTAGAGGACTCTTCCTTGAGTCAGTGCTCAGTTGAGGAGACTTCTGTTGTATGAACCAAGAGGTCTTTCAAAATGTTGATCAGTATTGGATCAGGTTGTTGTGGGATTTTTCAGAGGCCTTAATATGCTAATGTGCATTGCCAATCTACAAGACAGGAGGAGTATCACCATGTTGTGATTCCTGAAGTTATTTGATCATCGTAGCCTATTTATATAGGACATCTCATAGGTCTAGTGTTCCATAGAGCACAGCTTTAGAAACATTGATTTATCATAACTTTGAGGCAGCCTGTTGCTGGTTGAAAGATTATAACAGCTAAGGTAAAAATGGTTGTACCTTAAGTCATATTGGTCCAATTTTTGTACTCTGTGTAAGACTGTTGCACCCCATGGACACATGTTGGTATAGGAGAAACAGCTTTAGTGTATCATGGTAATTGTGTGCGTGTGTGTGAACATGCATGAGTACATAAGTGTACGGGTGTAGAGAAAGATTGGTGGTAAAAACACAAATACAAAAATGTTTATATTGTATACAGACCATGGTAAATCCTCTATAGAAGGATATGTAGGATACATAGAGAAAGGAGATTTTGCAGGTTGCTGAAAGGCTTAGGAAAACATATTTGTACATACATGTGGGTGTTGGGACGATTCCTTTGGAGCTCTTCATAATAGTGATCTCAAGTCTTAGGTTAGGCTTATCCAGAATAATACCTAATTTTATTATTGTATATGTGTCTACAGGTGAACTAGGTGGGTCCTGCTAATCTGGGATTAGCAGATTATATCTTGCCCTTGTATCTCTAGTCAGTTAGAAGGTCTGCCAAAAGCTGGCTGATCTGAGATGGTCATAGCTGCTGTGATTAATTTCTGTTGCATGTGGGGTCACATCCTCCAGCAGGCTCTCCCGAGTTTAGTTCACATGGCAGCAGAGGGAGTGCACAGGAAGCAGGAGTACACAAGTCTTCTCCAGACCTTTCAGAACTGGTACAGTCACTCTCAGCACACTGTTTTGGCCAAAGTAAGTCATGAGGCTAACCTAGTTTCAGATGAAGAACTAGACTCCACGTCTTGATGGAAGTTCTGAGAAGTCATATTGCGGAGTTTGAATACAGAGAGGGTTGAAAATGTGGTGCTCTTTCTTACAAATGTCATCAATAACATCATCAAGAAAGAATGCACTCCAGGACTGTCAGCCCCTGACAATGGTAAGCCTCTGACTGGTGCGAACTTTGAGCTCTACTTTTGGCCTTTTGTGGGGATATGTGTGGCTCTTTTTTTTATCATTAAGCTGTCTGTGTTATATGTGTTGTTGAAGTGCCTGCTTCTTACTGCCATTTAACTGTACCCCACTCTTTTCTAATTTTACTTTGACTCACTGGCTTGGAAACCAGTTAACCAATCTCTGTCAGGGAGGTGTGGAAAGTAATTCTCAGAGCGTTTTGTGGCGTTTTGGTGACACATTTTTGCTGTTTGGAAGCTTAGCTTTTTGCTGCTAGCAAATACTGTAGAGAGGTATGTTCCTAGATTATTAGTGTGAGCTTTTAGAGAAGAGAAGTATTACTTTATCGTTTGGTTTTGATCCCCATGAATTAAAGCATTTCACACATTTCACAAGAAGTTCCAAGAAAGGGGCCGTGGATGGTGCTCCTGTTTTTTTGGCCCATTCTATCCCCAGGTCTTAACATGATTTCTAGGGCTCATCATAGATGGAATGAATGAGTAAATGCATTGATGATTTGTAGTATTTCTAAATCCAGGTAGACTTGTGAAAATCCCCAGTGCTCTCTGTGTTCTAAAAAAACGTAGTGCAAGTAATACTTTCTTGCCTCTGAGGGGGTATTTATAAGGATTAACTAATGTCGGGAAAGGGCTTTGATATGACTAGATGAAGGGCATCCCATAACTATAATGTTTTATTGTTACAATGCCATAAAATGCTTTTTGGGACATATAGCTTACATATTTTCCATAAAATTAATCCATAAATCATGTGTAAAATGTGTCAAACCCAAAAGCAATAGCTTTGACCTTAGAATTGCTGCAGCAGTAGTTTGATGATATACTACCTACTACATCAGCAGTACTCTAGAGTACATAAAATGTGCTTCCACATATTCAAAATGTGCAAACGCTTAAAACGAATGACTAGATGCTTTAAAAAATGATTAAATGATTCAGAGCTTTTCGTACGGAATTGTAAGTATTTTTAAGGCATTATTACAAATGCCACAACTTTTAGTTATTTTTACAAATCCACATGAAATACCATTCAATTCAAAATGTTCAGTAGAACTACCTTATGATTTCCTTTTTTGAAAGATAATCTTCATTTCCTGGTTTTTCTGCTTAATAGCCATATACAAATGTCCACAGAGCTTTTAATGAAATGTCAGCACACATAATCTTCTTGTTACATCTTTTTTTTATGTCACCTACGTGGCAAATGTAATATTCACAGTTTTTTTCAGAGAAATACTCATTTTTCCTTCTCAGTTACACTATCAAACTTATGAATAACTATGAAGGATGAAGATATATTATTATTACCAATATTGCCAAAGAGTGATTGCTCACTTTCAGTATACTTGAAGGAACTGTTACAACTTTCTCAGTATGATTTTGAAAAACACAAAAAGACATACCTGTCACAAGTAGACTTTTGTTTAAATAGGGCTATTTTGAAATACTTCTAACTTCTGTGTAGTGTCTATAGAACATCATTCTGTAAGTATTTAATCAGAATGGTGTGTGCATTCCTTCCCCAGAGGGACTTAGCAAAGCAGGAGAATATCACTGAAAGGGTATCTCTATCACAGATGCAAGGTAACCTTTAAATATTTGCATAGTGTAATACCAGACAGCAGATTTAGAGGGACAGTTATTCATCCCTACTGGATTCTTTGTCTGTCTCCCTGCCTCACAGTGGCTGGGCTGAAACTTCCTCTCTCTGTTTCCCTTTCATTATTTTAGGACTTTCTTTTTCTTTGTATTAAACAACTATTTAATTGAAGTACCAGCTCCATCTGCAACTCTCATGGGATCATAACATATTTTGGCATCAACAGCTATGGGATATTGTGTCGAACCCTTAGTTTAGATCCTTATATAAAAGTGACGGCTTCTAATGATACTCAGCATGAGCCAATGTTTCTCTTTGTTCGCAAGAGCAAGGAAGATGGCACACAGTATGGTCTCTGAGTACTTCAAGCATTCAGCACAGTGACTGGCAGAAAGCATGCAATCAGTAAATGTCAGGTTGCTTCTCCTACCCAGACTCCTCTTTGCTTCTTTTTTTTAAACTGAAGTATAGTTGACATATCATATTAGTTTCAGGTGTACAGCGTCGTGATTCAACAATTATATACATTATGAAATGCTCACCATGCTAAGTGTAATTACCATCTGTCACCATACAAAACTGTTGCAGTCTTATTGACTACATTCTATATGCTGTATTTTTCATCCCCTGTGACTTGTTTTATAACTGATAGTTTGTCACTTCCCTCCCATTTGATTGAGAAAATCAAGACCATTTGGCATGAATTCCTCAAAAATTGCTCACATCATTCCCATTTTCTCTTCCTTCCCTGAGAAGAAAGTGTCATGTGTCATTATAATACTCTGCCGTCCATGAAACATCCAGTTTTCTGAGTGGATAATTTTTCTGACTCAGTGTTTGTAAAGCCTTTGTGCATTGATTGGAGTAACTACTAATCATTCTTTACACTGACATAATTTTAGCTAAGTCTTCTTTTCCTAGGAGATTCTAAGCAATCTGAGCACAGATTTAAATTTAGACATTAATTTCTGAAAGTCCTCTTATAATTCTGATGTCTACGTTTTCTACATAGTGGTCACTTAATGCTGAATTGAATTGTTTATATATGTAAGTACTATAAATAGTAGTATAATATTATTTGTAGTTAATACTGAATTGGTATTTTATATCAGGGAGTACTATTTCAACTTGACTATTTTATATTTATATATTAAAATGATCTAAATTTAAATGAGTACTAGCGTCTTTTACCTGGGCTAATGAAGAGCTGTATGAAGGTGGAGTCATGTTTCTGAACAGAATATATATGTATATAGCATATTGTGATATTGTTCTTTTGTTCTAAAGGGACAGGCCTTTAGGAATCCAGTTTATTTTTCCATGTGGATATAATCTGCTGTTTTCATTTTTCACACTTGTTTGTCTGAGAAAAGGTCTTATTTTTATTTTCCAGCAAGTCTTAACCCAGGTTGGTGGGGGGTAGGGTGGGTGGTGGGTTACGGTTTTCCTTTATTCCCTCCTCTCTACATCTCTCAAGAAGATAAATATGGATTTATGTGACCGAAGTACTTTCTGCACTAACAAGTTGTATATCTTAAGATTGCTTTATCACACATGTTTCCAATTGTGTGACAAGGTGGTATAAACAGTGTAGTTTATATTAGAAAATGCATGTCTTATAGAGAGTATAGGAAAGGTTATTCAGAGGACATTAAGAATAACTTTAAGGATGTTAAGGAGGACGTTTTAAATAAAGGATGATGTATAAAGCCGAATTGGTGTTGGTCATATCATCTATGAGAAGGATAATCCCAATGTTCTCATTTATATGTTAAGAATTTCATCTTATTTAATGCTTAATAAAATAAAAAATGTTTTGTTGGTCTCTTCCTGTGGTGAATCAGTTGGATTTTTTTTTAAATTTTTTTTTCAACGTTTATTTATTTTTGGGACAGAGAGAGACAGAGCATGAACGGGGGAGGGGCAGAGACAGAGGGAGACACAGAATCGGAAACAGGCTCCAGGCTCTGAGCCATCAGCCCAGAGCCTGACGCGGGGCTCGAACTCACGGACCGCGAGATCGTGACCTGGCTGAAGTCAGACGCTTAACCGACTGCGCCACCCAGGCGCCCCAGTTGGATTTTTTTAACATTGTAAAACTTTTAACACAAGATGGAACCCTGACCCCATAGTGTTTCATTTCACTCTGCAGTGTGGGCTCAAGATGGTCATGTCATTATCACTAAGTTTGGAATTTAAGGGTCTGTGTGCTTAAAAATGTCCTCAAATGTTTCATGATTTTTGAAGTTCTAAGAGTAGAAAGTGATTGAAGTATTTGGCATTTTCTCTATGAGATTTTTAGGCATCTTATTAAAACCTCCTCATTCAAAATCACTACAGCAAGGGGTTGAAAGCTAAATGGTCATGTTCAATCCTACTGGATGACAAGGAATCATTTGTCTGTGCTGGACAGCAGGTCTTTACTGCCCTCTGATGGACAATCCATGCTGTGGATGACCCTGTCCCCTTTCCTGGGAAAAGAGCCTCCTCTCCTGCCTTTGGCCGCTAACAAGCACTGCAAGGCCCATGGCCCGACCAATTTCTTAGCCTTAAGACTAGCTGGGGCAGTTGGGGTATTCAGTTTGTTGAGGAAGTTTGGTTATTTTAAACTTGTGTTTCTGTGGGGGGAAATAAGATTTTGTTTTTGAGGTGTGAACAGGCAGAGTACATTCAATGCAGGGGAAGGAATCATCCCACCTGTAGTGATGGCTGGCACAAAAGGACTGAGGGCTTGGTTTCACTTCACAATGGCAATTTTGTACCTTTTAGCTTTGCCTTGCATGGCAAGCTGCACTCGAGGGCTAGCTGTTGATACAACTGTGAAGTCGACAAAATCCAGTTTGCTTTTCTGTAGGACATAAAGGTAGGTTAAGTTGTGTGCCTGTGGTCACATAGCTAGAAAATGGAGGAGCCACAGTTCAAATCCTGACTGTGATTCCAAAGTCCAGGTTATTTCCAGAGTATAGGATGAGGAAGGTAAGGCGAACCTTAATAAAGTAGCACTGAAATATATGGGGAAGGATGGCTTGAAAAATTCATATATTGAAGATTAGTAAAAATGGGGGAAAGATAAATCATGAAGTCGTATAAACATTGCTTTAGGAAGCCAGAGGTGGAACATAGAATGCTGAATAAGTATCAATGGACTTTTATTATTCTTCTTTAAAATCACATTTTAAATATGGAGAGCATAGGGGTGCCTGGGTGGCTTAGTCAGGTGAGTGTCTGACTCTTGATTTCAGCTCAAGTGATGATCTCATCATGGTTCATGGGATTGAGCCCAACATCAGGCTCTGCACTGACAGTGTGGAGCCTGCTTGGGATTCTCTCCCCGCCCCCCCCCCCCGCTTCTCCCCCACCTCTCAAAATAAATAAAAAAACAAACTAACAAAAAGATGGGGAGCACAGGCAGAGTTTAGGCTCTTGGCTCACTGTTCTGGATCTCCCCATTGTTACTGCTGGGATTCTGGATGGGTAATGGAGCTGCTTTGTAGAATGGACGAGTCACCCACCTCCCAGATTTGTGTTAAGAGACTCTTAACAGAACAAACTGAGGGTTGATTGGGGTGGGAGGGAGGAGAGGGTAGGTGATGGGCATTGAAGAGGGCATCTTTTGGGATGAGCACTGGGTGTTGTATGGAAACCAATTTGACAATAAATTTCATATATTAAAATAAATAAATAAATAAAATAAATGATATGGTGTAGACCAGTGGTTCTCACCAGTGGCAACTTTACCTCCCGGGGCATATATTTGGCAATGCCTAGAAACTGGGGGGAAGGGGTGCTGCCACCACTTCAAGGGTGTAAGGCAAGGATGGCCCTTTGTAGCAAAGAATTATCTGGCCCCAGATGTCAAATGCCAAATTTGAGATTGATGCTTATGTAGACCAAGAGCCTAGTAACAGTATCTCCCACATGTACCTGTTACTTATTTATTTACTTAATCTTTTTTTTTAAAGTTTATTTATTTATTTACTTATTTATTTTGAGAGAAACAGAGACACCATGAGCAGGGGATGGCAGAGAGAGAGAGAGAGAGAGAGAGAGAGAGAGGAGAGAGAGAGAGAGAGGAGAGAGAGAGAGAGAGAGAGAGAGAAAATCCCAAGCAGGCTCCACACTGTCAGTGCAGAGCCTGATGCAGGGCTCGAACTCATGAAACCATGAGATCATGACCTGAGCCCAAACTGAGAGTTGGACGCTTAACCGACTGAGCCACCTAGGTGCCCCTGGACCTGTTATCTATTACGTGCCCATTGTGTGCCAAGCACTGAGTCAAGAGCTTTTCATGTATCATATCTGTTCTTACCAGCCTATAGGTTGAAATGATTGAAAATCAAGGCAAAAAGTGCTGCTGAATATTACAGAGTGCTCCATGACAAGATCAAGATTTGGACTCAAGTCTGTATAGCTCCAAAACACTTTCTATAAGCCTACTTTCTCCTGTTTTAAAGAAGTTACTGTCACTGACTCTTTGCTTTAAGTGTTTGGAAGAATCAATGAACATAAGCATTTAAGAGTAGTTTGTCAGACACTGTGTGCAGAGTCTTGCCCACTGTGGGGTGTTTCTCTCCATTTACCAAGACCAGACGGTCAGGTAAGATGTTGATTTTTTGGTTAGAGGTAGCTGTCATTGCCCCCTGCTCCTTAGTCTACTCAGGTAAGGCTCCCAGAACACTGCCAAATTGTTCACATCTGTAGTCACCCCCAGGGTAGAACTAAAGGTCTGGCAGCACTGTGGGTGACACTCTGCCCCTGTTGCTTACTGCAGTTGTCAAAAGAAAGAAGCAGGTCAGAGAGGAGTGGTGCTGTTTCACTCCCAGAAGGGACTCTTCAGTGAGAATTACAGAGGCTAGACAATGCTTACAAATGTATTCTTTTAATGTTTATTTATTTGAGAGAGTGAGAGTGCACGCACAAGCAGGGGAGGGGCAGAGAGAGAGGGAGATACAGAATTTGAAACAGGCTCCAGGCTCTGAGTTGTCAGCACAGAGCCCAAAGCAGGGCTCAGACTCACAAACCGTGAGATCATGACCTGAGCCCAAGTGGGACGCTTAACCCACTGAGCCACCCAGGCGCTCCTTCCTGCAAATGTATTCTAATGGAAAGGCAGACAGGAGAGCTGTGGGGGTCACCAAACTCCCCCCGCCCAGCTGAGTATGAAAGCTAATTTTGATGCTTCCTTTCTCCTCAGTGAGCAAAGAAGTAGCATTATCTCTTCTGGAACCCAGTAGATGGGTTGTCTGACATATCCCATGGCTCATGTGGTCAACTGGAAAAAAGCAAAGGAGAGAGATTCATGCTGAGACTACATTTGTCTTGAAATAGAGAAAAAAAAAACACCTCAAGTAAATCTTAATGTAGATTAGGAAGTGTGGACTTCCAATTACTTCAAAGTGGCATAGGCTTTTGATAATGTGTTTCATCAGGATAGGAATTATGAGGTGCTCAGACTAATTCTCTGAAATCACAAGGGGGATAAAGAGTTCTAATAGCTTGTTACAGTAAGAGCCCAGGGAGTACAATGTTATGGTCCACATTAAATCTCCATCTCTAGACCATGAATTACATATTGATTTTGGGAGAAGAGAAATATAATAGAGGGTAGGTTGACAGTGAATGTAAATTAATAATTGTTGGCACGATTCAGAAATATCTTTTTGTGCATCATCAGTTTCTGTGTGGTCTCTGTGTGGAGAAAGAACTGACGTTCCTTAAGTATTGGATATTAGTACCCTGATGTGTATGTATGTATGTATGTATGTATGTATGTTTATTAGTACCCAGAAGCACAGTCTTTTAACCAAGGGGAATAGTTACCCGTTTGTTTGGATAAGAAGGAAGAGGAGCAGAAAAAGACTCCTTGAGTTTATTGGTGGTGGGACAGGGATGGGGATGCTGATACCTTCTGTCATTGGGCAAAGCATTCTAGTGCTGGGTATAGATTGGAACTAATGAAATATCATAAGAGGTTAACAGAATCAACAGGCAACATGCATATATGTGTATGTATGTGTATATGTGTTTACAGCCTTACACACAAACTCATGCATACATATTATATCTAATATGATTATATAATATAATCTGTTATATTACATACACATTTATATATACTACATAATAAATACATACAGAAATATATAATGTATATCATGCATAGGAAATAGAATTGGCTTAAATACTTGTTACACAATATAAATTAGTATTATGTGTACTATATATTTAATACAATGTATAATACAATATAAATGTAGTTATGTAAATATATGCTATATCCTTAATATAATATATACTACAATTGATTTATATATACATAAATATATATATTTATGTATATATAAATCAATTCTTTTGATTGCGTGCTACAGAATATCAAGTTCATGTAGTGTTCTTGCATGGAATACAGAGTCAATAAAGCTGTGTTCTAAACTTAGAATCTGATTACATTACTATAATTATCCTATGATTCACTGTGTGGCCAGTAAAGTACATCTTGTCATATCCTGAAGTAAAATCTAGCACAGCACAAGCTATGTTTGAAATGACATAGAAAATCTAACAATTAGAGACGTGTAGCATATGCAGGACTTTTTTATTGGGCTGCAAATTAGTGGCACGCTCAGTGATTGCTTTAAATCAGTTCGTGCCTTCACAACATTAAGCCTTGTCCGTCTTCCATGCACTTTGATCTAGTGTCTTAGGTCTTTGAAATTGCTCAGCTAACACCTAACAGATAGGTGGATCTCTGCTGTGTGTTTTCTGTCTGTCTTGTTCTTTGTGAACAGGTGGCAGATCTTAGATTTATTCTGGTGTGTTCTTTACTTTGTGGTTTTGTGTGTTTTGTTTTGCAAGGATGTGAATGCCAGGCTGTGGATTGAAAGTTGCATTTTTAACTTCACCTTATGGTGTGGATCCTAAAGTTAAAATTATGATTTTATTTCATGTTAATTAAGATCATTAAGGTTAAAAACTAGGGTCCATCACCTCATCTAGCAAGGGAAAAGCATCACACATGCAAAATATTTTTATTTTTTTCCTCCAGGAAAAAAAACTGACATAGGGAAAGAAGTTTATGAAGTGTCTCACCCTAGGGATACATTCTTTGGGATTCACGATGTATATTTAGATAGCTTTGAGGACTCCTAAAAAGAGAAAACTTGAATTTTTTTTTAACTCTGCATTGTTCACATTTATTTAATAACAATGCTCTTCTCTCTGTACTGATCTTAAAAGATGCTGCTGTTCCACTGAAAACATTTTGGGATTTCTTGAATGATAATATGTTATCTTCAGCAGGAATCAGATGAAGTGGTTACTAAAGGAAAGGCCAGGAGGCAGCCCATTACTACCTTATCCCCAGAAGTTGTTAAAATTTGGCATTTTTTTCAACCATCTGTGTACTAACATTAAGCCTATCAAATAATAAATGCTACTTTACAATAATTATTATTTTCGTGGTGTAAATGTAAACTACTCCCATAACTCAGATGACATTTCCACAGTTCACTTTCATTGTAAATTGAATTTGCTCAAAGCACTCTGGGAAATTCCAGTCATGCAGGGGAGGAAGAGGCTAAAAAGAGTTGACACAGGCTTCAGGCCACTGCCTCGTGCTCACCCAGCTACGAAAGGGTAATGAGGATAGATTTTCTCAGTATGTTATTGAGCCAAGGGCCTGAATATCCTATGGTGCTGTCAGTTCATGGGCTGGTGGGGTATGTGTTTATTATTGCTTCTCTGATTCCCTTTAATTATTATATGTGGTGGTGACTATTGTAGTGGGTACTTACCTCAGCTAAAACTTCAGGTGTGCAAGAAATAATTTTGTCAGCTAACTTTGGTTATTTATTTTGAGCTCGTCGTACCACCAAATGGGTCCCCCATTTTTTCCTTTGGACCCCAGTTTCCTAGCCATCCGTTTATACTGGTCCCCACTTAGAAGGCCCTTATTCCTGATAGGCTGGCTGACTCTAGAATTCTATGCTGTGTTTCCTCCTTTGTGCTACCTTCCCACTGTGCTGAGCCTGTGGATCTGTGGGAGGTGCTCAGTGGTCTTAGCCTTCTCTGCCTGAACAGCCCAGGCTGCCATTTCCTTTCTGGGGAAGCAAGCTACATGATCTCCTTGTCTCTGTTACTAACACTAACATCTCTGCTCTTATCGGTCTTACTCCAGACACGAGAAAGGGGCAGGGAGGAAGTTTTTTATTTTCAAGCTAGGAGTTATTTGTCAGGGGAAAGGCATCCCTCCCTCAGAAACATCTAACATAACCTTCTTAACGGACAAGACTTCTGGTAACACAAAAGCCAGAATCAAGTTGGGCTGTGTTCATTCTCAAAAGTGTCTCAAAAAAAATTTTTTTTCCATCACCTTCTAATTAAAATCTGTGTTTCTGTAAATGAAATATACTTCTGAAACATGTTTCTCCCATCCCCCAATCCCACACAAAGACTTGGTCTCTGACCCAAACTCCACGCTTTGGAATAACAATGCTTCTCAAAGTTGCATTAGGGTTTGAGCAGGAAGACATTTTACACAGAATCCTTCAGGGTCTAGCCAGGGACATGCATCCTGGCAGGTTTCTAGGGTTTCCTTCTGCTTCTGGTGCTTCCCTTCCTCAGGCAGAGGAGTGGTCCAAATTAACAGTCTGTAAGTGCACTTTCCCAGACCCTTCCCTTCTTAGGCCTTTCCCTGGGCATCTGGGAGTGTAATTATATCAGCAAACTCTGAAGAGACTACATTCACTCTCTTTTCATTTCTTCTGCCAATTTTCCTGAAATTGGAAATTTAAGGCAGCTGGGAGTTCTGAAAATTAGCCTACTTTGTGAGGCTGCTTTGAGGACTGAATGACATGATTGTTACAAAGCGTTGAGCACACTGTCTTCCCACAGTATCTGTAGGACTGCTGCTGCTGTTATTCTACTGGAGCTGTAACCACCGTGATAATTTCATCCCTGGCCACTTTTTAGTTTTGTTAGTAGGCAGGGATGATAGGATCCGATATGTAATTCTCTGAGAAAAAAAGATTTAATCCTCTGAGAAAAAAAAAAAAAAGATAATATTATTTTACTTGTTCAGCCAACTTCCTGGATTAATTAGAATATTTGAATTAGACCTATGTCCAAGGTCAAAGGTATTTCTGTAGACTTTGTATTTATTAATGTTAAAATTAGAATGCTAACCATGAGAAGACTGGGTACCCCATTCCTCAGTGCAGGGGCTTTGTGGAGTCTGGACAGAGGGGCCCAGAGAGTTGCAGAGTTGAAACAAAGAACAATAGGCATTACGAATACAGTTGGGATAGACAAGTATTTAAGAATCATGTTGCACATCATGTTGGAGATTGCTTCCCTTAAACATATGCTAAGGAAACACAGAATGGACCTTTTTTCCGCCCCCTCTCATTTAGTTAAAACCATCAATTCATTTGTGTGATAAGTTTGTGGTACTGACATTACTCCTAGTTATATTTAGATATGATTCTGCTTCCTACAGTGCTGTTCGCCCCAGCTTTAGTAATGGGTGGGAGGCTAACCATATGCCAAGCACTAGGTTAGCGCTGGGAATAGAGTGGTGAGCAGGACTGACATGTTTCTGCCATCATGGAGTTTAGAATCCAGTGGGAGAGACAAGGATTAAATTACACAGTCGGATTTGTAATTACAAGGGTGGTGAGTGTTTTGTGGAAGAGTAAGGTCGTGCCAGAGCAGGGCAAGCATTCTCTAAGAAAGTGACTTAAGATATGAAGAGTGGGGGTGGAACATGTGATTTGGCTTTAGGAATTGTAGCCACATGTACAATTGTAGCTACATGTAGTCCCCAGGTACGGGAGGGGACTTGGAGCATTGGAGGAACTGAAAGATGACCACCATGATGGCAGAGCAGTGAGTGAACCTGGGTGGCCAGGTTATCAGGATCCTAAAGAGGTGGAAAGGGGCCAGATCAGGTAGGAACTTATATGTCATGTTAATTTTTTTTTAGAGGAATGGGAAGCAACTGATAAGCTTTAAGCATGGAAATGCCGTATAGATGACAAGCTGCACCCAAAGTGGTACAGATTTGAATTATTAAATGATATGTGTCTGTGATATGGAGAAAGAATTGACATCAGGGGTGCAGTGGGGTGGGGCAGTACATGCTAGAAGGCCAGACAAGAGGTTACTCCTTTTGTTCATACAAGAGAAAATGGTGGTTTGGAAGAGGGTGGTACAGTGGGAATGAAGAAATATGAACAAATTGGATTGATGTTTAGGAAGTAAAACTGATGCGTGATTGATTGGATTTGATCTTTGTGAAAGAATCCTTAGTTTGCTCATTAGACTATATAGGACACATAGGTATTTCTAGTGTTTCTAGATAGAAAATAATATTGTGATTATGCCATGGTGCTGCTGTTTCTCAGATATTTTTTCAAATCAGTAACTTGGAAGTTATTTTTCGGATGACAAGAGTCTCAAATAGTGTTAAAATTGCTGTTTCAAAACTGAAATAATTATTCCTTTGGGAAGAAAAAAACTGGGTGAACTAGATGTTTTATCCACCAAAATGTAGCTTATGTTTTGTTCTCTCTCACTTGTTCATCATGACTATCTGCTACTAGAGAAAAGACATATTGAAAAGTAGATATACTCCATGTAACTGTTAGAGAATTGAAATTATGAAAAAAAATATTATCTCAAGTATGCTCCAGTGCAATTTTTAGCCTAGGTGAGATTAATCCTTGAGTTGCTTAATGATAAATAAAATGGATGCCACCCTGTCCTTTTGCTTCATGTATTTTTAAAGCCTATGTACATAATCTCAACATTGCTGCTTTTCCAGTGAACGTCTAGGACAACCAGCCACAAAATAGGCCTCCTTTATCAATCCCAACATGTATTGATTATTCACTGTGGAAATAGCACTTTATTATTTTTTTTTTCCGAAGGAGAAGGAGTACAGCTTGAACATTTCAGCCTCCCAAGCACCTGTTCCAGTTTGCTTCTTTGAAGTATAAAGCAAACAAATTTCTGGCCCTCCTGAAGTTTAGTCACTGCCTGAGTGGCCCATAAGCTAAGGGAGAAAGTCCTTCAGAAGAACACTGTGTGGGATTCAGCTTCACTCCATTTCTGGCTTACTCTTCATTACCTTTTTCACACAATGGATACAAAACAGCTGAGTAAATGATTTTCTTCTGCTTCTCTAGGGAATCTAGAGGGCTTAGCGGAAGCATTTATTGTAAGTAAAGTCAAAGTTGACTGGAGCCATATTTATGGGATGAGAACACCCCATAAATATCCGTTGACAGCAGAGCCCCAGGAGTTCCAGGGCCATCACCCGAGCCAGGCCATTGAGCTGAGACCAAGGCAGGCGCAGAGTCCTTTAGGCAGGAGAGGAGTGGCTGTGCCCTGAGCCCCTCACACCAGCTGCACGTAAAACAGATCCCTCTTCTAAATATAGTTTATCTAATGGGCATTGCAAGGCTTCATTTGCTCAAGAGATATGGCTACTAAAAGTAGTTAAACTGCAGTTGTTGTGGAAAAGGCATGAGGTGGATAGAACGGAGAGTCCAGCAGCAGGGCTTCTGGGGTGTTTACTTTGAGCATGTTCTTTGACCTCATGCTTTGATGGTCTCATATAGCAAAGAAGAACAATATCAACAATGTAAAGATGGTATTAAGAAGATGGTAGGTGTTGAGAAAACTGTTACTATTATTTGCTATAGTTATTCTAGGGATGCATAATTTCTTACTGGTGCTTGAAGCTTCGTTTGTGTGCTAATCCCCTGAAACTTGCTGGTTCTTTATGTTCTTGAACATAGCTGAGTCCGTGTTCTCAAGCATTCAAAGGCAGGAAGGATCCCATTTCACATAATAAATTGTGAAAGGTCCCTGAGAACGGCTCCAGTTGCCGGTACAGGAGACTGAAAACTCTCAGCATTAACAGGCACTTTGTTGCTTGTGCTGTATGTGATTTTATGTAATTTTCACTTGTTTTTTATGTTTTTCCTCCTTTCACCACGCCCCCCCATCTTGGATTACAACCATTTACAGAGTCCTTATTCCTCCCTTGCAGTCTTAGGGTGTTACAATGGAAGCCAGCATAATATAGTGTAAAGATCACTGGACTGGGTGTCTGGAATGGAATTTTCCATCCCATTTCTGCTCCAAATGACTTTGTGACCTTGGGCAACTCATTGAATTTGTCTGGGCTTTGTTTCCTCCTCCAAAAACTGTGGGCTGTCACATTACCTTTCCATTCCCATATTTGAGGCAGTTAGCAGGCTGTAGGTTTTAGTGATCTGAAAAGACCCACTTTGTGTCAGAATGTAGTGAAGAATATGAGGCTTGAGATTTCCTTTTAGCTTCAGAATTTTTAGAAAGTAGAATTCAGACCAGAAATATTGATAAACAATTTTTAAAAGGTGGTTTTCTGTCTCTGTGGTGTTTGCATTAGCTGATGAGTCGTTCAGATATATTTCTAATCTGCCTTGCTGTCAAGCTACTTTTAATGGATGTTCTAGCCACTGGCAACTAATAATTTGTAATCATAAATGATAAGTAATGGAGGCACTTTGCTTTTCAGTCAGAGGCATCTGTCCACAAAGATGAAATGGGCTTAAAACGTGCTGTTAGGTGTCAAACAAAAGCACAATCATACAGAAAGAGCCTGGGATGTTAGCAACAGTGCTTGCGCTTTCTGCAAGTATAAAAATTCAGTCCAAATGCTCTGTGGTGGCCTTGCATGGAATCAGAAACTGTCTCCAAAAGTAAATCTTTATACCTATGAAAATGAAGTTACAGCTCTGAACCATTGCTGTTAAAATCTCTAATGAGAAATACTGGAATACTGTAGCACACATAGCCTTCAGACCACTGGTGTGTTTTGAAAATAGCTTTAGTATTAATAAAGGATTTTTTTGGTTCCTGTGAAAAACATAATAGAATTTTTAACTAAAATGCATTATGGTTTAAATTTTTTCTCATTGAAAACAATTTTCCATGTTTTTACATTTTCTACATTGTGTTTCTATTGATATCTGATATATAACTCAGTAATGGATATATGTAATGAACAAATTTTCTCTGTTAGTTTAGGCGGTGCTGTATGGTTTTAAGCATCCTCTGCTAGTAGAAGTTATTAATTAACATGACAGATTCAGGAGGCATCTGGGTGGCTCTGTTGGTTAAGCGGCTGACTTCAGCTCAGGTCGTGATCTCATGGTTCATGAGTTCGAGCCCATTGGGCTCTGTGCTGACAGTTCAGAGCCTGGAGCCTGCTTTGGATTTGGTGTCTCCCTCTCTCTCTGCCCTTCCCCCGCTCACGGTCTGTCTCTGTCTCTCAAAAAATAAATAATTGTTTAAAAAAATGATAGATTCTGAAATGTAGACTTGAGAATGGCCATCCCTTCTAGCTTCCATCAGTGCCCCTGCCTCCAATATCTCTCTCAATTTCTGGTTTGCTGCTTTAGATCTAATGAGCTTGGAAAACCAAAACATTAAGACTGCTAAACTGTGTACCAAGTAAGTATAGATAGACCTGAAGGAGAGACGGAATGTCGTCTTCAGGAGCAAATTGGCATTACATTTAGTGCCCAGATTTTGTAAGAGATACTTAATGTTTCATTTATTTTTATATTTCCAGAGTCTAATATATTACTTGTCAAGTAGCAGGTAATGAGCAACTGTTATTTTAGTGATTGAGTGCTCAGATGCCACTCTTTTCTCATTCCTTGGGTTCCTTGATGTGTTTTAGAAAGTGAGATTTCTTACATATTTTTTCACTATGCAATAGAAACATTATTTTAATTACTCCATGGTTGATGTGAAAGCCTTTTGAGAAGTGAAAGCTACTGTATAGATTTCAAGCTATTTCTTGGAGGTGAAGCATCTTACAAGTCAATGTTGTTTTATATCACATTTGGTAATGTTGAGGTTTATGAATGCTTTGGTATAGTAATTATCCACAAATAATTTGGGTAAGGTATTAAAGCTTTGCATTGACATTCATGTCATTCCTCAACCCCATTGCCCAAGATAAAAAGAAAGCAATGTCAGGGTAATAAAAGCAGTGGTTGAAAAAAAAAAAAAAGAATAGTAAAATAAACATCTCCTCCTATTGCATGAATGGTATTAAGTCAGGGTTGCTGCCTCAAACAGTGGCAAATGGTGTGCAAAAGCTATGGAATGTGTTTATTCTCTCTGACTTCTTGAGTTCCCTTTTTCCTTTGTTGTAGGTATCTCAGTGAATGCCACACCTAAAACTCAGGCATCCAGTAGGTTGTCCTAAATGTGATGATTTAGATTGGGAGATACATTCATCTAAACTAATCCAGTTAAGGATAACTTAATTAAGAGAATAAAATGTGCCAGCACTTTTCTGCTTCTGGAGGAGTATTACATTAGAGCATTCGCATATTTGCGCTTTCTGCAAGAAACACAGGCAGGGGAAAAAAAAGAATCAAAGAGTCTTAAATGTGAATGTGACCCAAGAGTCCATCAGTACTACCCTTTTGTGTGCAAAGATTTTACCTTCTAAACCAAACTGTTAATGTAATAATTAAAACTGTTGTGATTTAAAAGATTTCGCAGTTTATTCTAGAACGACTATGTTTATCATACACAAAAGGTAGTAAATTGCAGGTGGATTTTGTTTTTGCATAATGTTGGTTCAGGTAAACAAGTACTGAATTACTATTCCTGTTATACCATTAAAATATCTTCTGAGAAATGTAACACAGCATGAGTTTTAGTTTAAAGGCACATTATGTCTAATTAAACTTTTAATCCTTTACTGGTTCTAAATTTTGTTTAATTTGTATTACTTGGGGCCTGTTTTCAATTAAGGAATACCAAATGATTGATGTTTACAAGCATGGGTTTCCTATGTGTTTCTTTAGATTATTATCTAAGATATATATTGTGAATATAATCACATTTTCTATATATATATATATAGAAAATTTAAAGGTGATATTCATTTTCTACAGGCAACTGCTCAAAACTTTAATATGTCCTATTTCTGAACTTGGAAAAAGATACAAGATTTCTCAAAATGTAGTTCACAGCTTACTTAAATGTGCATGTTTTCTGAAATGGCAAAATCCCTCAGGGCTATGTGATTTTCACGAGTGTGTGTGTTTAAAGTTCATAGGCAAACACAACTGAATAAATCATGGAACACATTTTGCCTCTATGCCTGAGAAATGCAAATTGTTATAGGTCAATTGCTTAGAGGTCTTGTCTCCATCTTATGTGTCTTGTTCGCAATTTGTTTTTCATTTATTCCAAGCATACGCAATTCACTTTTTTATTTGCTTGTTATTTACCTGTTGTTCAGTTGTCTGCAAAGTTTGCTTTTAACATGAGGAGAAACTATTCTACCCTGACTGCGCCTTCCTAAATGTACTGACTAATGCTTATCAACATGCATGTGTCTTACCTGCCATCCTAAATTTCCGGGGCCAGAAGGGGGAAATCATTGCTCAAATACCACCTTGATTACTTGTACTCATATCCAAAGGAATACTAACTACCAGATGGGAGAGATCATAGCTAAGCTAAGAAACAGATCTGCCTTGTGATGTTAGGATCACACATACCAATGCATATGGAAAAAAAACCACCACCACCACCAACAACAACAACAAAAACTCATTTCAAATGAAGGGCAGGAGCCTAAGTTTGGAGTCTCACAGATCTGGAATCCCATTCTAGTCTACCATTTACTAGCTGTATAACCTTGGATACACCCTGTAACTTCTCTGAGCTTAGTTTCCCCAGTTGATGAAAGGAGCATACCAGCCCCGTGTCAGAGGACTGTTGTAAGAAACAAGAAAGGAAGGAAGGCACTGAGCAAATTGCTTGTGGTATATGACAAAGCAGTTCTGTGTTATTGTTGTTGTTGTTTTTAAATGTCTTGATTTGTGGTATAAATACTCACATCATGGTTGATTTCAAATTATGAATGATTTAGCAACCACTTGGTAAAATTCTTGAATATGTAACAGTCTTCTGCTATCATCCCAGCCTACGACAGCACTGCTAGCCCTTAACAAATGGTAATAATTATTTCTTAATACGTATATTTTGTCTTCCATTGATCTAAGAAATTTTTTGCTGTTTGGTGTATTTCTTTGTAGATGGGAGAATGTGAAAGCTAAGGGAAGAATAGTAATGTACAAGGTTTAAAATATTAATGATTTCAAATAACAAAAAAGAGCTACCTTAACAGTTTTGAAAGTAGGCAAAAAACTTAGAACAAGAAGGAAACATTTTAATAATAAGAAAATATGTTAGTAAAATGGTTTAAGAGTAAGAATAATGATCACTTTGTAAGGTGTTCTAGATGAATTAAATTTAGTATTAAATTTTTCAGATTGGTTAGAAATGGTTTGATTTTTCTGGTCTTACTTTCTTTACACACACACACACACACACACACACACACACACAAAGCCCTAAGGGAAAAGTTGTGTGTATTTCCTACATTAACAAATAAAGGTAAGCAGACAGCCATTATTTAAAAACCTAGTACTTAGAAAATGAGCATCTTTCAATTTTATCTGATAACTGTTTTATTTTATTCAAGACTGATTTTAGATTTTAAAATTTGCTAAATGGATATATCTTTTTTTTTGTTTTAGTTTATTTATTTTGAGAGAGAGAGGGAGAGAGAAGGAGGGAGAGGAAGATAGAGAGGGAGTGAGAGAGAATCCCAAGCAGGCTCTGCACTGACACTAATCGTGAGTGAGATCATGACCCGAGTCGAAATCAAGTGTTGGATGCTTAAGCAACTGAGCCACCCAGGTGCCCCTGGAGTATTTCTTTACTGAGTAACCATGGTGATTTTTTTTGGGGGGGGCACTAATAAAAATTTGTGTGCACAGTCTGCCATGATGGACAAGGGATGGCATACTTGAACTGAGATTGCTCCAGAGCATCTGGACACATGAAGCCTTTAAATGACTTTTGTGTAGCAATGAACATCTCGATTTACAGAGTACAAAATTGTGGGTTAATTAGGAGAAAAATCACCAGAATCCAGGGCAGTTGATGAAATCGGCCTGAGCCGAGAGTTCCATTTTTTATGTGCATTTACTGTGTCATGAGCTGGGGCACCACACCTAGGAAATGTGTGGGCAAAGTCAAGGGCATTGTGGTGAGTAAAAGCTGACTTACTTCAATGAAACTTCTGTGCCCACTTCAGAAAGAGGAGTCTCCAGGATGAGGACACTGAAAGGACCTGAGGGTATTTTCTCCGTTAATCTCACTTACAAAGTGACAAGTCATTGGCATAGTAGGTCTGCATAACCAGATAGGGCTGTGAGGAAGAACTGGGAAGACTGCACATTAGAACCCCAAAACTGATGTCCTGTTAAAGTGATAGATCCTCACTGCAGCATTTGGCCCCAAATGCAAGTACCTGTTTCTCTGAGGATATATATGTCTCTTCCTAAATGCATGTGACTATGCACACATTACTGTTCCTAGAAATATAATGTGTGGAAATGGAAACAAATTCCATGAAGTAGTTAAATGGCATTTGGGAATTTGGGGTGTTTGATCAAATTTGGGGAAAGACAGAAAGACTGCATCTTCTTTCCCTTACCTATGTAAATTGTTTCTCGGGGTGTGAATTACTTTTATTATTATCACAACCTAGTGTAGGGGCAAAGGTTACATGGTTGAGCTGATAAAATTTTCTTGCGTTCATATTACATATTTAAGTAAAGTGAAAGAGAGGAAAGTATTTTCTTTCCAACTGACATAAAATGTGCTTACTTGCCATCCTCATGAAGTTGTATCATCAGCCTTCTGGATAAGGCTGGCTGGTATGTCTTCAGATCAGATGCAAAACAATGTGAGAAACCTCAATGGACACTCTTTTGTCTGTCCGTTTCTTCGTGGGACTCTTTCTCATGAAAACGTGTTCAGTAATTAAAAGAAGTGGCATATTATGAACCAATGTTGGAAGCTTTACCCGGAGTCATTACCTGTCGAAAATCCAAGGGGGTATATTTCAGGGATTGTGGGGGCAGTTCAATAGTGCTGTTGCTGCTTTTATTACATCCTCCCCCATCAGATATTTTCTTTTTCATGCAATTCACTCTGCAAGCAAAAACCAAAAGTGGGGACATCTATTAAGCGAGTGAAAATATATTTAGGATACTTTGGCAAGTTATTTTTTAAAAATGTATTTCTCTTGGGGCACGTGGGTGGCTCAGTCGGTTGGGCGTCCGACTTCAGCTCAGGTCACGATCTCGCGGTCCGTGAGTTCGAGCCCCGCGTCGGGCTCTGGGCTGATGGCTCAGAGCCTGGAGCCTGCTTCCGGTTCTGTGTTTCCCTCTCTCTCTGCCCCTCCCCCGTTCATGCTGTGTCTCTCTCTGTCTCAAAAATAAATAAATAAACGTTAAAAAAATTAAAAAAAAAATGTATTTCTCTTCTGAGCCACCTGCAGTATTGAGCTGAAGGCTTAGAAAGATGAGAGACCCTACTTTATTAAGATCCTGGGTTTAGGGCTTTTCTTTGAGATCAAACACTGTCTACCTAGAAAGTATTAATATTGAGTTAGATATATAGGCTTTGGAATGTAGCGATTATAATGATACCAATCATTTATTACGTGTGCATTGTCTCCTTGGCACCACATTGTACCACTGATCCTCAGAACAGTTCTGCAAGTCAGTGCTTTTATTCTTTCGCTTATGTAGTTAAGGAAACTAAGGCTTACAAATGGAAGTAATTCATCCAAGTTTACATTGCTGGTAAGAGAGGGAGAGGGGATTTCAACAAAGGCAGACCGATGCAGCGTCCGCACTCTTCACAACTAAATTAAACCTCCACTCAAGTTCATAATTTCATACTGGTTGTGTTGGGAAGTGTGCAGACTGACCCATTTTTGTGTGGAGGGCCGCGTGGAATGTCTGAGTAATTGACATCCTTGTCTTTGTGCCTGTAGGCCCCTGGGGAAGGTGCGCAGGAGACTGTGGACCAGGAGGAGTCCAGAGTCGTGCATTGTGGTGTTTCCACTTGGAAGGGTGGACAAGTCACGTCTCTAACTGTGATGAGAACAGCAGGCCTCCAAAGGAAAGAAGCTGCTTCCGAGTCTGTGATTGGCACAGTGACCTCTTCCAGTGGGAGGTCTCTGACTGGCACCATTGTGTGCTCGCCCCTTCCAGCCTCGGCCAAGCCGAGCCTCGGCCTGAGGAGTGTGTGACAGCGCAACATGGGTTACAGCACCGGACTGCGCGTTGTATTCAGAAGTTGAACAGAACCGTGGCTGGAAGTGAAATATGTGAACACTTTGTCCCACGGCCCCCCACAGAGCAAGCTTGCCTCATTCCCTGCCCCCGGGATTGTGTTGTATCTGAGTTCTCACAATGGTCCGAGTGTAGCAAGGGATGTGAGAAGCGATTGCAACACAGAACCCGGGCAGCCATCGCTCCCCCTCTCTATGGCGGTTCTCAGTGTCCCAATCTGACTGAGTCAAGAGCCTGTGACACTCCCATTTCCTGTCCTCTTGGAGAAGAGGAATATACTTTTAGCCTTAAAGTTGGACCATGGAGTAAATGTAGGCTGCCTCATCTTAAAGAAATTAACCTAAGCGGAAGAACTGTTCTGGATGTTAGCTCTGATTCAAAGGAGCGAGTAACCTTTAGACATCAGAGTTACAAGCCACATCACCATTTCAAGCCCTGGGATTTAGAGATCGGTTATCAAACTCGGCAGGTCTGGTGCACCAGAAGTGACGGAAAAAATGCTATGTTAAGGTAGGAGGCCTTCAGTGTTTATATCTTTGCTTCACCTAGATATTTTACAACATCATTTTATAAAATATATTATTTCCTACAAAGGGATAATTATAACCAGTTTGGGGATTTGGGTTTTTAGAAGTTTAAGAGGTTTTCAATTTCAATTGTGAACATTTCAGAGTATAGACCAGGCAGAGCTCTGAATTCTTACATAATTAATAGTACAACTGCATAGGATAAGGCATGCATTTCCACATTTTATCAAAATGTCAACAAGTTTTAAAAAAACATTTATCACTATAGTAATAGAAGACTAAACCTTTCTTTATAATCATAAAAATTCAAATTGACTCTCAAACTTGGGATAGAAATTATGCAAAAATTATCATTTTTCATAATCATGTTTTTAAAAAAAAATTTAATTCTTATCTATTTTTGAGAGAGAGAGAGACAGAGCACGAGTGGGAGAGGGGCAGAGAGAGAGAGAGAGAGAGACAGAGAGAGAATCCGAAGCAGGCTCCAGGCTCTGAGCTGTCAGCACAGAGCCCAACACAGGCCTGGAACTCATGAACTGTGAGATTATGACCTGAGTCGAAGTCGGTTGCGTAATCCAGGCACCCGGTATTCATGTTTTTTAAACTTGGTTTTGTTTACTTTTGTTTTCATGTTTAAGAAGATTCTCTAACATTTTAGTGGTAGATTTTTTATAGTAGTAATAATAACAGTAAGTTAATCTAAGAATGCTTTCTATGACATCGGTTTGAAAAACATATTACCTTGCACGGCAATAATTAGAATTGCAAACCTATAGAGGGAATGGACTAAAACTTTTAAAAAGAATAGTTAAGGCTGTTAGTGCTTAAAAGTTATTTGTAATTGTTCTGCTTTAAATTGTAGTACAGAAAAATCATGACCTAGGTATATAGAAATATGCTCAAAGTAGTATTTGTTTAATTTTCCCCAGAAGGTCTTAAAGCACTGGTATGTTACCAAGTTTTTCCAAATTTAAATGCCTTTCAGTAAGACGTATATTACAAAATAGTGAAACACTCATCTCTAGAATTAATCATTATCACCAGTTACTGTTTTCTCAGAATCCACAGCTGGCTGGGAGAGGCTCAAAAGACTACCTCTGCTATTCAAGAACAAAGTAATGTGATGATTGTTTCTTGTTTTTTTCATTTTTATTTTTCATTTGACTTCACAAATGAGCATATTTCATCTTTGATGCTTCATTCTGATTTATGCCATATGCGGTTGGCAAGTCCATTGAAGAGTGATTTTCTGCCTTTTATTGCCTGCCTCTGTGAAGCCCAAAAGATTAAGCAGATGATTTGGGTGATTATTGTTTGAATGCATATGTGGGATTCTATAAAGGCATTGTTTTCTTACTATTCCAGAGAATGTTTTCAGTTTTAGTTTGCTTGTGTTTGGCATGTTGTTTTTCTTTGTTTTAAGTTAAGAGACTTTGTTTTTTAGAGTAGTTTTAGATTTACAGAAAAATTGAGTGGAAAATACAGTTTCCATATAGCTTCTCCTCACTCCCCTCCACACATACAGTATGGTACACACTTCTTGCACCAGTGTAGTGTGTTTGTTACCATTCGTGAGCCAGTATCAACATATTGTTATAGTCCGTAGTTTAATTAGGATTCACTGTGTTGTACATTCTGTGGGTTTGGACAAATGTATAATGATATGTGTTCATAATTACTGTATCATATAGGATAGTTTCATGGCCCTAAAGATCTGTGCACCACCTATTGGTCCCACCTCTCCTCTCCCCAGTTCCCTGGCATTCAGGGATCTTTTTACTGATGGCATAGTTTTATCTTTTCCAGAGTGTTATATAGTTGGAATGATACAGTATATAGCTTTTCTTATTGGCTTCTTTTGCTTAGCAGTATGTATTTAAGATTCCTCCATGTATGTCCATGGCTTGATAGCTTGGTTCTTTTTATCACTGAATAGTATTTGTTGGTTTACAAACTATCCCTGTATACATAGAGCAGGGAGAGACCGAAGGAAGAGACAGACCACTCCGGATTGGGAGGTGGCAGTTTAGTAAGCAAGAGAACTTACTAATAAGGCTTGTCTTGGGTGGCTGCAAGATGAGTAGGTATCTGCACCCATTGCCAAATCTTAAAAGTTTATATAGAGGCCTTAATTGGTTTCCATCACATATACCATCTAGATGTTCTCAAAAGACCTTACTCCTTTAAGACCATGTACTTAGAGCAGCTCCCACTGTGTACAGAGCATATATTCCAAGGACAAGCAAAGGAGTGAGGAGCCTCCAAACGCCTGAATCTAGCCTGATGGTCAACTGGCAGTCACATCCTCTTGATTACCTCCTCCAACAGTATTCTGTTGTATGGATATATCACAATTTGTTATCCGTTCACCTGTTGGAGGACATCTTGGTTGCTTCCAAGTTTTGGCAATTATAAATAAAGCTTCTGTAAACATTCATTTGGAGATTTTTATGTGAACATACAATTTCAACTAATTTGGAGAAATACCAGTGGGCACTTGCCTACATATTACAGTGAGAATTGTTTCATTTTGTAAGAAACTGCCAAACTGTCTTCCAAAGTGGCTGTATCATTTTGTATTGCCACCAGCAATAAATGAGCATTCCTACTGTTTCACGTTCTGGCCAGCATTTGCTATTGTCAGTATTTTGGATTTTAGCCATTTTTAATAGGTGTATAGTGGTATCTTGTTTTAATTGGCAGTTCCTTAATCACTTACGATGTTTGGCATCTTTTCATATGCTTAGTTGCCATCTGTAGATCTTCCTTGGTGAGGTGTCTGTTCAGATCTTTTGTCTATTTTTTGAGTTGTTTTCTTATGGTTGAGCTTTACAAATTCTTTGTGTACTTTGGATACCAGTCCTTTATCAGATATATGTTTTGAAAATATTTCCTTCCAGTTGATGACCCCCTTTTCATTCTCTCAACAGTGTCTTTCACAGAGAAGTTATTTTTTGTTTTGTTTTAATCTTAGTGAAGTCAAACTTATCAATATTTCTTTCATGGATCATTCTTTGGTGTTGCATCAAAAACAACAACAAATTCTCTAAACCTAAGATCAACTAAATTTTCTCCTATATTGTTTTCTAGGAGTTTTATAGTTTTACATTTTACATTTAAATCTATGATCCAGTCTGAGTTAACTTTTGTGAAAGGTATAACATTGGTGTCTGTATTCTTTTTTTTTTTTTTTTTTTTTTTTTTTTTTTTTTTTGCGTGTGGATGCCCAGCTATTCTAGTACCTTTTGTTAAAAAGACTCTCCTTTTTCTATTGAACTGCCTTTGCTCCTTTGCCAAAGATTAGTTGACTATATTTATGTGGATCTATTTCTGGGCTCTCTGTCTTTAGTCCATTGATCTATTTATCTATTCTTTGCCAATAAAACAATGTCTTAAATACTGAAGATTTATAGTAAGTCTTGAAGTTGGGTAGTTTCAGTCCTCTGAATTTGTTCTTTTTTTAATATTGTATTATCTATTCTGTATCTTTTGTTTTTCCATGTAAACTACAGAATCAGTTTTTTTTTTCAATATCTACAACATAACTTGCCAAGATTTTGGTTAGGATTGCTTGTAGTGTATGGATCAATTTGGGAAGAAATAACTTTTATTTAATGTTTGTTTATTTATTTTAGAGAGGGAGGGAGAGATAGAGAGTGAGCAGGAGAGGGGCAGAGAGAGAGGAAGACAGAATCCCTAGCAGACTCCATACTGTCAGCGCAGAGCCTGATGTGGGGCTCGAACCCACGAACTGTGAGATGATGATCTGAGCGAAACCAAAAGTTGGAAGCTTGACTGAATGAGGCACCTAGGTGCCCCAAGAAATAACATCTTGATAGTGTTGAGTCTTCTTTCCCATGTACCTGCAGTATTTCTCCATTTATTTACATCTTTGATTTCTTCATCAGAGTTTTATACTTTTTCTCATGTACATTTTGTATCTATTTTGTTAGACTGATACTTAAGTATTTCATATTTTTGGTGCCAATATAAATGTATAGTGTTTTAAATTTCAAGTTGTAGTTTTTAATGGCTTGTGTATAAGAAAACAATCAAGTTTTATATATTAACCTGTATTCTGCAACCTTGATATAACCACTTATTAGTTCCAGGACTTTATGTTGTTATTGTTAAGATTCTTTGGGATTATCTATGTAGATAAGCATATCATTTGCAGACAAAGGAAGTTTTATTTCTTCATTTCCAATCTGTATACTGCTCTTCTTTTTCTTTCTCTCTTTCTCTTTCCTTTCCTTTCCTTTCCTTTCCTTTCCTTTCCTTTCCTTTCCTTTCTCTTTTCTTTGCTTCTCCTCTCTTTTCTTCTCTTTTCTTCTTTCTTTTCTTTTCTTTTTTTTTCTTCCAATTCTCAAGTTAGTTAACATACAGTGTAATCTTAGTTTCAGGAGTAGAATCCAGTGATTCATCTCTTACATATGACACCCAGTGCTCATTCTGAAAAGTGTCCTCCTTAATGCCCATCACCCATTTAACACCTCCCCCTCAACCAATCCTGTTTTTTCTCTGCATTTAAGAGTCTCTTATGGTTTTCCTCCCTATCTGTTTTTATCTTATTTTTTCTTCCCTTCCCCTATGTTCATCTGTTAAGTTTCTCAAATTCCACATATGAGTGAAATCATATGATCTCTTTTTCTGACTTATTTTACTTAGCATAATACCCTCCAGTTCCATCCACGTTTTGCAAATGGCAAAATTCCATTCTTTTTCATCACTGAGTAGTATTCCATTGAATGTATATGTATATACATACAATTGTATGCACATAAGTATGTGTTGTATTGTACATTGTATGTACATCTTATTAATCCATTCTTCAGTTGATAGACATTTAAGCTCTTTCAATAATTTGGCTATTGTTGATAGCTGCTATAAATATTGGGGTACATGTGCTGCTTGAAATCAGCATTTTTGTGTACTTTGGATAAATTCCTAGTAGTGCAGTTGCTGGGTTGTAGGATAGTTTCATTTTTAATTTTTTTGAGGAACTTCCAAGAAATGTGCAGAAGACAGTAATAGATAACTTTTCCAAAGAAAACTTCCAGATGGCAGATAGATACATGAAAAGATGCTCAAAATTGGTTGTCATCAGGGAAATACAAATCAAAACCATAATGAGATACTACCTCACACCAGTCAGAATGGCTAAAATTAGCAATTCAGGAAACAATAGATGTTGGTGAGGTTGTGGAGAAAGGGGAATCCTATTGCAATGTTGGTGGGAATGCAAAATGGTGCAGGCACTCTGGAAATCTATATACCGTTTATTTCTTTTTCTTGTCTTATATTATCTAGGACTTTGAGTGTGACTCAAATAGGAGTGATAAAAATGGACATCCTTGCCTTGTTCCTGATCTTAGCAAGAAAGCATCTGGTTCCTCACAATTAAGTATGATGTTAAATGAAGGTTTTTTTCTGGATGTTCTTTTTTATGTTGAAGAACCTACCCTGTATTTCTAGTTTGCTGAGAATTTTTATCATACATTAGTGTTGGTTTTTGTCAAGTGCTTTTTCTGTATGTATGGATACAATGTATGATTTTTCTCCTTTAGTCTATAGATAAATTAGATTGTGTTGATTTTTGAATGTTGAACTGGCTTTACATACCTGGAATACAGCACATTTGGTTATGATGTAGTATTATTTTTATGCATTGTTGGATATTATTTGCTAATATTTTGTTGATAATTTTTACATATATGTTTATGGGAGATATTGGTCTTAGTTTTCCTTTCTTATAAAGTCTTCGTTTTTTGACAATAAGATAATGCTGGCCTCATATAATGGACTAGAAAGTGTGTACTCTGCTTTGATTTTCTGAAATAAATTGTAGCAAATAAGTATAGTTTTTTTTTCTTGACTGGTAGAAATCAACAATGGACCTGGTATTTTCTGGTTTAGTAGGTTATTAATTATTGATTCAATTTCTTTAATAGATATGAACCTATTCTTATTATAGATTTCTCCTTGTGTGAGTTTTAACAGGTTGTACATTTCATTCATCTAATTTATCAAATTTGTGTGCATAGACTTGTTCATAATATTCCTTTATTATCTTTTTTATGTCCATGGGATCATTAGTGATGACCTCTCTTTCATTACTTATCAGTACTTATTAGTACTTTGTATCTTCTTCTTCTTCTTCTTCTTCTTCTTCTTCTTCTTTTTAATCTTAGTTAACCTGGCTAGAGGTTTATCAGTTTTACTGATATTTTTTTGAGAACTAGCTTTTGCTTTCAGATATTTTCCCTACTGATTTTATACTTTCAGTTTTATTGATTTCAGTTATAATTCTTATTCTTATCATTTTGCCTACTTTGGATTTAATTTGCTCTTCCTTTTCTAGTTTTCTAAGATAGTTTAAGTTATTGCTTTTAGGTATTTATTTTTTTCTACTATGTGAATTCCATGCCATAAATTTCTTTCTAATCACTGCTTTCACTACATCTACAAATTTTAATAAGTTGTATTTTTATTTTCATTTAATTCCAAATGTTGTTTAAGTTATCCTGTGACTTCTTTGACTCATGCATTATTTGAAAGTGTGGTGTTCAATCTCCAAGTATTTGGGGATTCTCCTCCAGCCACCTTTTTGTTACCGATTTGTAGTTTAATTCCATTGTGTCCTGAGAATATACTTTGCATGATTTCTATTCTTTAAGTTTGTTAAGGTGTGTTTTATGGCCTGGAAATTTGGTCTGTCTAGGTGAATGTTTGGTGTAAGGATGAAGATAATGTGTATTCTGCTATTGTTGGATAACGTATTCTTTAAGTGTCAATTATATCCAGTTGATTGATGGCACTGTTCAGTTCCACTATGTCCGTACTGATTTTCTGCCTGCTGGATCTGTCCATTACTGATCGAGGGGTGTTGAAGTCTCCAACTATAATAGTATTTTCATCTATTTTTTCTTTGCAGTTGTATCAATTTTTACTTCATGTAGTTTGATGTCTCTTGTTAGGTTCATACACATCAAGGACTGGTATGTCTTCTTGGAGAATTGCCCCCATTGTTGTTATGTAATCCCTCACTATATCCCTAATGGTTTTACTTGTTCTGAATTCTGATTTGTCTGGAATTAATATAACTACTCCAGTTTTCTTTTGATTACTTTTAGCATGGTAATCTTTACATTTTAATCTATCCTTGTCTTGAAAGTTTCTTGTAGACAATATACAATTGGATTTTCTGATTTATCCACTCTGATAGTCTCAGCCCTCTGATATATTTGTATCATTGAATTTTAAAATGATTATTGATATAATTGGAACAATATCAATTATATTTATTGTTTTCCACTTATTGCCCTGTTCTTTGTTCCTCTTTTTGTTTTTTCATCTCTGATTTTTTTTTTTTTAAATTTTTTTTTTCAACGTTTATTTATTTTTGGGACAGAGAGAGACAGAGCATGAACGGGGGAGGGGCAGAGAGAGAGGGAGACACAGAATCGGAAACAGGCTCCAGGCTCTGAGCCATCAGCCCAGAGCCTGACGCGGGGCTCGAACTCCCGGACCGCGAGATCGTGACCTGGCTGAAGTCGGACGCTTAACCGACTGCGCCACCCAGGCGCCCCTCATCTCTGATTTTAATTGACCATTTTTTATTATGTCATTTGTCTTCTTTCCTAGCATATCTTTTTTCTTTACCTTTTTTTTACCTTTTTATTTTTTTCTATTAATTTTTTTTTACTTTATTTTAGAGAGAGAGAGTAAGAGCAAGTGAGGGAGAGGGGTAGAGGGAGAGAGATAATCCCAAGAAGGCTGTGTGTTCAGCACAGAGCCCAATGTGGGGCTTGATCCCACAACCCTGGGTTCATAACCTGAGCCAAAGTCAAGAGTCAAATGTTCAATTGACTTAGGCATGCAGGCTCCCCTTTTCTTTACCTTTTTCCATGGTTGCCCAAGAGTTTGCAAAGTAAATTTGCAACTAATCCAAGTCTACTTTCAAATAACACCATACCACTTTACACATTCTTAGAACATTCCCAGTCCCCTTTTCCCATTCCTTATAACACTCCTGTCATTAATTTCACTTAGCCATAACCCATAATTACTTAATACATTGTTATTATAATTTTGAATAAATTATTGATATTAGATCAGTTATGAATGAGAAAAATGAAATATTTTATTTTACCTTCAATTATTCCTTCTTCAACAGTCCTTCTTTATTTATGTAGTTTTAAGTTTCTGACCTTCATCGTTTTCTTGTCTCTGAAGAACTTCTTTATAACCTTTATTTCAAGGCAGGTCTACTGATCACAAATTTCCTAAATTTTTCTTTGAGAAAATTTTTATTTTTCTACTTTTGAAAGATAGTTTCACTGGATATAGAATTTAGGTTGGTGGGTGTTTTTCTTTCAACACTCCACTATATTTTTTGCTTGAATAGTTTTAAAAAGAAATTTTCTGTAATTTTTATCCTTGCTTATCCATAGCTTAGATGTTTTTCCAGTCCAGCTCCCCATCCCGTGTTTTTTTCCCCAAGACATTCTCTTGGACTTTCTGTATTTTGAATATTGTATACCCAGGTGTAGGGTTTTTTTTCTTCCATTTTTAAAAAAAGCTTATCCATGGGGTGCCTCGCTGGCTCAGTCAGTTGGACTTCTGACTTCAGCTCAGGTTATGATCTCATAGCTTGTGAGTTTGAGCCCCATGTCGAGCTCCATGCTGACAGCTCAGAGCCTGGAGCTGCTTTGGATTCTGTGTCTACCTCTCTTTCTGCCCCTCCACCACTTACACTCTGTTTCTTTCTCAAAAATAAATAAACATTAAAAAAAAAAAAAGCTTACCCTGTGCTTGGTGTTCCCTGAGCTTCCTGAATCTTTGATTAGTTGTCTGTTGTCTGTCATTAATTTTGAAAAATCTCACTTATTATTTTTAAACACTTCTTTTTTCTTCTTCTTTCCTTCTTTCTTTCATTTTATTTTACCTGTGATATTCCTATTACACGGATGTTACACTATTTATAATTGTCCTGTAGTTCTTGATATCTTGTTTTTTTTTTTTTTCATTTTTTTCTCGTTTACATTTAAGTTTTGGAAGTTTCTGTTGACATTTTTTCTTTTTTTTAAGCTATTTTTTTAATGTTTATTTTTGAGAGAGAGAGAGAGAGAGAGAGTGACAGAAAAACAGAACATGAGTGGGAAAGGGGCAGAAAGAAAGGGAGGGACAGAATATGAAGCAGGCTCCAGGCTCAGAGCTGTCAGCATTGAGCCCAGCATGGGGCTTGAACCCACAAACTGTGAGATCATGACTTGAGCCAAAGTCGGTTGCTCAACTTGACTGAGCCACCCAGGTGCCGGACATTTTTTCAGTCTCAGTCTCAGTGATTCTTTCCTTAACTATGTCCAGTCTGTTGATGAGCCCATCAAAGGGCAGTCTTCATATCTGTTTTTGTGTTTCAACTTCTATCATTTCCTTTTGATCTTTTTCATAGAGTTTCCATCTCTTTGTTCGTAATATACATATGCGGTTTTGTATTATAATTTTTTTATGTTAGAGCCTTTAGCATATTAATCAAAATTGTTTTAAATTCCCAGTATGACTGGGCACCTGGGTGGCCCAGGCAGTTAAGTATCTGACTCTTGGTTTCATCTCAGGTCCTGATCTCATGGTTTTGTGAGTTTGAGCCCTGTGTCAGGCTCTGTGCTGATAGTGCAGAGCCTGCTTGGGGTTCTTTCTCACTCTCTCTCCCTCTCTCTGTCTCTACCTCTCCCCTGCTCACTCTATCTCTGTCTATCTCAAATTAAATAGATAAACTTAAAAAAATTCCTGGTATAATGCCAAAATTTTAGCTATATCTGAGTTTGAATCTGATGTTTTCTCTGTCTTTTCAAACTGTGTTTTGTCTTTTTGTATGCCTTGTATTCTTTTGTTGAAAGCTGGACATGATGTACTGGGTAAAAGGAACTGAGATGAATGGGCTTTTTTTTTTCTGTTTCAGTAAAGTCCTATTATGCAAAAAAAATAGGCTTTAGGTGTGAGATTTTGTATTTATTTGGCTAGGATTAGTCTGTGTTTGCTGTAGCTATAGGGGTCAAAGTCTAAAATTTTCCTCTGGTGTCCTTGTTATGTTTTTTTTTTTTCCTTTTCCTCTTTTGTTTTTTGGTTTTCCTTAGAAAATTCTTCCTAATTAAGTTCTGGTACATGAAATTATTTTTATTGTAATTCTCTGTAATTAATCTGGAGCCTCATTAATGTTTTGGGGGGAGGAGGAGTAATGAATTTTGTAATGAATTTTGGGGGGAGGAGGAGTGTTTTATAGTCCTATAATTTGGTCTCAATCTTTTATTGAGCCTGTTCTCCTAGATGTGGCCTTTAAAAATGCTTCTCCTACTTCACAACTTCTTCCTTCCCAATTAAGTAATAGAGAAAGGCTAGAGAGGGCTGGGGTTGGGTATTTTCTTTCCCCAGATTGTTAGGATCTGGTAATATCCCAGTTGGTTAGGCTTCAGTAAAATAGTTTCCTTTGAGGGTGAGAAACTTTTAAGAATTCTCTGGGTCTACTTCAGAATGTCTCCCCTTGATGAGAGCATGAGATTTTTTTTCTTTATTGTGAAAACCTGGTCAGACTTCTGGAGGTGAAACTCAGGAAAATACAGGATCTCTAGTAGGACTGGGCCCTCTTGAAATTTTTAAGTCAAAAGCTCGTCTGAACTGAAACCACCAGCAATTTATCAATCACAGCTTAAGTTTTCCTACCCTGTAGTGGCTTCAATGGCAGTTTCTGCTCCTGAAGTGCTCCCAGTAAGTTATGATTCTCCATATCCACCTCTTTTCTCTGTGCCTTTTGGGACATCTATCTGCCCTGTGACTAAATTCTCTGATGAACTGAAGAAGTTGTCAGTTTTCGGTTTGTTTGGCTTTTTCTCATTTTAGGAATGAAAAGAAGTCTTTTAATGTTTATTTATTTTTGAGAAAGGAGTGGGAGGAAGGGGCAGAGAGAGAGGGAGACACAAAATCTGAAGCAGGCTCCAAACTGTGAGCTGTCAGCACAGAGCCTGACATGGGGCTTGCACCCACAAACCATGAGATCATGACCTGAGCCAAAGTCAGATGTGCAACCAACTGAGCCACAAAGGTGCCCCTAGCTTTTTCTCATTTTGATGATAGCAGTGAGTTCACACTGCCTAGGTGGTTGTATAGAAACCAGAAGTGACCATGTTCTCTAGTTTTTTTTTCCAGTTTTATTTTATTTATTTTTTTTTTTTTTGAGAGAGAGAGAGAGAGAGAGAGAGAGAGCATGAACATGGGAAGGGCAGAGAGAAAGGGAGAGAGAGAATGCCAAGCAGGCTGCATGCTGTCAGCAGAGAATCTGATGTGGGGCTCAATTCCATAAACCATGAAATAATGACCTGAGCCAAAATCAAGAGTCAAACATTTAATTGACTGAGCCACAGAGCCTAACATGGACCATGTTCTCCTTTGAGTTCTGGGCAGCATATTGAGCTAAAACAACTTTTTTAAACATTATGTCATGAAATTTATACTACTTTTTTATTGAGTCATCAAAGAATTATGAAATGACTTATATCCTATCATGAAATGTTTAGGTTATTAGGAAAATATAGTGTTAAGTAGGAACATAATCTATTTCTCTAACTTCCACTGCAATGAACAGAAACATTTCTCTTGACAGTTGTGAGGGCCATTGTTGACAATATTGTCTCATCTCATTTTTATCCAACCTCATGAATTATGTGGACATAGTCCACCAGAACTTTTACTAAAATGTTTCAAATCCATCTCTGCAAAGTACACATTTTTTTTTCCTTTTTGTGGATCTGATACATTCAGGAAAGCATTGTTATTTTCGTGTGTCTGTTGACTTTTAGGACGAACTTAAGTTTCCCTTAATCAGTAAAAATTGTCATATATAATGGATTCCTTGTATGCTATACTTATATGAACATTTAGGCCACTTTCCTTTTGGTGGTCTCTGTGAGACTGTATGGACAAGTGGCATTTTGTTTCCTTTATTCTGATTATGGCAATGGCTAGTTGTCATGTCATTTGGAATGGGATACTTCCATAATGCCCGCTTCTGTTTGCGCCTTGCTGGAAAGTCATTTCACAATCTAGGGCACCACAGAGGTTTAATTAATGTCCTTTGCTAGTTCTCTCATTGATTACTGTTAACTTTTGATAAGCACCTCAAGCAATTTTCCCTTCACACTTACATTTGCCGTGTGGTGGGCAGTTCTCTTAGTGTTGGTGCTTCTCTGCTCCCTCATCACCGATTTGCCTTAAAGATGGGCTTAAAGATCTTTAGTTTTTAATTGTGTCATTGCATATCCTATTTTTCCCTTTATTTTGATGGGAGTTTCTCTGTGGTTCCACTATTACATTTTTATTTTATTTTTAAATTTTTTAATGTTTATTTATTATTGAGAAACAGAGACAGAGGGGAGGGGCAGAGAGAAGGGGAGACACAGAATCTGAAGCAAGCTCCAGGCTCTGAGCTGTCAGCACAAAGCCTGATACGGGGCTTGAAATCACAAACCACGAGATCATGACCTGAACCGAAGTTGGACGCTCAACCGACTGAGCCACCCAGGCGCCCCTATTACATTTTTAAAGAGCTGTCCCACAGCCTGTTCATTTTTTTTCAGATTATCAGTGATGCTGTTATTGAACTTTTACAATACCTAACTTAATGAAATAAAGTGATTTTCTTTATTCATATTTTTTTTTTCATTAAAGTGTAAGTGCATCTGAGTTAAGAAATCTGGGTTGTAGACTAGGCAATCTGTGTATATGAATAAAAGAAGTGATTTATATTTATTATTTAGGTCAACAAAATTCAGATGAATGGATTTTACTTTGATTTTAATATAGAGAAGCATTTGGCATGGGCAGTCTTTTAAAAGCTGTGATCATTTGGTACATGGTGAACATTCTTTAAATTCTCAGGCCGCTATGGTTAGATAAATACTCTATGATTTCCCTTGAAAAGAGCTCCTGAGAGGTAATAAATTTTGACTATAAAAAGAATCATATCACTACAGCTGAAATCCTACTGTTACTTTGCTTTTGTTTATGTTTTTTATCTCTACCACCAGAGTAGATTTAGAAAGAAATTTCCTATCCCTGTCCCTTTCAAAACATAAATAAGTGCTGACCCTGAATGTAAAAAGTCATTTTCATAATTTGTTCTTTGAAAGTGGTAGAGAATATTTTGTTGCTTTTGTTGTGTTGGTGGGAATGAGAATAGAGGACTTTTTCTTTTCTGTTTTTTTTTTTTGTTTGTTTTTTTTGGTTTACTTTCAGTTTTAGATTTTGTTTTCCTCTTTTCCTATGTATTGATTTAATTTTATTTTTAAAATATATTGAACAATAACGTGTTTATCAAAGTTAAAAGTATGCATCATGTTACTGGGAGGAGCATTACTTCCTCCTATATATCTCCATCCTATGTCTCCTACCTTTTGTAGATAATCACCATTCTTGTTTTCTCACTTATCCTTCTGTGTTTCTTTATGTTTTTAATTTTTACTTCTTTCTTACACAAAGAGTAGCATAGTGTGTAACATTTTTTTAAAAAAATTATTTATTTTTGAGAGAGAGAGAGGCACAGAACATGAACAGGGGAGGGGCAGAGAGAGACACACACAGAATCTGAAGTAGGTTCCAAGCTCTGAGCTGTCAGCACCCATGGACTGTGAGATCATGACCTGAGCTGAAGTCAGGATGCTTAACCAACTGAGCCACCCAGGTGCCCCCACACTGTAGCTTATTTGAACAGACTCCCACATTTAGACATCCAGGCAGTTTCTAATATTTTGCAATTACAAATAATTCTTCGGTGAATAAGCTTTTATTCATATATTTTCATATTGTTGGAGGTATATCTTCAGGATAAATTCCTAGAAGTACAATTGTTGGGAAAAGGATTAATACATACGAGTTTGTTTAAATAATGCCAAATTCTTTATGAGAGTGATGCCATCTTGCATTGCCATCAACAAACTTACAACGAGATTATACTGTCAACCTTTTGAACTTTTTCCTAATCTGAAATGTGGGAAGTGATATTATGATAGGGTTTTAATTTTCATTTCTCTTAATATGTATAAATTTGTATATTTGCCCATATATTTAGGGGCCATATTTATAGATCTTTTTGTAAATTGTTTGTTCATGTTGTTTGCCTTTATTTCTATAGGAAGTTTTATCTTTGTTTTCATTTTCAAATTTTTGTAGTTAGGGATATTAACCCTATATCTGTGACATATACATATATCTCTATATATAGATATATTAGATATACATATTTTTTAAAGTTTATTTATTTATTTTGAGAGAGAGTAAGTTAGCATGCATACCAGTGGGGGAGGGGCAGAGAGGGAGAGAGAGAGAGAGACAGAGAGAATCCCAAGCAGGCTCCACATGGTCAGCAGAGAGCCTGATGAGCGCTCGATCTCAGGAATCATGAGATTATGACCTGAGCTGAAATCAAGAGTCAGATGTTTAAAAGACTGAGCCACCCAGGTGTCCCATAATATATATTCTTATATTGTCACTTAGTTGGCATTTTGTGTTTTGACTTTGCTTATAGGATTTTTGCTATGCAAAAGTTTAAAATTTTTACATAGTCAAATTGATAAATATATTGCATTTGGAATTTTAGTCATGATTAGAAAAATTTTTCCATTCCCACTTTAAATTTATGAAAATTTTCAGGGCACCTGGGTAGCTCAGTCGGTTAAGCAACTGACTTCGGCTCAGGTCATGATCTCATGTCTGTGAGTTTGAGCCCTGTGTTGGGTCTGTGCTGACAGCTCGGGAGCCTGGAGTCTGCTTGGGATTCTGTGTCTTCCTCTCTCTCTGCCCCTCCCCTGCTCGTGCTCTGGCTCCCTCTCTCTCCAAAATAAATAAACATTTAAAAAAATAATAAATTAAAAATTAATGTTTATTTTTGAGAGAGAGAGTGACAGAGCATGATCAGGGGAAGAGCAGAAAGAGGGAGACACAGAATCTAAAGGAGGCCTCAGGCTCTGAGCTGTAAGCACAGAGCCCAAGGCAAGGCTCTAACGCACAAACTGTGAGTTCATGACCTGAGCCAAAGTCCGATCCTTAACCGACTGAGCCACCCAGACTCACCATACCCGGTTTAAATATATCCATAGTTTCTGTTACTACAAGCATAATTTTATTTTTTACATTTCAATTTTTGATCAGTTTAGACTGCATTCTTGTGTATGGTGTGAGGAATGGATCTAATTTTGTTGTTTTTTAAATCTTTCCACTACCAGTGCCATTTATAAATGATTCTCTCTTTGACCCTTTAAGTGAGAGAACATCTTTGTCATATATTAACTTTCTATATGTAGTTGAATTTCTTACTGGGATTCTATTGTATTTTAGTTGTCTATTTATGAGACAGTCCCCAAGTATTTTAATGAGAGAGGCTTTGCCAATATAATGCAATATCTGATAGGGCTAGTCCCTCCTCATACCTGTTCTATTTCTGTATTTCATAGCTATCCTTGAAAGGTATTTATTCCTTGCAAAATTTGTGATCAACTTGTCCAGCTCAATAAAATAAGCTCATTGTAATTTCATTAAGTAAAATTTATAAATTACCTTAGAAAAAACTAACACCTTGGTGTTGAAACATCCTAACTAAAAACAAGGGATATCTTTTCATTTGTCTCAGGTCTATTTATGTGTCTATTGAAGATATTTTGTAGTTCTATTTATAGGGATCCTGAACACTTCTTAAGTTGTTTTCTTAAGTGAAGTTTTATAATTTTGTTGGATTAGAGATGGAATTTTTGTCATCCATTGCATTCTCGAAGTGGTTAATACAAAATGCAATTGATGTATGTATCTTAATTTTATAACTTGGAGCTTGCTGAATTCTTTTATTAAATGAGTCACTTTTTATCATTTGCCTTCTGGTGCTTTTCAAATATAATGTCATGTTATCAGCAAATAGAGATAGTTTTGTATATTCTTCTCTCATTCTCATGCCTTTGGTTTCTCTAGTTTAATGAATTGAATGCAGAAAAATCTTAAATAGTCATGAAGATAGTGCCTATTATTACCTTTCTCAAATCCCAGTGACAATGTCTCCAGGATTTCCCCATTAAGTAAGATTCTGGTTTTAGGACTGAGGTATTTATCAATTTTCTATCACTGCTATAACAAATTACCACAAACTTAGTGCCTTAAAACAGCACATTTATTATTTTGCAGTCCTGGAGGTCAGAAGTCTGCAGTGGATCTCCCTGGAATAAAGTCAGGTTGTCAGCAGGCTGCATTTATTCTGGAGGCACCAGCAGAGTCAGTTCCCTTGCCTTTCCCAGCTTCTAAAGCCTGCTTGAGCTCTTTGGCTGATGGTATAGTTTCTTCAGATCTTTTTCTGAGATTTCTCTGACCCTCACTCCCCTGCATCTCTCTCTCTTTTTTTTCTTTTAAGTTTATTTATTTTGAGACAGAGAGACAGAGAGACAGAGAGAGAGAGAGAGAGAGAGAGAGGGAGAGAGAGAGAATCCCAAGCAGAGCCTGCACCGTTATTACAGAGCCTGATGTGGGGCTCAAACCCAGGAACCGTGAGATCATGACCTAAGCCAAAACCAAGAATCAGACGCTTAACTGGCTGAGCCACCAAGGTGCCCCTATTCTTTTTTTTTTTTTTTTTTTTTTTTTTTTACTTATAAGGAAACTTGTTTATACATTGGACCCACCAGGATAATCCAAGGTAATCTCCCCATCTTGAAATCCTTAATTTAGACACATCTGCAAAGTACCTTTTGTCATTTAAGGTAACACATGCATAGGTTCTGAGGACTAGGGCATGCGCTTTTGGGGGGAAATGGGTGTATTCTACCTGTTAGAAGGTGTGTGTGTGTGTGTGTGTGTGTGTGTGTGTGTGTGTATTCAGTCATATTAAGGAAGTAGCCATCCATTCCTGTTTTTTGTTAAGAGAATTCTCTCTCTCTCTTTCTCTTTTTTTTTCTTTTTGTTCTTTCTTTTTTTTGTGTGGAGACTGGGAAGAGTTTTGGTAGATTATATTCTTGAAATAAATGACTCCTTTCCACTAGATTTTCAAATTTATTTGCATACATGTATTTCCTGTATAGAATTATTTACCCTGTGTCATTTTTATTAAAATTTTTTTTAACGTTTATTTATTTTTGAGAGACAGAGCGTGAGTGGGGGAGGGGCAGACAGAGAGGGAGACACAGACTCTGAAGCAGGCTCCAGGCTCTGAGCTTTAAGCACAGAACCTGATGTGGGGGTCGGCCTCACAGACTGAGAGATAATGACCTGAACTGAAGTCAGAAGCTTAGCCTGAGCCACACAGGTGCCCTACCCTGTGTCATTTTTAAATTTTTATATATCTATCCTTTATCTCTTCAGTTATTATTTAAACTAGTGGTTTGTATTCTGGTTAATGTTTTTTAAAAAAAACAAGATTTTGGATTATTAACTCGGCCTACTGTTTTTATGTTCCCTGCCTCATTAATTTTGACATTTTTCTTCATTATTTACTTCCTCATGCTTCATTTGTATTTATTTTTGTTCTTTTTCTAAGAAATGGTTTTGGATAGGGTATTTAACTTATCTTAATAATTATGATATTTCTATTTTATACAACCTACTGATGTTTTCTTTGTGTTATAATCTATGAGCAATCTTTATAAATGTTCTCTGTACACTTAAGAAGGTTTATCTTCTATTATTGGTGTGAGTATATATGTACCTTACTGATTATACAATTTAGGTTTTTTAATATCTTTACTTATGTTTTGTCCACTTGTCCTTAGACTGAAAACGATTGTTAGATTCCCTATTATTAGCATTTGTGTCTGTTTCTTCTGCATCTTATATTTTTTTTTCTGTGCGCGGTTACTTATATTATTTGGCACACGGACATTAAAAACTGCTCTTCGCTGTGGAATGTAGCTTTTAACATTATCAGATATGCTTATTTGACTCTTGTAATCATTTTTGGGCAGTTTCACTTTGTTTGATATGAAGACTGCAACACGTGCATTCTTTTTGTTTTCATTTGCCTGATAAACCTTTGTCTATCCCTTTATTTTTAGCCTTTTCCAATCACCACACTTTAAAAAAATGTTTATTTTTGAGACACAGAGAGAGAGAGAGAAACTGTGTACAGAGGAGAGGCAGAGAAAGAGGGGGACAGAGTATCTGAAGCTGGCTCTGCACTGATAGCAGAGAGCTCCATGTGGGCCTTGAACACATGAACGGTGAGATCATGACCTGAGCGGAAGTTGAACACTTAACCGACTAAGCCACCCAGATGCCCCGAATCACCATACTTTAAGTATGTCTCATATTCACCATCAGCATGGAGTTGGATTTTGCTTTGTGAGTGGATATAAACATTAAATTTCTTTTAACAAATGAATTAACCTTCACATTGGTTGATATGACTCTTGACTGGTCTCAGTTCTGTCATCTTATGTTGAATTATAGTGTATATAATGTCGTATTTACTGTGTGTCTTTATTTGGAATATACATCTTGCTTTTAAATATAGTTTTGGTATTTAGGAATGCTTGTATTTTTGTTCTAAGGACTATATTTATATTAACTCTTTTTATAGTGCCTTTTCCTCTCCTTTATCTAACCTAAGCTATTAGTGTGTGTTATGTTAGTTTTACCTTCTTTTAAAATTTTTTTAAATGTTTACTTATTTTTGAGAGAGAGAGAGAGAGAGAGAGACTAGCAGGGGAGGGGCAGAGAGAGAGGGAGACACAGAATCAGAAGCAGGCTCCAGGCTCTGAGCTGTCAGCACAGAGCCAAAGCCTTTCAAATGGCCTTTGGTGGGATACAGCCCAACATCCAGTGGATTACTATGGTACGTCACAGCATATAAAGTATTTCCTGAATTTGGTAGGTTAAAAACTATTTGAAGAACAGCTCAGCAGGATATAATATTCTTGGTTCACATTTTCTCTTTATGTTTCTTGGAAATCACTACTTCCCTGCAGCCTTGATTTGTATGTTGTGTCTGAAAAGCCTGTCGCCAGTTTATTTTTTGGCCTTTGTTAATTATTTTATCTTTTTGTCTGGTTACTTTTCTTTATCTTTAAGTTATAGTAGTTTTTCTAGTTTGTATCTCAGAGTTGATTGTTCTGGGTCAGATTTCTTGGTGTACAGAAATGTATAGATTTCAATGTATACAATTCAGGTTTTCTTTTATTTTTAGAAAATATTTTTGGATTATATTTTTAAACACATATTTATTGTAATGTATTTTCCCTCAAGGGACATCTAATATATTGGACTTTCTTGCCTACTTTCCACTTCCCATTATTAAAAAAAATTTTTTTATTGTTTATTTATTTTTGAGAGAAAGAGAGAGTGTGAACAGGGGAGAGGCAGAGAGAGGGAGAGACAGAATCCAAAGCAGGCTTCAGCCTCTGAGCTGTCAGCACAGAGCCCAACGCAGGGCTCAAACTCATGAACTGTGAGATCATGACCTGAGATGAAGTTAGACATTTAACTGAGCCACCCGGGCGTCCCATCCACTTCCTATTATTGATTCCACTTTCTCTGGTCCACTTTTCTTCCTTCCTTACCTCATCTTATTTCTCTTTGGTTTTTTTCTGTAGTACTTTTTCAGTAGCCTATATTTTGTGTTCATCTGAATCTTTTCTTTCATGGGCATCTTGTAATTCTCTATTTGTTTTTTGAAGTGATCTTTTCTTCTCTGTGTGTGTGTGTGTGTGTGTGTGTGTGTTTTCCCCCTCAGTTCAATTAAGTCTCCTTTTATTTTATTTCTTCTTGTTTTTTTTTTTTTTCGTCCATTCTTGTCTTAGCTTCTATATTTCTGATTCAAGTAGGTTTTTAAAATATCTCCACATGTTTGTTTGAGGATATTTACTGTAGTTTCTTGTGCTATATTTCTATATATTTTTAGCTTCATTCCTGTTCATTGCTGCTAGAGGATACTGCTTACCAGCAAAAAATCTTGTACACTTTCTGATTTTTCTTTATAGTTTTGAGTGGATGTAGTCTGCTTTATTTCTGTTCTTATTCATTTCTTGAACACAGCGTCTGTTTCAAAAATATTCTCTGTCAGTTTTGCCCTCTTTTGTGAAGTTTTATTTATGGATGTTGTTGTGAGTGGTAGTGGTCGGGGAAGATTGGTATGCCTTGTTTCATGTTTGCTTCCATAGGATCCTTTGTTTCCTCCCTCTATTTCCTTCCTTCCCTTCCTTGCCTCCTCTCTAAGACCTACCAGCCATTTTCTCTCTGTATGATAATCCCCCAGGGGATGCTTCTCTAAGACTGTCACTTCCAGGGCCCTTGTCTGTATGTGCACTGCAGGCTACCATGTTCTGACCCATATTCTGTATTTTGAAGTTATTGGTGAACTTTCTTCTTATTGAAATGATTTGTCTGCACTTTGCTCAAACCTTTCACTCCTCTGTAGTCTTTTGCATAGAATCTCCTGGGATGTTCCTCTCTTACTTTCTCCAACCAGTAGGTTGCATCTGTAGGTGGTCAGTGGGTAATCTGTTAGAACTTTTCTACTTATACATAATTTGAACGTGTGTGTGTGTGTGTGTGTGTGTGTGTATGGATGTTCATGTTCTCTGTCTCTAGCAATGGTGAACATAGGGTCATGTTTGGTTTTATTTGCTTTTCTTTTTGATAATTTTTTGGTGCAATGGTGGTGGAAGAAGTTCATAGTTAGGCAACTGCCTTTGTTCTGCAAACCTAGAAGTCATGATAGGCTTTTTATGTTTTATTTTCAATGCACTGTCAGATCTTATAAATTTGAGTTGGTAACCAGAAGAACTCTCACATGGATTGCCTGTAAACTTAATTTTGGCCTAAAAGACAGGGATTTAATTTTAATCTTGACCATTCTGTTCTTTCATGTGTGCCTATTAGAGTGATTTTTTAGAACATCAGTTTACTTCTCTAAAAAGAGGGTAGTGGCTAAGACCTTCAGGTCATTGCTAATATGGTTTTTATCTTTAACTGCTTACACACACATCTAAAATATGTACTTACTTATCATTCTTGGTATTCTAAGAAATTTGGAGAAAATAGAATTCATTTTATTCTGGAATTTGCACTACATGTGCAAATGTTGAATCAATGTTGAATAATAATGTTTTCTAGAAACAGGAAATGATCGCAATACTAAAAACATTCCATTTTAATATAATATCACTTTCAAGGACATTCCTTCTAAAAATTTCATATCTCAGTATATCTCTGTGCTTATCTTTGTATTTATAGCACAATTTGTCCATCTCACCAACCAACTAAACAGCTTATTTGTTTGTTTGTTTGCTTATTATTTTATAATATTTATTTGTTTATTTTGAGAGAGGGAGAGAGAGAGTGTGTGTGTGTGTGTGAGCAGGGGAGGAGCAGAGAGAGAGGAAGAGAGAGAATCCCAAGCAGGCTCCATGCTGTCAGCCCAGAGCCCAAGGCGGAGCTTGATCCCACCAGGACCTGAACTGAAATTACGAGTTGGATGCTTAGCCAAGTGAGCCACCCAGCCACTGCTGAACATCATATTTAAAATATAATTTTATTGGGCTCCTGGGTGGCTCAGTCAGTCAAGCATCCGACTTGGGCTCAGATCATGATCTCACAGTTTGTGGGTTTGAGCTCCGCATTGGGCTCTGTGCTGACAGATCAGAGCCTGAAGCCTGCTTCAGATTCTGTGTCTCCCAATCTCTTTCTCTCTGTCTCTTCCCCTCCCCACTGTATTCTCTCTCTCTCGAAAATAAATAAACATTAAAAAAATAAAATTTCACATTGCTATTTTAGAATTAGTGCATGATGTTAGTTTTATCACCTATTGAAAAGTTTAAAATCATGTAAGTAAAAATAAGAAATTAAGAGGAAACTTTTCAGGTCAGGAGGGAATGAGATGATATATTCAAAATATTGAAAGAAAAACAAAGATGTCAACTAAGAACTCTATACCTGATGAGGCTCTTCAGAATGAAGGAAGGATAACAACTTTCTCGCACAAACAAAAGCTGAGGGAGTTTATTACAACCAAACCTGCCTTACAAGAATTGCTAAAGGGAATTCTTTGAGTGGAAGTAAACAACACTAATTATCATCATGGAAACATAAAAAGATATGTAAAAAGCAAAAAAAAAAAAAAAGAAAAGAAAACAAAACAAAACTCACTGGTAATGGTTAATATATAGCCATAGTTAAATTTTGTAATATGATAACAGTGGTGCATAGATCACTTTACAACTCTGGTTTAAAAGTTAAAGAAAGGCTATAGTAAAAATAATGACTACAACAATCTCTTATTAACTACTCAATAAAAAAGAAAAAGCATGTAAATTATAATAGCAAAAACCTGAAATGTAAGTGGGGGTAGTGAGCATAAAGTTTGTGAGTTCCATTGAAGTTACCAGTTTAAAGAAAGAGGTTACTATAAATTTTAGATATTTTATGTAAGTCTCCTGGCAACTACAAGGGAAAATCCTGTAGTAACTATGCAAAAGAACTTGATGAAGACAAAGAATACTGCCCAAAGATATCAAAACACACAAAAAGACAATAGAATAAAAAATAAGGAACTTTGAATCTACAAAACAAACAGAAAACCATTAACGATATAAGAACAGTAAGTCCTTACTTAACAATAGTTACTTTAAATTTAAGACATATAAAATGGCAGAATGGAAAAAAAAATACAAGATCTAACAAAACACTACCAAGAAGAGACTCACATTAGCCCTAATAACACACATAGACTTAGAGTGAAGGGATGGAAAAAAGTATTTCAAGCAAATGGCAATAAAAAAAAATCCAGGGTACCTATACTTATATCAGACAAAATAGACTTAAACTAAATATGGTGAAAGAGACAAAGAAGGTCATTATATAGTGATAATTAGGTCAATACATCAAGAACATATAACAATTATAAATATTTATGTGCCCAGTATTATAGCACGTAAGTATATAAAGCACATACTAACAAAGCTAACAGGAGAATAAACAGTAATACAGTAATAGTTGGGGACTTTAATACCTGTCAACAGTGTATAAATCAGACAGAGAGTCAATAAGGAAACGGCAAATTTGGTTTTTTGCTTTTTCATTAATATAATTTATTGTCAAATTGGCTACCATACAACATCCAGCGCTCATCCCGACAAGTGCCCTCCTCAATGCCCATCACCCATTTTCCCCTCTCCCCCACCCCCCATCAACCCTGAGTTTGTTCTCTGTATTTAAGAATCTATTGTGGTTTGCCTCCCTCCCTCTCTGTTTGTAACTATTTTTTTCCCCTTCCTTTCCCCCATGGACTTCTGTTAAGTTTCTCAAGATCCACATATGAGTGAAAACATATGATTATCTGTCCTTTGACTTATTTCACTCAGCATAATACCTTCCAGTTCCATCCACATTGCTGCAAATGGCCAGATTTCATTCTTTCTCATTGCCAGGTAGTATTCCATTGTATATATAAACCACATCTTCTTTATCCATTCATCAGTTGATGAACATTTACACTCTTTCCATAATGTGGCTATTGTTGAAAGTGCTGCTATAAACATTGGGGTACATGTGCCCCTATGAATCAGCACTCCTATATCCCTTGGATAAATTTATAGTAGTGCTATTTCTGGGTTATAGGGTAGTTCTATTTTTAATTTTTTGAGGAACCTCCACACTGTTTTCCAGAGCGGCTGCACCAGTTTGCATTCCCACCAACAGTGCAAGAGGGTTCCTGTTTCTCCACATCCTCGCCAGCATCTGCAGTTTCTTGAATTGTTCATTTTAGCTGCTCTGAGTGGTGTAAGGTGGTATCTCATTGTGGCTTTGATTTGTATTTCCCTGATGATGAGTGACATTGAGCATCGTTTCATGTGTCTGTTGGCCATCTGGATGTCTTCTTTGGAACAGTGTCTATTCATGTCTTCTGCCCATTTGTTCACTGGATTATTTGTTTTTCGGGTGTTGAGTTTGGTAAGTTATTTATAGATTCAGGATACTAACCCTTTATCCGATATGTCATTTGCAAATATCTTTTCCCATTCTGTCGGTTGCCTTTTAGTTTTTGTTGATTGAGGAAAGGGCAGATTTGAACAGCACTGTAGACCTAATAGACCTAACAGGCACACACAGAACATTCTATCCAACAACAGCAGAATCAGAATACATGTTCTTTTCTTTATGTATGTTTTTTTTTTTTTACTTTTTTAAAGAAAGAGAGAGAGAAAGAGAGGGAGAGAATTCCTAGCTGAACATGGAGCCCAACGTGGGGCTTGATCCCATGACCCTGGGATCATGACCTAAGCTGAAATCAAGAGCAGGACGGTCAACTGAATGAACCACCACGATGCCCCTACGCATTCCTTTCACATAAACATGGAATGTTATATAGGTTAGAACACATGTTATGCCAGAAAGCAAGTCTTAGAAAATTCAATAGGATTGATATCATATCAATGTCTTCTCTGTCCACGATGGCATGAAACTTGAAATCAGTAATAAGAGGAAAACTAGAAAAATTACAAACACATGGATATTAGACAACACTGTCCTGAACAACCAGTGGATTGAAGAATAAATGAAAGGAGAAATATGTTTCCTCAGAGCACCTGGGTGTCTCAGTTAGTTGAAGATCCAACTTTGGCTCAGGTCATGATCTCCCAGTTTATGAGTTTGAGCCCCACATCAGGCTCACTGATATCAGCCTGTCAGTGCAGAACCCACTTCAGATCCCCTGTCCCCCTCTTTGTGCCCCATCCCCACCCAATTGCACTCTCCCAAAAAATAAATAGATATTTAAAAAAAAGTTTCCTCAAGAAAGACAAATGAAGAAAAACAACATACCATATCCCGTAACTTATGGGATACAGCAAAAGCAGTTCTAAGAGGGAAGTTTACAGCAGTAAATGCCTACATTAGGAAGCAAAAAAGATCCTTAATAAACAACCTAGCTCTGACCCTTAAAGAATATGGGAAAGGAAAACAAACTGAGCCTAAAGTTAGTCAAATAAAATAATTAATAAATATTAGAGCAGACATAAATGAAATAGAGAACAGAAAACCAATATAAAAGATTAGTAAACAGAGTTGGTTATTTGAAAAGATAAACAAAATTAACAAACCCATAGCTAGATTAGCCAAAGAAAAAAATATAGTAACTTCTAATTTAGAAATTATAAGTGAAAAAAGAGTTGTTAAAAACTGATACAACAGAAATTGATAGGATCATGAAGGACCACTCTGAATAGCTATAATCCAACAAACTGGAAAACCTAGAAGAAATGGGAAAATTATTAGAAACATACGATTTACTAAGACTAAATCAGGAAGAAACAGAAAATCTGGTAGACCAATTACTATAAAGGAGATTGATTCAGTAATCAAAAATTACTCAACATAGAAGTGCCCAGGACCAGATGACTTTTCTGGTGAATTTTACCACACATTTGAAAAGGAATCAACACAATTCCTTCTCAAACTCTTCCAAAAAATTAAAGAGGATGGAACAGTCCCAAACTCATTTTAGGAGGCTAGCACTATCCTGATACCAAAACCAGGAAAGGACACAGCTAGAAAAGAAAACTATAGGTCAATAACCCTGATAAATATTGATGCAAACATTCTCAATAAAATACTAACAAACTGAAATTAGCAACACATTAAAATGATGGTATGCTATGATCAGGTGGGATTTATTTCTGGATGCAAACATGTTTCAATACACACAAATCAATCAATGTGATACATTACATTAATGGAAAGAAAGAATCTCAGTAGATGCAGAAAAAGCATTTGACAAAATTCAACATCCATTTATGATAAAAATTCTTAATAAATTAGGTATATAAGGAACATATCTCAACATAGTAAAGGCATTATATGAAAATTCCACAGCTAACATCATACACAGTGTTGAAAAGTTGGAAGTTTTTTCTCTAATATCAGGAACAAGACAAGGGTGTCCACTTTCATCAGTTCTATTCAACATAGTACTAGAAGTCCTAGCTAGAGCAATCAGGTAAGAAAAAAATAAAGGTATAAGAATTAAAAAGGAAGAAGTAAAATTGTCTCTATTTGCAGATGACATCTTTGTATAGAAAATCCTAAAGATTCAACCAAAAAAACCTAAAACAAAATGAAACAAACAAACACCACTTGTTAGATTTAATTGATAAATTCAGTAAAGTTACAGGATACAAAATGAATATTCAAAAATTACTAGCATTTCCATACATTAACAACAAAATTTTTGAAAAATAAATAAATAAATCCTATTTTACAATGACATCAAAAACGTTAAAATGCTTAGGAACATACTTAAATAAGGAGTTGAAATATCTAACTACAAAACACTGAAGACAAATCAAAGAAGACACAAATAAATGGAAAGGTATTTCATGTTCCTGGGTTAGCAGAATTAATATTGTTAAAATGTCAATATTACCGAAAGCCATTTATAGATTATGTTATCCCTATGAGGATTTCAATGACATTTTTTACAGAAATTGAAAATACTCCTGATTTGTATGGATCACAGAAATCCCTAGAGAGCCAAATAAATCATAAGAAGAAAAAAGCAGGAGGCAGGACACTTTTTTATTTCCATCTATACTATAAATCTGTAGTTATCATGGGCACCTGGGTGGCTCAATCCGTTAAGCATTGACGCCATTGGCTCAGGTCATGATCTTATGGTTCATGAGTTCGAGCTCCTCATCAAGCCCTGTGTCAATGGTGTGAAGCCTGCTTGGGATTCTTTCTCTTTTCCTCTCTTTGCCCCTTCTGCTTTCTTTCTGTCTCTCACAATAAATCAATAAACTTAGAAAAAGTTATAGTCATCAAAATAGTATGGTACTGGAATAAAAACAGATAAATGGAACAGAATTAAGGGCCCAGAAATTAACCCAAACATATATGGTCAAGTAATAGTTGACAGTGGAGCTAGAATACTTAATGGAAAAAAGAAAGTTTCTTCAATAAGTGGTTCTGGGATAATTGGGTACCATATTGTAAAAGAATGAAACTCAACCCATATTTTATACCACTTGCAAAAATTCCCTTGAAATAGATTAAAGAGTTAAATATAAGACCTGAAACCATGAAAATCCCAGAAACAAACTAGAGAATAACACTCCTTGACATGGATCTTGGTAATGATTTTTTGGATGTAACACTTTAACCACAAGAAACAAAATAAAATATATAGTGGGGCTATGTAAAACTAAAAAAGTTTTTTTTTCTGCACAGCAAAAGAAACTATCAACAAAATGAAAAGATAACATACAGAATGGGGAAAAAAAAGTATCTGCAAACCTTGTATCTGATAAGGAGTTAATATCCAATATATTTAAAGAATCATACAACTCAATACATATGTACATACAGACATACGTACATACATACATACATACATACATGCATAATACATACTCCAATTTAAAAATTGGCAAAGGAACTGAATAAACATTTCTTCAAAGAAGATACTCAAATGGCCAACAGATATATAAAAAGATGCTCAACATCATTAGTAATTAGAGAAATGCAAATTAAAATTCAGATATTACCTCATGTGTGTTAGAATGACCACCGTCAAAAAGACAAGAGATAAATGCTGGTGTGGATGTGGGGAAAAAGAGCCCTTGTGCACCGTTGGTGGGATTGTAACTTGGACAGCAGTGTGAAGGATCCTCAAAAATAAAAATTGAACTACAGTATGGTCTTTCAATTCCGTTTCTGAGAATATAGCCAAAAGAAATGAAAACACTAACTTTAAAAAGGTATCTTCAGGGGCGCCTGGGTGGCTCAGTCGGTTGAGCATCTGACTTCAGCTCAGGTCATGATCTCAAGGTTCGTGCGTTTGAGCCCTGCGTCGGGCTCTGTGCTGATCACTCAGAGCCTGGAGCTGCTTTGAATTCTGTGTCTCACTCTCTCTCTGTCCTCCCCCGCTCACTCTGTCTCTCTCTCACACACAAAAATAAATAAACATAACAAAAAATTAAAAACATACCTTCACCCCCATGTTCATAGCACCATATGTATAATACCATTCATTGACACAACCTAAGTGTCCACTGATGGATGCATGGATAAAGAAAATGTGGATTGTAGAGTGTGTGTGTTGTATCTGTGTGTACATACACACACATATGTATACAGATGTATATATACATGTGTATATATACACACACTATATATATTGTATTAAATTAGTATAATTGGATATTATTCAAGCAGAATAAATGAGAAAACCCTACCATTTGTGAAGACATGGATGGACCTTTGAAGGCATTATGCTAAATGAAATAAATCAGACAGAAAAGATAAATACTACATGGTCTCACATATATGTGTAATCTTTTTTAAAAAAATGTTTTTTAATGTTTATTTATTTTTGAGAGAGAGAGAGTGAAAGTAGGGGAGGAGCAGAGGGAAATGGAGACACAGTGTGTAATCTTAAACAAACAAAAAAACAAACCCTCCTAGAAAAAGAGATCAGACTTATGCTTGCCAGAGACAGAGGGTGGGGAGGTGGTAGAAACAGAGGAAGGTGGTCAAAAGATAAAAACTTCCAGTTTTAAAATAAATAAGTAAATAAATATGTACATAAGTACATAAGGATGTAATATGTAGCATGATGACTATAGCTGACACTGCTCTGTGATATATAGGGAAGTTCAGAGAGTAAATCCTATGCGTGCCTGGGTGGCTCAGTCAGTTGAGTCACTGTTGATTTCAGCTCAGGTCATGATGTCACAGTTTGTGGAATCGAGCCCTGCATCAGGCTCTGCACTGACAGCACGGAGCCTGCTTGGGATTCTCTCTGCTTTTCTCTCTCTGCCCCTCCCCTGCTCGTGCTCTCTCTCTCTCAAAATAAATAAACATTTTAAAAGAAAAAAAGAGTAAATCCTAAGAATCCTCATCACAAAAAGAAATTTCTTTTTTACTTTTTCTTTTTTTCTTTATATTTTTATTTTATTTATCTGGTAAGATGGACATTAGCTAAACCTATTGTGTTCATCATTTCACAATAATGTAAATCAAACTATCATGCTGTATGTTTTAAACTTACATAGTGATGTATGTCAGTTATTTTTCGATAAAACTGGGAAAAAAATCAGAGGCATTTCAATAGGTTGGTTTTATTTTATTGAGAATCAGAAAGAAAAAAAGTTAAGTAACTTAAGTAGCACCCCCTTGGTTCCACATTCTAACCTAACGTAAACATAATTTTTGTTAAACAAGACATCTTTTACCTCAGATGAATTTGGCCAAAAAAGCAGGTTATAGAAAAAAAGTAAACTCCTAATCTTCCAGCTAAAATTTCTCGGTAATCCTTAATATTTTTTCCTCGTAATTTTAAACTCTTACATTTTCAAAATTGTCTTCCACACAACATTTTAGAAACTCTGCTTACTTAGGGGCGCCTGGGTGGCGCAGTCGGTTAAGCGTCCGACTTCAGCCAGGTCACGATCTCGCGGTCCGGGAGTTCGAGCCCCGCGTCGGGCTCTGGGCTGATGGCTCAGAGCCTGGAGCCTGTTTCCGATTCTGTGTCTCCCTCTCTCTCTGCCCCTCCCCCGTTCATGCTCTGTCTCTCTCTGTCCCAAAAATAAATAAACGTTGAAAAAAAAATTAAAAAAAAAAAGAAACTCTGCTTACTTGAATGTCTTTACCTGCTGAATCTTACATTGTCATAGGCATTCTGCATTTTAGTCCACTTTCTAAAATATCCAGTTTCACATAAGACTTGCTATGTGCCTGTTTTTTCTTCTTTGGGCTATCATTCTTATTCTCTTTTCAGATATCCCAATTAGTTTGACCGGTGTCAGAAAAATGCTACTAGTTTGGAGTCAAAATCATTAAAATAAGTAACATGTATTCTATCTTATTTCCCAAATGTATTCTTTTTTAAGCCAATCTCAGTTCTGGTTCATTTCTCTTCATTTCTCCATTCACATTTTATTCCCCAGTGTTATTTTCATGATGTAATCTTGTGATCATTCTCTAAATTAGAATCTGTTAGCTCAAAGCCACTGTTCTCTTGTTAGTCTGCTGTGATGGGGTGAGCTGCTACCAGATGGATAGCAGTGCTTTTGCTAAATCATTAGAATAACTGCTTTCAAATGGCCCAGATTAGTTGCAGTTTCACTTCCATAAAAATAACTTTTTAACTACATAACATATTTTGGAAGTATTAAATTCTATAAACAAACTACATAATTTAGAATAAGATTAATGAAAATGAACATACTTCCAATATTTGATACTTATACATTTTAATGACTTCTAACCAGTAATTTTTCCATGTGTCGTGTAGATTTAGCTCTTCGGGAATTTGTTAATTTATAGATTGGATCCTTATGTGGCTTTAACAAAGCTCTGTGTCAAATAACTTTTCAGGCTTCTTGTTAAATATGGCAAGATGAACAAAATCATTTATCACTGCTATATTCTAGAACCCCACTTACCTAACAGTAAAGGAATAAAAAAGGCATAAACTCTCAAGGATGAGTATAATAGGGAAGGATCTGGCAGCTAAATAGAAATGTCACCAAATGTTGGGAGCCGGGAAGCAGACAGATGAGGGTTTTCACCGAGCAGAGTGGAAACCAGCTGAGAGTTCCCTTGCAGTTGAAAGATCTGCAGGAAGCAAATCAGTTTACATGGCGCAGCTGGAGGAGACACACAGCTATGTGGTTATCACATTTTCGCCTCTTCCAGGGCTCGGAGGAAGATATTTCACTGTCTTCTATGCAGTTATATTGGAGCCATTTGACTGATTTGGCCAATGAAATGTAGACAGAAGTAATGTAAGCCACTTCTAGGCTAAAGTTCTAAATCACTTTGGGCCATCTTCCTCCTCTGCCTTCCCTTCCTGAAGCTCCACGTGGAAGCCGTGTATTCTAGACAGTGAATATGTAACATGAACACAAACTAGACCCTTAAGTCTTCAGGTAGAGTGCCTCCTAGGAGAGTTCGCACTGAGCTGTATGCAAAAGGAAAATGAACAGTTATTTTGCTAAATCGTTCAGATTTCAGGGTTTATTGCCACAACCTATTTGATTCTAAGATTCTTTTAAAAAAATTTTTTTAATGCTTTACTCATTTTCTGAGAGAGAAAGAGAGCAGGGGAGGGGCAGAGAGAGAGAGAGATAGAGAGGGAGACACAGAATTCGAAGCAGGCTCCACGGCCCAGAGCCTGACATGGGGCTCGAACTCACGAACCATGAGATCATGGCCTGAGCTGTAGTCAGACGTTTAACTGACTGAGCTACCCAGGTGCCCCAAGATTCTTTTTTTTTTTTTTTAACATTTATTCATTTTTGAGAGACAGAGACAGAGTGTGAGTGCTGGAGGGGCAGAGAGAGAGGGAGACACAGAATCTGAAGCAGGCTCCAGGCTCTGAACTGTCAGCACACAGCCTGACGGGGGGCCTGAACTCACGGATGATGAGATCACAACCTGAGCTGAAGTCGGACATTTAACTGACTGAGGCACCCAGGCGCCCCATTAATACAAGATTCTTGGGAGGCCTAACAATTATAGGCGCTAAGTAACTCTGATGATAGATGTGTCCAATAGGCCTAAAAGTTACTCCCTTACCTATAGAATGTAGTGTAAACATGAAACATCATTCTGTGAATATGCAGATGGAATGCAGATCTATATGTAGTTTGTGAGAGTGCCCTGACAGCTCCCTTCCTCCAATCAGCTTTCATGGAGCTAACATCCAGGACTATACAATGAAGCAAGGACAGGGGAATTCCCATCTTGGGAAAAAGGTGAGCGTTAGGCAGTCTACCCTAATGGACAAACAATGTGAACGGTCACTTCACAAGAGATGAAGTCTGAATAGTCATTAAAGATTCAAGAAGAATATAAAGCTCAATGGTAAGCTCAAAAAACAAATGTAATTTTCCAACATTTTGAAAAAAGTAAGTCTGATAATACCTCTTTAAGGCATGTAAGAAAGGAGAAATCTCATAATGCCTAGTACATTTGATTATATGAATATTTATGGCCCAACTCAAGGCAAAAATACTGAAGAAAATATTTTACACATGTGTAGGACAGAGACATAAAAAGAGGCTCAATTCATAATCCTTTGGAATTGCAAGAAATTAACCACAACCAAAAGGTGCAGTAATGGGAAAATGAATAAATGAATTGCTATATACTCATACAAACAGTAAAAATAAATGAACATTATCTGTATTTGTCAACATAGATAGATCTAAAAGTTATAATATTAAGTGAGGAAAATAATTTCCAGAATAATATGTTTATTAAAACATTTAAGTAAGACATTTAGCAACATGCAAGACAATGAATGCTATATGATAGTTATGAGCATATACATATTTATCTAAAGTATAAAAACATTGTAGAGAATACTAAAAATCAATGTCAGGTTAGTGGCTGTGTCTGAAAAAGACAGCTTGAAATGCATCACAAGAGACATAGGGAACTTTATCTGAATTTGTAATTTTTGTTTATTTAACAAAATTTGACATAAATGTTCATTTCTGCTAGTAAAGTCTTGGAGTATGTGTTATATAAGTCTACTTTTCTGAATGTTTGAGGTATTTAACATTATTTTAACTGTTGAAGTTTTGATGAAGGGAGGATACCTTTCCTTGATTTTTATCTTATACGAGTTTCTGTTCTTTTTTTTCTAAATAAAGAGATTTCCTTATATTTCCATAGGAAGTAAGAATTATTAGAGTAATTTTTAGTTTCAGTGATTTCCTTTACAGTGAATACTTATGAAGTAATTTACAAATGATGTGTCCTGTATATGTCAAGGAGATATAATTACATAGCATCTCTTTTTTAAAAAGACAAATCCACAGTTTATGTCTGTTTTATTAAAAATACCACCTTCTATGAAAAGTTTTATTCCCATTTCTATGTGTAGACATAATATTTCTTATGGGCTTTAGTTTATAAGGTGATTTTACACATACTAAAAGTTATTATGACTATGATAGGGGGTGAGTAAATCACATTTTATTATTTTTTCCTGCAGATAGTGAAGCTAAGTAGCCGGGAGACTAAGGTCATGCTAACATATTGTGATGCAAACTTCAAGTCTCAAATATTTCTTATTCACCACTTAGTGCTTGTCTACCTATTCCAGTAAAATGGAATTTCACTGATCAAAGTAGACCAGGGATCTATGTGGCAGCTTTTATGATTTTTTTTAACCAAGAAGGTAGGTTTGTGAGAATAACACTAAAAATAAGTAAATATGGGCACCTGCGTGGTTCAGTCGGTTAAGCGTCTGACTCTTGGTTTCGGCTCAGGTCGTGATCTCATGGTTCATGAGTTTGAGCCATGCATTGGACTCTGCTGACAGTATGGAGCCTGGTTGGGATTCTCTGTCTCCCTCTCTCTTTGCCCCTTCCCTGCCCATGCTCTCAAAAATAAATAAACATTAAAAAAAATAAGTAAGTAAATATGTAATCAGTGGAACATATGCTCTTCCTAGTTCCAAAAATTAGGATCCCTTTTCAAAAATGCAAAATTTCCTGATTATTCCCTGCAACTCCTTGCAAGTCTTGTTATCCATTCTACTGATCCGGTAGGAAAATCATTCTGGGGAAGATGAGCAACCGAGAGTGAAAGCTGGTAAATGGGAAGAACCAAACCCAAACCACCACAACTGTAGACAGAGAACTGTATCGTGTGGGACCTTCTTTATAAAAGGAATTAAGTCCATCTTGGAAGGTGAGACTTTTCTCTAAAACATGCAAATTTTGTGTATTTCTAAAAACACACAAATTGAAAAACATCACTAAATTTCTGTATTAGTGTGCTAGGGATGCCTTAACAAAGTATCACTGACTGGGTGGCTGAAACAACAGAAATTAATTTTCTCACTGTTCTGGAGTCTGGAGAGTTCAAGATCAGGTGTCAATAGGTTGGTTTCTTCTGAGCTCTCTCTCTTTTGCTTGTAGACAGTTGTCTTCTCTCTGTGTCTTCACATAGTCCTCTTTCTCTGTATCTGTTTCCTAATCTCTTCTTGTAAGGAGACCATTCATACTGGATTCGGGCTAACCCTAGTGACCTCATTTTAACTTAATACCCTTTCTAAAGACTCTTCAAATAGAGACACATTCTCAGGTACTGAGGGTTAGTACTTCAATATATGAATTTGGAAGCCCATAACAATTTCTGAAAAGTGAAAACCTAGAAACTTCTTGATGTTTCTGTTGTATTATACACCAAAAGAGACAGTCTTCTCCCCGTACCTCCACAATGCACAGAGACAGTACATTCTGATACAGGTGGGGCATTTTCAAGAGAGGTTCTTCCTAGTATGTCTTAACCCCAAGCTCCCAAAATGTAACATTGGAGTGAGCAATGGTAATAAGGTATACATTGTCTTTTTTCATTTTGAAAGGAATATGATCTGAATAGACTTGAATACACACACACACACACACACACACACACACACACACACACGGTTTATCTTATATCGTTGTGACTTCTGAAAGCCACACTAACTCTCCATGGCTTCATGAAGGAATGAAAGATATCAATATGGAAACCTCACTATAATTTGCTTAAATTTGATCATGTTTTATTCTCCCCTGCACATAACCTTCTATAATCCTTTTCCCTGTTGTTGACTCTTCCTTATCAGCATTATTTTCACAAGTCAGAAACATGCAGAACAACCATTACCTAATCCTGATTAGTTCATTACTCCACCAGATTTCACTCGCCCACTTTGGGAAGTCAGTATTTGAACATATATTGACTTGTGTTCCTGTCAAAATTATCCTTTTCTTCCCCAAGGTAATGGATGCCTTTGACATAATAAGGAAAAGGCTAACAAAAAAAAAAGTAAAAAAAAAAAAAAAAAGAACACTGATTAATATGTAAAATATTATTTTCCTGGTGGGGTCTGATTTTCCTCAGTTAAAATTATTTAATGCTCAGTTAAATCCAAATTTCTTAGCTGATGACGTGAAGTCTTTCCAGACATAATTTTGAAGAATTCACAAACCTAGTATCTATCCACTTTCCTCTTTGAACTTTATGCTTTATAAATTGACAAATTATGACAGTTGACAAATTGGTTTTTACTTCCCCCTGCCCTTTGGTGTGCTTATAAATGTTTAAGTACCTGTTCTTGGGGGTGGGGTGTCAGGGTAAGGTGGGGCTGGGGGGCTTGATTAGTAGCATCTGTTGATTTTTGCAGTGGAAATACTCCTACCATGGCCATTTTTAAGCTGAGTGAAATCAACTGGCTTGCAAAATTCGTGAAAAGTTGCTAGTTAGTTCTTGTGAAACAGTACATCCAGCTCTGGCATAACACTGGTTTCCATCCCCACAAAGTTTTATATCAAGGCTTCAAATATACTATTTTGGTGACCTAAAATAGTCTTCTTTCTGTGCCTGGGAAGCTCCTATCAATCTTTAAAAGAAATGCAACTCATATGTCCTTCTCTCTTAGAAACCCTCACCCCCTCCCATCCTCCTGGCCTTTCCAGATGGTCTATTACTGACTCATCAACTTTTCTCCTCATCATTATAAATTATTTCATGTTGAATTCATCACATTATCACTTATCCCATCTCTTTATTTATTTGTTTCCCAACTAGATTGTTAGTATTTGATAGCACCTGAATTTTGCAAATGAGGAACCTGATGCTCAGAGCCTAACGGTGTGGGGAAACATGATACCACATTTGTTTTTTTCATAGCCCAGAATGAAAAGAGTGGATAGATCAATACTCTACAGCTTACCTTTACCTTTGTTTGACCTTAGACAAATGGTTTAGCCTTCTTGAGCTTAAATTTTCTACAATTGGAGATAATAATACATAAACTCATGGGATTGTTGCGAAAAAGTACCTGTGAGATACAGCACAGTGTGTGTGACACGTGGGAACCAGTCAGTAAATGGCAGCTGTAAGTTATAGTGCAGGTGACAACACACTAGAAGAACCTCCTTCTTCGTCTTCTTCTTTTTTTTTTGTATTTTATTATATTTTTTTATTTTAATTTTTTACATTTAAATTTTAGCTAGTTAACATACAGTACGATATTGGTTTCAGGAGTGGAATTCATCATTTACAACACCCAGCGCTCATCACAAGTAGCCTCCTTAAGGCCCATCACCCCTCTAGCCCATCAACCCCATCCCCCACCCATTTCCCTCCATCAACCCTCAGTTTATTCTCTATCAGTAAGAGTCTCTTGCGGTTTGTTTCCCTCTTTCCTCTCCCCCACCCTCCCACATGTTCATCTGTTTTGTTTCTTTAATTCCACATATGACTAAAATCATATGGTATTTGTCTTTTTTTGATTGATTTTGCTTAGCATAATACATTAGCTCCATCCTCATTGTTGCAAATGGCAAGATTTCATTCTTTTTGATGGCTGAGTAATATCCCATTCTATATGTGTACCACATCTTCCTTATCCATTCATCAGTCAGTGCACATATGGGCTCCCTCTGTAGTTTGGTTGTTGCTGGTAATGTCGTTATTTCTCATAATGCTTTGCACAAGGTATAAGTGTGTACATGTGTGTTTTGCTAGAGTGAAATCACTTCACAGTTGCAGATAAAAGAGAACATACATTTTTAAGATGTATGTTCTTCATTATTTTATCATGATGCCTCTAACATTTTTTAAAATCCTTTGAAAGCTCATATCAAATTTCAGGGTTTTTTTCCCCCTTAACAGGCACTTCATAATGTTGGTTGCATCTGTTTAATCTACACCCTACTGTTTTTTTTCTTCTATTCTTTCAGCCTTTGCACACAAGACTCCTTCCCTTTGACTGTCCAGTCCTGCATCATGCCGAAAGACTGTGAAACCACTGAGTGGTCGTCTTGGAGCCCTTGCTCCAAGACGTGTCGTTCAGGAAGTCTCTCACCAGGATTCAGAAGCAGGAGCCGGAATGTGAAGCACATTGCTATTGGAGGTGGAAAGGAATGCCCTGAACTTCTTGAGAAAGAGGCCTGCATTGTTGAAGAACTTTTGCAGCCATGTCCCAGGTATTGTGCATTCTTTGGGATGAGTATTCAGTGTTCTACAAAACCTCATTTTATGTGGTGTAGGGATCTCAACAACAATAACAGTAGCTGTGACTTTTTTAAAAAATTTTTTAACGTTTATTTATTTTTGAGACAGAGACAGAGCATGAACAGGCGAGGGTCAGAGAGAGAGGGAGACACAGAATCTGAAACAGGCTCCGGGCTCTGAGCTGTCAGCACAGAGCCTGACGCGGGCTCGAACTCAAAGACTGTGAGATCATGACCCAAGCTGAAGTCAGACGCTCAACCGACTGAGCCACCCAGGCGCCCCAGTAGCTGTGACTTCTAACTGTTGTGTCTTTACTCAGTATAGAGATCCATACTAAGCAGTCTAGCACAGTGCTTTAAGAGCATGGGCTGTGTTGATTCCCTGGGCTCTAATCCTATTTCTGTGATTTTCTAAATTTGTGAACTTCAGCAAGGAACTTAAGTATAGTGCCTTAGTTTACTCATTTAGCACTACTAACTTCATCCAGAACCTGGCACATAATAATTGCTCAATAACCATTAGTTATCATTGCCTGACATGTCACACCTGATTTTTGTAACAAGAGGCTATTCATAGCATCGTCATTTTGTAAATGAGGCTGTTGTTGCTTAAATATTTTTTCATGTCACATAGCTAATGGATGGTGACACCCCAGTTCTAATGCAGTTCTGTCTCTAAATGTTACTGCTACCCTATGAAACTGTTTCTAATATACAGTCCCTAATACATTGTCTAATGTATACAGAGTCAATCCCTAATACATGCTACCCTATGACATTGTCTCTAATGCAGAGAATTTTGAGAAAAACATTGACCTAGATTAGTAGCTGTATTTTAATATTTTTATATTGTTTATATTTTGCCTGACTGTAGGTATGACCCTTGGTGAAGGCCTCCAGTATATTTTTCTCTGTGTTCTTGTATTATGGTAGGCCAAGTCTGATAATGACATAAGTCATTTGCACCTGGCTATTCAGAAGTCTTTGGGGGACAAATCTGTGGTAATTCCTGCTGGACAGCTGCCCTGAGCTCTATCTGTTAAATATGTAGCTATTTTAGATAGACCTTTCCTATTGTTTTTTTGTAGTTTGTAGAATTTGAGAATCAGTTCCCCAGTGAAAAGTAAAATGAGGCAAAAAAAATATCTTCTTGTAGCAATTAATCTAACAGTCAAACTCAACAGGCATTATTGATGAGCTTAGCTATTTCTTGCACCTGAAATAATGTGTATATTGGGTGGGGCAGGGGTAGAGGAATAAAGGGACAAATGCCTGTTGTCAGATTCTTAGCCACTCACTTCCTCCACTTCACCATTGAAATCAGTGTGCATTCAAGTCTTCACATACTGATTGTTCATTTTTTACCAAGTTGACCCCTTAGATTCATATCATTCTGTACCTCAGAAGCAGAAGAGATAGATGTAGTTTATTATCCTTTACAGATTAACTTACTGTCTCACAGAATTCTCCCTAGTTGTGTATGTGTCCAGTCTTTAAAAACACTGATATTAGGGGGTGCCTGGGTGGCTCAGTTACATGTCTGACTCTTGATTTTTGGGTCAGGTTGTGATCTCACAGTTGTGAGATGGAGTCCACATCAGGCTCCATGCTGGGTGTGGTGCCTGCTTAAGATTCTCCTACTTCTCCCTCTGTCCCTCCCGTGCTCACAGTCTTACACTCTTTCTCTCTCTAAAAATAAAATGAAAACACTGATACTAAGGGACAGCATGGGATTTGGAAATGACATAAAGCCTGAGATCTTTGTTCTTTTTGATTTTGGGTAGACCTGGATCAAAATTATATTACCATCATTTATTAATTATGTGTTTTGGGGAAAGCTATACAACTTCTATAAGACATTTCCCTTTTCAATAAAATGTGTCTAATTATACTGCCTGTGTTGAGGGTTGAACACCTGCAGACGAGGTATGTAAACTGTCAGTCTCAGTACTCAGCACATAGAAGCACTACCAAGATGGCAACCCTTATTGTTGCTGTTTGGAGGTGTGTTCATTTCCTCCGGAAAGAAACTACCTCCTTTCCTTTGAAGGCATACTATGGTAATTTAAAGAGGTAGGAAATTATTTCTTCTGGGTAATGTGAAATCTTTTTCTCTATGGAGGCCTAATTCAGAAGGGTTCTCAATGTTAGGCTTCTAGGAATAGAATCTAGGTTTAATGATGAAATAGACATTGATCCCCTTTTCCTTCATTACTTACATGAAATGGCTAGTGACCTCTTCCAAATGTTAATTTATAGACATCCTTCCATTTTTACCTCTATTTTCTGTGTTGAAAATGGTTACAGTTTTCTTAGAAGTCAGAACAATTTCTCTCTGATGATCATGAGAAAGTTGAGTTGCATCTGTATTTGTTAAATAATGGCTACTTTTTATTGAGTACCTACTGTTCACCAATAACTATATCAGAAATTTAACAAAGATTATTTAGAAGAACATAAAATTTCTCATCAAAATAGGATAGTTTTGAGAGTAAAAGGGATGCAAACTGATGTTGTTCATATTGAAGTCTATTTGGCTCAAAGTCAGTATTCTTTCCATTACTTTCATGATAGTTGTAGTGAAGACACATACACAGATAAAGGTATATATACACATATTCATGTGTTTATATGTATCATTTTTTCCCAACAAAATAGTGTGGAATGGTAATAATTCAAGATGCATACAAGATGAATTTCTTTATTGTTCTTCATTTGATTGAACCTTAACATCTGAAAATAGATGTGACAAATTTCATTGGCGATGGACCTGACCTTCTAGTTCTGCTGTTTGGAAACATTACTTAGTTTGACATTTTTTAAAAACCTTCTCAAATGATGAATTTGTAGGAAATATGAATCTTAGAAAAGTCACTGAATACCAACCTGTGTTTCCTAGGGAGAAAGGTATGTTAGTGAATGATTCCAGGAGAATGCATAAATAACAACAAAATTAACATTGGCTGACATTCTTATTTGTCTGAAATCTGAGCTGTGGCATCTACCACAGGAAAGCACAAAGGCTGCGTACTAACTTTGGTTTCTAGTGCGACATGGTGATTAAAATTCATTGTGAACAAGGGAAATGGAAACAAAAAGTCTATTAGGGAACAAAAATGTCCATTTCTCCTTTCCCAGAATTCATGAGCAAGTCATATATATCAAGCAATCCAATTCACCATATTTCTCCCCAGCAGGAAAATGTACATTTCTGTGACTCTTCATGGTGCTTTTCTAAAGTCTCTCAGAATGCTGTTTGGCTTTTACTTTCCACCATCTTTGCTATAGGAAACATGCTCATCCATTCAATAAATGTACATTGACCTCTTGCTATGTGCCAAGTTTGTGATACCTCAGAGAACAAAATAGTCAAAGTCCTCTCCTTGTCATGGGGCTTAAATTTTAGTGAAGGTACATCAAATAAATATAATAAATAAAATAAGCTATATACTGTGTGCATGAGCTATGAAAAAAAATCAGACATTACAGTAGGGTTGCTGGGATGCTGGGATGTGGGGTCAGCTCAGGTTACAGAATTAAACAGAGTCAGTCATTACAGTTGCCTCATTTGAACTGGTGGGGGAACTTGAAGGAAGTGAGGAAATTAGCTTTTAAGTAATTAGGGGAAGAATACTCCAAGAAGAGGGAAGAGCTAGAGAAGTACCATAGGTCCTGCATATTAATACTGCTGTAAAAGTTCTTTAGCTACATAGCTTTGGGGCTATTCGTCTCACCAGCTAGACTCCAGCGGTAAACATTTTAGCTCTAAACACTACGAGTGCCAATCCCTGAGGCATGATCCCATGAAAGGAATGGTAAGCAAGAGAAGCCCATTCCACAAGTGCTCTCTGAGACCAGAACATCTTGGTAGTTCCTTGGGGCAACCAGCTTACATAAACTTGAAAAGAGACAGAAGCTAGTCTGTTACACTAACATAGGAAATTATACAACTATAAAGAAGTTAGTGTAGTACAGCCTTAGGTTTGTTTCAAGAGTATGGTTTTAACCAAGACATGTATAGACTCCAAGAAACCCCTTCCTTCAGCATTCGGGCTACTTGTAGGTTTATGTCCATTCCAACATAACATTAAGCACTCACACTGTATATTGTGAGGTGGGAATAGAAATGAGAGAGATGGGTGTGTTTATCTCCTGCCATTGGGCATCATGACCTTAGGCACTATGCTATTCTCTACCTCAAAACATTGAAAGATATGTGTTTTATAAGCTACCTTGGTACTTGTGTTTTTTCTTATGTCCTGATTAACATCTGAAGTATTCGATCCTACATCTGAACTAAGAGGATGGTGAAAATCATTCTAAGACTGTAAATAAGGTGGCCCCGTTTACTAGATAGCATAAGGAAAGTTTTATTTATTTATTTATTTATTTATTTATTTATTTATTTTTATTTTTTGAGAGAGAGAAAGAGAAAAAACAAACAGCAGAGAGAGAGGGGGGCAGAGAGAATCCCAAGTGGGCTTCACACTATCAGTGTAAAACTTGATGCAGGGCTCAAACCCATGAATCATGAGATCATGACCTGAGCTGAAAACAAGTGTGGGAAGCTTGACCAATGGAGCCACCCAAGCAGGCACCCCAGGAAAGTATTTTAAATGCTTAATGTCAGATAACTGAGGCATGACCTGATGCCGGAACAACTGTGACTCCAGATCCCTTGTGTTTATGTGGAGAGCCCATTAGGCTGAAGATACCATAACACACAAACATATTGAAAAGTGTCAATACCTTTCCTGGAAATGACACCTCAGATGACCTACCAGCAACTTTCACCACTTCACCAGGAGACAACAATTTTCATGCAAAAAAAAAAAAAAAATGGCTGTTCTGTCTCTTAAATGATCATTTAGAATTTGAAATTGAATAGAAGACAGCAGTATTAAAAGGTGACAGTGACGGATGTAGATTAAAACTCCCAAGAGATCTTAAGGCAGAAGCTGTGTGGTTGATCCTATTACATATACTGTGATATTACTGCACAGAAAAGCCAATTTGTAAAACATTGTTTCACTGTTTGGGTCTGACACTGAATAGATTGGCTCTCATGATCCATCTGTCCTTGTCTCTGGTATGCATGAATTTATCCTTACTATGATCTGTCTGTGCACACTCACACTGAGGAATGTGTCTGGGTCTCCTGCAGCCTACTTTGATTTCTCTGTACAACACCCTTCGTCCACAACCCATGACCAGCCTGATTCTCCCTAACATCTCTTTTAGGCACTCCACCCAACTTTAGATTTTCCAGAAAAAATTATTTTTCCTTGAGAAAACTCTGGGGATTAGTTGACAGATCTTTGTAGATGATATTGAAACCAGGGATAGAGCTAAGGAAAAGGATGGCAGGGAAAACTTTGCTTGATTATTGGCTTTCTTTGCCCATTGGAATTCTGTAAGTGCTGGAACAGGGTTGCTGTGTTGTGAAGAGATGTTTGTCCAACACCTGCTTCAGCCTGTCACTGTTAATTTCTAGAGAATTCAGGAGATTGAAAACGTTCAGTCTTTGTTCACTTAGTTCGTGTATATTAAGTATCTTGTAAAAGATCTTCTTTGACTTATGATGGAGTAACCTCTCAATAAACCCATGCCAGGATGAAACGATTGTAAGTTGAAAATGCATTTACTATACCTAAACCAACCATCATAGCTTAGCCTTACCTACCTTAAATGTGTTTAGAATGCTTACATTAGCTTATAGTTGGGCAAAATCATCTAACACAAAGCCTATTTTATACTAGTACTGAATATCTCATGTAATTTATTGACTACTGTACTGAAAGTGAAAAACAGAATGGTTGCATGGATACAGAATGGTTGTAAGTGTATCTATAATTTACCCTTGTGATCACATGGCTGACTGGGAGCTGCAGCTCATTGATCATGAGAGGATCAGATTGCATATTGCTGGGTGGAAAAAGATCAAAAATCAAAGTATGGTTTCTACTGAATGTGTCTCACTTTCACATCATTACACAATCAAAAATTTGTATGTTGAACTAGAGCATCCAGAACATGATTACCATATCCTTTAAGAATGTTTATAATAGGGGCGCCTGGGTGGTGCAGTCGGTTAAGCGTCCGACTTCAGCCAGGTCACGATCTCGCGGTCTGTGGGTTCGAGCCCCGCGTCAGGCTCTGGGCTGATGGCTCGGAGCCTGGAGCCTGTTTCCGATTCTGTGTCTCCCTCTCTCTCTGCCCCTCCCCCGTTCATGCTCTGTCTCTCTCTGTCCCAAAAATAAAAAAAAAACAAAAAACAAAAAAAAAAAACAAAAAACGTTGAAAAAAATTAAAAAAAAAAAGAATGTTTATAATAGTTGGTAATGTTCTTACAAATCATCCCATATGTAGGGATGTTTATTTACTTTTTTGTTCATTTACTTTTTTCCTCTACCTTCGAATGGTTAGCACCTATAAAAATGCCTGGCTCATAGTAAATGCTCAGCAAACAATGAATGAATGAGTGAATGTTCAAGTGTAGGGTAGTTCCAGAACAATATTACGCACATGGTACTTTCTTCCATGATTTTACTTATTATGTAATATGTGTGAAGGATTTAGAGTGATTTCTTATAAAGAGCAGCTGAAACTGACATCATCAAGGAGATTAAATAAGAACAACTACCCAGGGCAGGGATGGACACATGAAGCTTGATCTGATATTGTGCCCAATGGCCACCTTTCTTCTGCTAACAGTGTGCCTGGTTTTCCAGATAAGAAGTTTCTATTTTCATTCGGTTGTAAGAGTAGCTTCAGAAAGGGTGAGAAATGAGATCACAGTCTCAGTTTGTAAAAGTTTGCCTTCCAGAACAGAACGGCATGAATATCACCTACCATATCTTCTGAATCTGCTGTTGATCATCTACCACAGTGCAAACAAGCACTCTGTACCTAATAGGAACTCAGTACATTTTTTAAATGAATTCATAGATTCGTTAAGGATGATTTTTGTGTTGTTGTTGTTAACTGTTTTGATTAAACAGCTTGAGGAATAAAGGAGTCATGACCTGGAGCCCTCAGGAGACTGTGTGTTAGATAAGAAACAATGGTTTCAAATATCTATAAATTGTTTCAACAGGAGAAGACAGATGCTTTATTGAATCTATCTTTTACTGGTACATATTTTTTCATGAGTCCCTATTGTGCCACTTTAAGTCCTCTTGGATGGAAGATTTGTTCCCCTGTTAGTGTAAGAAAAGTTAACGTACTGCTAAGTGCTGTGCATAGTGATACAAGTCTATTAATAATACATATGTGGAGTTTGGCTGGCAAAGCCAGCTGCTGAAGGGCAAAGAGCTTTGCACTTCAGAGTAGCTTTCCATAATCAATGGTCTCACTGTATTCAATAAAAAATTACTAGAGCATAAAATATATAAAGCTTGATCTGTTCCCTTTATTTTGGTCGTCTGTTCAGCAAAAAAAAAAATGACAAGTTAATTCTTTTCTAAATGCATTTACAACTTTAAAAGGACAACAGACATTATCATAAATTAGTCATGCTGCAGTACACTGATTTTTAATATACACACATTTAATTTGAATACCTTGCACTAGGGTTTCAATTCCAAGATTGTTTGCAAATCTATATGTGCTTAGTCAAAACATGACCATTAACTAATGCAATTATTCTTTCAATCTGTCATCATTAAATCGCTTAAGATTCTGTTCCATGTTGCTTTGCTTTAAATCCAAGTCTTTAGTAGGAGAAAAGAAATCCACACGTTAAGCAATTCTAAGCCTTGTGGAAGTGATAAAGCATACATTCTAAAGGGCAGAGGTTGCTATAAAACTCTGATGGTCCTGCCATCCTGTTGCTATTAGAATCACTTTATGTCACATTAGTAGGATGGAGGTCTTTTAAAAAGAGTTGCTAATGTGCCTTCTTTTCTAATTTTGTCTTTGCTAATTTATGATGTCTCTACTCATTGCTTCACAGCAATAAGTTCATTCCTTACTCCTTCTGCTATCCCCCTTCTGTTTGAAGAATAGTTTAAGTACAGGATTCCTTGAGTTAGACAACATCACTGTCTGGAAGACAAGCTGGTTATCTTGGCAAATGAATTTCAGGGCCTCAAATCACTTTTCCTAGTCCACAATTTGTCTCCTATATCTCTTAATGGGAATATGTATTTCTGCCATTAGAAATTTCTTTGACTTAATCTTGGTTTCTTCTTTTAAGCTGCATATACTTCTTTAGAATCATAACATATTTAATGTTAACATTTTCAGTATTTATTTTATTCCAATATAGTTAATATACAGTGTTTTATTAGTTCCAGGTGTAGAATATAATGATTCAGCAATTCTATACATCACCCAGTGCTCAGCATGGCAATTAAACTTGTAACTTTTAATATGTATCATGTGAATATACTTATTGACCATTTCCTAAAAGGAGACTTAAATTATAGGGACCATATAAGAATATTGGGCAATGAGTTTCAGGCATGGGAGAAGGATTTGGAAAACAGATTCTAGAAAGTAAATGAAGAAAAACTGAGTTTCTCAGTTATAATACATGGTTTCCCTGATGTCTGGGTTCTTGTCCCCTTTTCTGGGCTGTCTCATTTAAGAATTCATTGCCAACACGCTGTGGTGCTAATACTTGGGGAAAAAATAATTTGGAATCATTCTTCACTCCTCCCTTTCTCTCTCATCTCTATCTAATCCATTGGAAGGCTGTCCCTACCTTCACATCATATCCAGAATCTGGTCACTTCTCACTACATTCACTATGACTGCCTCAGTTGAAGCCACCATCATCCTTCCTAGATGAGCAAAGCCTTCCAAATTTGTCTCCTTCCTTCACATCCCCCATAGTCTATTCTTCACTCAGTAGCCAGGGTGATCTTTAAAACTTTAAATCACACCATATTACCGTTCTCAAAACTCTGCAATGATTTCCTGACACATCTGGAATAACACTCACAGTCCTAACTCTGGCCTACTATGTTCTTTATAGACTGGCTCCTGACTACTCCTCATTTTCTCTCCCTCTTATCCTAACCCACCTGACCCAGCCACACTGGCTTCTGCGATACCCTAGAGAGTGCCAAACACTCGGTCTCTTTGGAAACTTTGGATGTGCTCTTCTCTGCCTAGAATGCTCCCTGACCGCTCATTCCCTCATGTTCTTCAGGATTCTGAAGGCTTCCCTGGTCATGGCATGGAAATAGCTCTTTCTCTTCTCAAGGTCAGGGGCTTTGTCTTGCCTACTGCTGTGCATTTCTATTGTCTGAAATCTTGCCTGGCACATAATTGGAGCTCAGGAATTATTTGTTGAAAGAAAGGATTAATGAACATGTGGTTGTGTAAGTGATTCCCTTACTATTTGGGCAGGCCTCTTTCTTTTTCTAGGGAGTCCTTCTTTCTAGCCCTCCCCCTGCCTTCAGGCTGTCATACGTATCTTTATGTTAACTAGAATGCCCTTGCATCAGCTGTTTTCCTTGTGCATTCAGTATTTGAGTTATCAGCATTCCCATTCTCAGAGGGTGGGGTTCCAGAGTGGTGGGAGGTGTGCTCTCTCACTAGTAGTGGGGAAATTGGAGCTGTTTTCACATGAATGGATCATGACAAGTTTACTTAACACTCTAATCAGCAGGGAGCAACATGGAGAATTTGATTTCAGGCCTAAAGTTACCTTCTGTAAGGTTTAATGGGAATTTTAATTTTTATAGTTAGGGATCCTTTAATTTGGCTTATATATTATTTCTCTTTTTTTAAATTATATCCTGAAAGCACCAAAACTTGACCCTATGTTACTACAGTGCTCTAATTATAAGTTGGCTGTAAAATATTCTCAAACTTTATTTTTGTTTGAGACCGAAAGAAAAAAAATATATATATAGGCAGTATAAAACATTATCAGTTAGTTGTCACTGGCATTATCTTTGCCACCAACAGAAAGAGATTTTTTTTTCTTTCGTCCAGAACCCACTTCCTCAGACCAAGACCAACATTTACTTGTCCTCATAATGGCTGGACAGGTAGCTACCTATTGCCTACTGAACTTATTTTCAGTATCCTTTGATCATGTTTCATTGGTTTGCCATTTGCTATTTTAATCTACCTGCCATTTCATTAAAGAAAAATAAATCTGACATTGAATCTTGCTCTTCCAATTACTTATGACCTTCGAAGAATTACTTCTTTTTTATTCCAATTATCCCATCTGTAAAAGCAGAAATAATATTTTCCTCAGGGTTTGTTGGGACACTTTAATGAGGTAACACACCTATTTCTGTTATTGGAGTGCCTGGCACAGAGTAGGCATACAGAAGGTATTGGTTGTTATTATTACTTGAAGGCCATGTCATGATACTCTAGTAGTCCAAATAAATTAATGCCTTGGCTGTTGTGTTCAGACAGAACCTTTGAAAAAAGCAAATGGATCCTCCACAGTCACATTGCTAAGGGGCCATGAGGATTGACTAATGTCTTTCATTCCATGGCTGTCTACTTGAGGCATTTCCACAATCAATTAAAAATGTTTTGTGCCCACAGGAGGTAGGACTCTGGCCTTTGAGACTCCCCATATTTCCCTCCTAAACAGAAGGGCAAAATGAGGATGTGTTAAAAGGCATCAGAATTTGGAGAGAGAGGTGAAAAAGGCCTGTTCTTTGACAGGGACTTCACCATTAAAGATAGCGTCCCAGGCAGTCTGGATGCCATCTTGTCCAGAGGCTGGAGGACCATTGCTGTAACAGCTTCTAAAGGAGAAAGTGAGTACCAGTTAGCCAAAAGGACTCCTTTGATTTCTCATTCTGTCAGTTCCTGGAGACACTTCCCCAGGTTGATATAGTTTGGACATTCAGTTTTCATGGTTGCAGGGTGATTTGTGACTACACATAGATAGGGCTTTCGAAAAAAAAAAGGATGACGAGAGACTGTGAAAGACAGATTTTAAAAAGGAATATAGGAGTCCTTACCTGGTGATCATTTTCCCTCTGCCACTTGCTTGTCTGGTGTTTTCTCTGAGGTGGTAAACAATAGTGATAGTGATAAATGCCTTATATTTCTTTAGAGAATTTGTTGTTTGCCAGTGAATGGAATTTGGGTGTTGTTGGTTAATGAGCTACCAACAGGGTTTTTGTTACTTTACATAATACCATAGTCATTAAACTTTTCTTCTCATTTTTCTCCATAATGACTTCCAAAATTCCTCCATTGCTAATTCTTCTAGGGTCATGATAAATTAATTGAAAAAGTTATTTATACAGAGTGACCCATTCCTTTCAAACAAGCAAAAAAATTGCTGTGACTTGCTGTAATTCTGAACTCTATGTTTCTTTTATACTCTTTGCTGAACTTTGGTTGCTGGAAGTTAGGCCATAGTATTCCTGGATCTCTAATGTTAGGACTTGATGGAATCAATGAAGTCCTCATACATAAAATGTTAATGTGTGTGTGTGTGTGTGTGTTCTGTGGCAGCAAGGGGCAAAACTTACATGTAGAAGGACAGAAGCAGAAAAGGAATTAACATTTAATGAACATCTATTCCATGCCATGTTCAACATTTGGTATTATTATGCCCATTTTAAAGATGGGAAAACAGAACTGGGCCACGGTTACATGCCTAGTAAGTGGCAAGGCACAATTCAGCTGTAAAGCATGCCTGTTGTCTATACCACATTGCTCCCTTTTTTGCCTACGTTATTTGTTAACTATATCATAGGAGGCTTCTTCTCAGCTGCTGTTATCTGTCCCCCTCCTTAATGGCCAGAAGCTCTTTGGCTAGGGGATCTTTGGAGGAAAAGGATGAAGTGAGACCTTGGTAGCCATCCATCCCAACAAACCCTTACCTCATTGCATTTTGCCCTGGAATACAGAGCCATCTTCCCTGGACTCAGGGGCATGAGGGAGAAGCTTTCTGCTTGAGTGAACACAGAGAACAGGGTGAGAACTTTGAGTGAGGAGAACAGGCTTCAGAAGTTTGCCTCTGGAGAAGACCTACCTTTGGAAATAATCAAACTTTTCTCAGTCTATCACTCCCAGGAATTGGAAACAGGTTATTGTCTGTATCGTGTGCATAAGCAGAACCTGCACTGTGCACCCAAAGTCTTGCCCAGCCTACTGACTTATTTTTTTGCCTGGGAGAACCATGTGAAAATGAAGTGGGGAGGCAGAGGGAGAGGAGTTGTGTCACAGTGAACCCCCCAGGATTGTCCAAATTCTTTTCCTACAATGCACTTTTTATAAGACTTCATGAGGGGCTCCTGGGTGGCTCAGTCGATTAAGCGTCTGACTTTGTTTCAGATCATGATCTCACGGTTCGTGGGTTTGAGCCCAGCATTGGACTCTGCACTGACAGCTCAGAGCCTGGAGCCTACTTCAGATCCTGTGTGTGTGTGTGTGTGTGTGTGTGTGTGTGTGTGTGCATGTCTCTCTCTCTCTGCCTCTCCCCCTCTTGAACTCTCTCTCTCAAAAATAAATAAACATTAAAAATGTTTAATTATAAGACTTCATGACTGTCAGGCTTTCAAGCTTTTTTAGAATTATGACATTCGTTGTGAAGGGGTTTGGTCATTATTAGGTTTCTGAGAGATTTGCTTTGTTATTTTGGTGTCTGTGACTTGACTTCTATTTTACTCTAGTCTCTGTAAGGCCAGTGTTTGGGTGACACACACTCATTTTTATCGCTTTTTTTTTTCCTTTTAAGCAGTCACGGTGCTGAGAAATTTTTCCTCAAATCTGAAATGGGACAGCAGTTACAAGAATGTTCTTAGGTTTTGTTTATTGTTCTAGAAGTTAATGAGTCTATTGGTATTTATGTGAATGCTATAGGGTTCTATTAATGACATGAGCTTGAAGAATGTTGTAATAACCTACAAAAGGAAATTCTGTCTGAAATAATTCTCCAGGTCTGAGTGCAGTGCTGTTACGATTGTTTGTTTTCTGCAAGTTGTGTTCAAACTCCGTTGGGTTTCCTCCCCGTATCTGTATGTGTGTGTGCATGTGTATGTATGTGTGTCTATTAGTATGTATCTTAACCAGTTATAAACCAGGAAGAATATATTATTAATTCAGTTTAAATAACAGCATGTCTGCATATATAAAACACTCATCAGTTAAATGTAGTGGCCATACTGATAACTCATTTTTAGTATGTATATCTTTATGCTAGTGGGGTCAAACAAGTTGAAATACTGTCCTGTATCAAGAAGGTTGAAAAGTTGGTCATCCCTATCCATTTAAAATCATATATCCCCAACTCCACACATTCACACACTACTCTACTATCTTTAAAAGGCCCACTTCCACATAGTCATCCAGAAGTTTGTGAAGTGTTATCCCATGAAAAGTTTGGCTGCTATGGAACAGGCTCATTGGGTTTTCACATCCTTCGTCTGATTCTTCACTCTCTTATAGTACCTGGGATGAGGTATCCCACATTTCCTTTCTTCACATCCTCTTATTCCATACTGCCACCAGGAGAGGCTGCTGTGATTTTTTGCTCCTAGGAAATAAAAGGGATTTAGTATCAAAACCAATTGACTTTAAAAACGAACAAACAAACAAACAAAGCCAATTGACTTTTTTTTAATCTATAGGTGAAGATTTGGCTCTAGAACGATTATTACATGCATATGATATTGTGACTTAAGTTTTCTTTAGAATATTATATTTTCCTTACTTCTTCTTCTTTTAAATAAATCAAACCAAACAGGTATTCCTGGAGGACCTCTGAATGGAAAGAATGCCAAGTCTCTCTTCTCCTCGAGCAGCAGGACCCCTACTGGCATGTGACGGGACCCGTTTGTGGAGGTGGGATCCAGACCCGGGAGGTGTACTGTGCCCAGAGCACGCCAGCGTCCACTGCACAGAGGGCCAAGGAAGGTAGGCAGCCAGTTCCAGGGACAGATGGTGCAGCTGACTGGAAGGGAATCAACTTTAAAGCTATCTCTGCATATTGTTCTTGACATAATGGACCCTCAGCACTCACAGGTTTAGTATTTGTTTTGTTGAGAATTTGCAAACCAGTGCTAGGTTCTGCTACTTGTAATAATTGGCAATAGTTAGAAATAATAGCAATAATAATAACTTCAGCCTCAAAGGATCATTGTGAAAATTAAATGAGAGCATATACCTAAGAGCTGTAGCAAAAATGAATTGCTATAAGCTAGGGGGCTGGTAGGTTGGCGTGAGTAATCAGTCATGAATTAGTAGCATTCTTTTTTCGTTTTCCTCCCAAGAGTGCTGTTTGGGTGAATTTGTGGATGTGGGAGTTTCTACAGGCCTATCGCTTTCAAATGTCATGGATCCACTATTTTACTGGCATATTTTAAATAATGTGAAAATGAGAAGGAGACAGAGGAGGAGGGAAAACAGTCTTCTTCATAGTAGACTCTCTGACAGGCATGCACAGCCTTAGCAGTACCCCATTTGTTTTAGAGTTCGAGACAGTGATTACATATAAGGACTGAGAAACCAGCCCAGGTTTATTTCAGTCCATTGGCTGAAACGCCAAAAGTGAGCAGGAATGCTTCCACTCTAGAAGAATGTGTGGCATCGCAGCCACATTGGAGGACATGGCAGTTCTCTTTGCAGAAGTAGTCGAGGTGGGAATGTTTCCTTGAGTGTGCACATAAATTGCCTACTGTAGAAGGCAAGATGCATGCTTTCTTGGTATGGAAATGTATCTATTTTACCCCATAAAGCTTTTCATACCAGGTACTTTTTTGTGTGTGACATGGTCTCTCAACATTCCAGGGGCATCTCTGACCATAACCTTGGATAATTTAACTTCTCAGTTATAGAGGGATCATCTTAACAGAATCATTAGAGTTGGCTTCAACAATTAAAATTACAGTGTCACATTTACAGAGATAGAGTTATTTTAAAAACAGTAATTAAATTTTCTTCCTTATCTAATGTCACATTTGGAAAGTGACAATTTACACACTTTCTGTTCCAGGGTAGAACGTGACTATGCTTACTTTTCTGACTTTGGACGAACAGAATTTAGAGAAAGAGCTCTAGAATATTCTTTAAGACCTTGGTAATTTTTTTGTTCCACCTTCTCGTTTCTTGTCTTTACTGTTGTCTATAGTACTAGGGTTTTCGAGGGTCAGCAAGTGCATTAAAGACGTGGTATAGCTTACTACTTACCTTGGTAGTCATTAACAAAGGCTTTCTTTTGCTTTTGTATAGAAGTGAATGAGAGAGATTGGTCAGCTATTACTTTCCTTTCTCATAAATGCCTTAATTTCCTACTGTTATCATTTATAGATATACCTTGAGACCTCTGGCAACAAAAGAATTTCTTCTTGGTTCAAGTTAAACACAAGATAATAAGTGAATTGCTATTGTAATGGACCAGTGAGTGTGTTTGCCCAATTAAAGAGGACAAATTTAAGTATTTCTAACCTTTTCTGCTAATGCAATAATAAAGGCCAAAATTGGTGACAGTTTTTGCATCAGTTTCTATGAACATCACATTTTTTGTTTTTTTGTGTTTTTTTTTTTTATGTTAGATTGTAGAGGGAAAAGGAACTTTAATAGCATTGATTTTGAGAACTCTTTTCTCAATGACAATTGACTTTCCCACAGGTTAATTTTTCCTTAAACTCTAGGATACTCTGTTCAGTCTTTGGAATGAAATCGCTTGACTTTTCTTCCCTACAAAATCCCACCATCTGCTGTGAGTTAGATGCTCTGCATTTCAAGAACCTGATCTTAGGGGAACACAACTCTGGGGAAAACACCACAACCACCAATGAATAAAAACAAACAAACAAACAAAACCACACCAAAATAAACAACAACAAAAAATCACCAATCCCAAAACCAAGACCCATTTCCATGGATCTCTTATGTAATAGAATGAAATCAAATCTAGATTCCAGAGTGAAAAAGAAAAATGCTAATTCTCCCCCAAGGGCCTCCTAGTTTCTTGTATATGCTGGATGTTGAGGCTGAATTATGACTTTGATACAGTTCTGTTGGAGACTTCTTAGCGGTGTCCCATTCGCCATTTGACCTCAATTCATGGTGCTTATAGAAATGGCATAATATCTATGGCATATTTAACTGGTTCTTTTGTTCAGTGTTCATGTGATGTTTTAAAGGCAGCCAAAATAGTGCTATAACAATCAATATGAGAAGCATTACCTGTAATAGGAGCCAAGCCAATAGAATTGGGAATGAAAATGTAGAAAAATATTTATGATTTTGTTTACCAGTTATTATTGTAGAGAGAATTGTGCTTCTCTTTTATAATTCAGAAATACCAGCAAGAGTGATGCTTACCTGTAAATCTGAAAGTTTGGTTTAGAGAGAGCACTTTCTTCTTGCCCTTTTCTGAAATGAAATTAAAGCCACTCAGCCTGCATTCAAGCATAGTTTCTCAGGAGATAAAACATTGAGATAAAGAACACACCTTCAAAATCTAATAAAGACTGGGAGATAGTTATTTTTCATTCATGAAAACATGGCCTAGAAACTGAGATATCAACAAATTCAGAGTGAAATGACATAGAGATAGAATGTATTTATATGGTGAAGAAAAAATACCCCCCCAAAAAAAAACTAAATAAAAAATTTGGAGAAAGTATTGGTATGGCTGTAGTTAAGAAGAACACTTCCTGAATTTTTTTCTTATTTCAGATTCATTATTTGACATTAAATGGACACAGTTCTTTTAAGAACGGGACATCAATTGCGTCCTCCACTCCAGTAAGATTAAATAGTTCTTGAAAGTCTTATGTCTTTATCATTTTGGGCCCAGAGTTGACATAAGGAAGTATATGGTCAGATAAGAGAATGTATCCTGAAATGCCAAGTAGTACATAGCGACTTAGTGCATTTTGGGTCTCAGTAGCGTATGGAGACTTAAATGTTTGAGTTGCAGGCTTTAATTTTGAACTGTATAGAATTTTGATAAGCCACATAAATGTTGCTCCAAGCCTCCAGTTTGTTAAATTATTTTTAAATCTATTGACTGGTTGAGTAAAAGGTAGATGAAAATCACACATTCTTTGTTTTTTTTTTCAAAAATAATTTGTTAAGTAGCAACTATGTTTTAGATTATGTACAAGACACTCATATGAAGGTGCTTCTCATTAATTTACAGGTTTTAAAAAAAATTTTTTTTTAATGTTTATGTATTTTTGAGAGACAGAGAGAGACAGCATGAGCGGGGGAGGGGCAGAGAGAGAGGGAGACATAGAACATGAAGTAGGCTCTAGGCTCTGAGCTGTCAGCACAGAGCCCAACGCGGGGCTTGAACTCACCAGCCGTGAGATCATGACCTGAGCTGAAGTCAGACGCTTAACCGACTGAGCCACCCAGGTACCCCTTTACAGGTTTTTTTTTTAAATTGGAACAACAGTTGAACTAAGAATTATGCTGTAGTGTTGTAAGTAATGTGTAAGTAAGTAAATAAGTAAGTATATATATAATGGCTAAAACCATTTAATGGTGTCTGAGAACCCTGAGGTTCTCAAAAGGAGGTAATGCTCAAAGAGAGTGTGTGGGATCATTAGGAAAGAATGCTCTAAGTGGGGGCAGAGGGGACATATGGAGAGGAACAGAGACATTTGTGCTCAGTGGTAGCATGTGAATTGGTGTGAGGGGAACACAGAGAATAAGACCTTCACAGTGACACTGGAAACCTAGGCCTTTGGGGCTGTTCTAGAATTAAGACCTTGTTTTTGAGAATATGGGTACAGCTTTTCTTTCCCCACAGCAGGTTTTTAAGCAGAGAAGAAGTCTCATATTCTTAACGGTATATAAGAATGTATAAATGTCAGTATACCAAAAGAATTCTCAGATATGCTCATGTCCTACTTGCACACTTATCTGATTATCCAAGAAGTTTTTAAGATATGAAATAAAGTAATTTACATTATGAACAGATGAACAGACTTCCTAAGGGGCAATTGAAGGGGATATCTATTCCACCTTCATTTGAGGGCCTAGAAATGTCCTTTACATGTCTTTAGAAATTGGTTTTAAAGTCAATATGCTCATTTGGGTGTGAGAATAAGGTTTAAGGGAAACATGCACTTAGAACTTCCTTTAGTGTTGACTATTAGAGAAGAAGTGTGTTTATAGCATTTTCTCTCCATGCTAAAAGAAAAGCAGAGATAACTGGATGAAATTATCTTTGCTAGTTAACAACAGGCTATTTGATGACAGTTCACATGAGACCAAAAGACAGAAGATAATTGGCCTGTAACCATTATACTTTGAAAAAAACCCTCGCTGTTGGGGTTATGGGTATAAGAGAAAGTCAGTATATGTATACTTCAAATGTATATATATTTCAAATATTCTCTCCAAATATTTTCCCCAAAAGTGTGAAAGCCGAGATAAGTTTAGAAAAAAGAGTATTAGATATTTAAAGGCAATTATGTTGCCAGGAGTTTAAATTGAGATTGGTTTTTACCTGTTCTGTTTCATTGTTTGTGTATCTCACTTTAGTGACTGTTTTAAAATCAAGTATAACAAATTTATCCTACTGTGATTTAGCAAATGTTTATTGAATTACTGTGCTTAGCAAAAATATTGAAGAGTTCTTACTTTAGTACTCATGAAATTATCAGGCTGTTCTTGACATTAAAAATGTCCTAATTTATTTAGCTCAAGGTATAATTCACATGATTGAAATAGGAATAGGAATTTCTCAAACTCTTTTACCAGTGACATTTCAGGTTTGCTAATCCTTTTGCACTAAGCCCACACCCCTGTTACAGCACATCCCTTTTTGCCTGATTTCTAGCCATTGGTATTATTGTCTTTGTCACAACTAGGCTGTAAAGCCCTTGAAGGCCATTTTTAGGGTCCTGCTTTGTATTCCCAAGTGCCAGAGCCCATCATGTAAATGGAAAATTGCAAATGTATATGCAATTCAAAATGAAAAGCTCATCAAGTGAGAGAGTGATGTATTAAGTTTCGTTGGATTCTTTTTGCTTTATGGGCAGCACAAAGAAGGAAATTGCTTTACTGTTAACAAAACCAAAATGATCTGCGGTTTGGATGTCAGCATTCCTTGTCAAGTCCAGGTGGTCCAGAGAGCCTGGAATGGAATCAGATAAAATGGAATATCTGAGAATCATGAAGTGATGGAAATGGTCCATGGGGAAAGATTGAGGAAGAAAGCAAAGGGGAAAACAAGGAGGGTCACTGGGCCAGGGAGATCATCTTTGACTGAAACAGTGAGTTTGCTGAGTGATCTTGGCTCATGACACTAGTTGATTTCTGAATAATTTCCAGAGTTAAATGTATTCCTTTTGTTCTCCAGAGAAAAGAGATTATGGATGCCATCAATGATTTTAAGTTATTTATGTCCATCAGTTTTAGTTTTGATTTTTAACAGTCTAGAAGGGGAGATGAGACAGTCAAAAAATAAGTACAGAACTGACATAAGGATATTAAGAGAAAATGAAAATTTTAGGGAAGGAGAGATTAGACCAGCAGGATGTGGGGGACATAGGGTAGGTTCATGAGGAAAAGCTTTTAGTGGACTTAAGGGCAGGAGTTTAGACAGGTATTCATGTGAAGGAGAAAGAATCCCAAGTGAAACAAACCATTGGAATCAAAGTACAGAAGTAGAAATTCATAGAACATACTTAGAGCAAAACCAGTAATTAAGTTGGACCTGAATATAGGGCAGCTGAAAGTAAGCAACGTGGGTTGAGGGTAGCCAGATAGGCTTCTAGTCTGTGGTGTTAGGCCTTATGATAATCAGATCATGAGGTGGTAGGAATTACACTATTACCTTCTTTATCCCTGTACAACACCCTGAGCTCCAATAACTTTAACTTTCTAGGCCTTGGGAAACAGTTTCTGACTGACCAGTGTCCTACAGTCTCCCATGCCACCACCTCCCCCTCTAACACAAAGTTACTCTCTGGCTCTGGCGATCACCTGGATAACCCCTCTCTCTTAGACATTGCTCTTTCTGGGAACCTTTAAAGACCACATAGGGTCTCTGGTCCTCAGTGGTCAAAGCCCTGTATCTCTCACCTCGCTGTAATTGTTTGTCTGTGTGCACTGTTAAGCAGGCCACTACACAAGGTCAGGGACCATATCTGTTGTCCACTGTTATTTGCACAGCACTCAGAACCATCTCTGTCACATAAAAGATACTTGAATTCAAGTTTTGCCTCTTCGTATATTCCTTTACCACCTTCTTTGTTTCTCTTGGTTGATGCTCTACAAGCACATGGTAGCTAGTCTACTTTCAGACCTGGACAAGATGCCACATCGTGATGTGTGGACTCTGGTTTCCTGAGGAGCAGCCAAAGGACTAGGTGTTGCAACCTGGCAGAGACTTCGCTCCTTAAAGTGTGAACCTCCACCAAAAGGAAACAGGATTTAGGAGGGAGCCAGGCTATCTCCAGTGCACCTGTATATTATTCCAATATATTCTTGCAGTCCTCCCAGAACAGTTCTGTTTTCCAAATACAGAACCTCCTATGTATCTTTGGGGTTCAATACAAAATGGTAGTCAGCACTGCAACACAGCACATAGTATTTCTTCATATTTTCCTAGCTTTGTGCCTCCCACTCTCTCTTTGTACCTCCCAGATAAAGTATTAACACCTGAATTCTTATTGCAGGCTCTGCTTTCTAGAGACTCGGCCACAGCAAAACAATGAATATGTGTCCAAAGAAATAATAAAAGGCACTGTGTTTAGGGATTGACGATACTAATCTAGATGAGACCTGGTACAAGCCTGAAGTATGGTGGGGGCTGTAAACAACTCTTTTCACTTTTCATATTCTTTCTCTCTTCTCCCTCAACCTCATTCTTCTCCCTCTTCTTCTATATAATTTCTGTCTTCCTCATCATCTAATTTTTTCATTTCTTCCCCTTTCTCGTCTTTTCCTCTTCTTTTCATTTTGCATATATCTCGAGAGCAGGAACAGTTTTAGCAACTGTAGTAGACTTCACAGCAGTGAGCACATTGCCTGGCCAAAGGCAGATAAGAGCTCAACGGGAATTTCTTGAACAAATGAATAAACCCCCTGCATATAGTCATACCATTCGGTTTTAGGCATTTCTTTTCACTTCTGAACAATTTTACCCCTTATTTCAATTGTTCACATACACCTGCACTTCATTAATGAACAGTTAGATTCTCCTTTTCAGGGCAGAAGATTGTATTTAGAAAAACATGCTGAGACTAGTGCATTTACAATCTTTAGTTGGGTGTCTTACTAAACTTCATTTTGTCAGCTGGATTAGATTTTTCTCGGACACCAAGCCAAGAGGTAATGAGGTTCCTCTTGGCAGCGCAATTTCTGAAACAAGGTTACTCCTTCCAAATCTGTTTCTCCATCCTTGTTGAATATGTGAATGCCCTGGCAAGTAGGATATAGAAGAACCATCTGCTTATTGTCCAACTGTTCCTGCAGGGAAGTTTCACAGTTTCCTCCTCCACTTAATCTAGTATTTAGCATTTTTCCATGTTCTACTCTGAACTTCTCATCAGGTTCTGTCCTCAAGAGAGGTGTTGCTCACTAAGACCTCTGTGTGCTTAAGACTGGTTAAATTACTCCTTGTGTCTTCTGGCCATTATTTCAGGCACATTGGGAGGGGGTGCAGAACCAATCCCCACGTCAATGGAAAAGCAAGAAAACCAGCTGAATTGCAGTGCTGCTTCTCATTCAAACATTCTGTGTGTCTCTATGTGGAATGCATAATCACAATTCATTTTATTCTTTTAGGAACTGTTTTTCTAACACTTTGATTCTATTTATGACTGTTGGTGAAAGGTATCGAAAGTGTCCCAATTCCTTCTAGACTCAAGACTCAGTATTGGACCCAGCTAGTTCTCTGTGAATAATACATAGCATTTTAAATTCAGTTTTCCAGATTGGACTCTTCATTATCCTGCTCAATCCCATATGAGACTCTTTTCCAGTGTTCCAGAATTAGGAAATTGTCTTTCTTCCTGCCAAGTGCTTATGCTAGAAACCCGGACAGCATCCTTAATATTTTACTGTCATTCACCTCTTTGCACACTTTCAATCTAGTATCACATTCTGTTAATTCTACTTCCAAATATATATTTATTTGTTTATTCTGTTTATTTCATCTATTTCCTCTTCTAGCATTATTTCTCACATGAACTGCTATAATAGTTTCCAGGCTGATTTTCCTCCTACTCTTACCCCTTCTACATTGAGGGGGTGTGTGTTTAATGTGGCTCAGCACGTGGGCTCTACAAACACACTACCGGGTCCAAATTCTTACTCTCTCACTTATAAGCTGTGTAATCTTGGACAAATTCATTCTTTTACTTTTAATTTACTCATGTATTAAATAGAAATTATAATAATTCCTAGCTCATCAAATGAACACATACATACGCACACTTATACACCAGTTAGAACAGAACCTTATACGATAAACACTTAATAACTATTAGCTATGATTAAGTTTCTTCTCCATACTCCTACCAAATCAACCTTATAGGAAAGCTTATCTGAGTGTATCATTCCCATGAAAAATGACTTCAGTGACTTCTTCTAAGTAAAAACTTCTTAACGTCACTCACAGAGCCATGTGTGATCTGGCCCTTGCCTACTTTGGCAGCCTCAGCCAACTTCATCGCCCCTTCCATTCATTCTATTTCAGCCACACTCTGTGGCTTTAGGTGAGTTTAGTTACCCTTTCTGTGCATGAGTTTCCATCTTGTGGCTAAAAGCTAGCATTGCATCATCTAGACAGCAGAGAACATGAGAATCACAGACCTAGAACTTGAACATCCTGATTCAGAACAGAGACACTTCAGCAGTCCAGTAAGGAGACTAGTCATTGTCCCTCTCTCAATGCAAAGAAGGACAGGGGGATTAGAAGTCCTTGGAAAGTGTCACATCTGGCTGATCAGCCATTTTCTAGCTACAGTTGTATGCTTTGGAAGGGAAATGCCAGTCTTTGAGGGGCAGCTAACTATCTCTGGCACAGGCATTATTTCCTATTAATCACACCCCTATATCATTCTTATGGAAGCAGTAACAAATTTCCACAAATGTAATGACTTAAAACAATGCAGATTGATTATCTCACAGTTTTGGAGGTTGGAAGTGTGAAGTGAGTCTCACTGGGCTAAAATCAAGGTGTCAGCAAGGCTGTGCTCCTTCTGGAGGGAGAATCCTTTCTTTGCTTTTCCCAGCTCGATGCAACTCTTACCTCTTGGCTTATGATTCCTTCTTCTATCTTCAAAGCTAGCAATGTACTCTCTTCAAATGTGTTTCTGACTATGACTCTTATGCCTCCTTCTTCTGTTTACAAGGACCCTTGTCATTATATTGGGTGTGCCTTGATAATCTGGGATCATATTCTCATCCCAAAGTCAGATGAGAAGCAATCCCAGTTCTTCAAGACCTTAACTCCCCTTTGCCATGTAACCTAGCATTCACAGGTAGTAGACAGTAAGATTTAGACACATTTGGGTGGCCACTATTCTGCCTACAAAGTCCCCTCCCACTTCTCCTGAGAAATAAATAATACTTGGGGTTTATTACAATTAAACAAGAGGCTAGTTGTTATGAATATATGGGTTATGTGGTGTGATGTAAAGGGATTCAGAGTCCAGTTAGCCTAGTAAGAGCGAACTTAGTTCTAAAGTGGGGATTGCCATGACTGAGCACCAGCACCCCCATTCCCTGGCCATGTGATGTGGGGCAAATCATGCAGCCTCCTTAAGAGTCCTGTTTTCTCATCTGTAACATGGAGATAACAACAGACTTATCAGAATTAAATGAGATGATCTATGTTTGAAGGAGAAACAATTACAGCATAGTGCCTGATACATGGTAAGCATTCAGTAAGCACCAGGTGTTGTTTTTCTCCTCTTTAGACACTGAAGGCTTTGCTTTTTTGGGCACTTACACATTTACTGAAGCCCTGCCATAGACACTGTATCAAATATTAAAGATAGAGGGGTAAACAAACCGACCTTAAATATTAGAAAGCCAAAGCCAATTTGAGAAACATAAAAACAAATCATGTGGGTTTAATATAATGCGTGTTATATTACAGGTGTGTAAAAAGCATTTTTAAAGTGTAAGATTAAAGGGGGGGAGGTGCCTGGGTGGCTCAGTCTGTTGAACGTCCAACGTAGGCTCAGGTCTTGATCTCACAGTTGATTTCGAGCCCTGCATCGGGTTCAGAGCCTGGAGACTGCTTCAGATTCTGTGTCTTCCTCTTCTCTGCCCCTCCCCTACTCGCACTCTGTCTGTCTGTCTCTCTTTCTCTGAAACATAGATGAACATTAAAAAAAAAAAGTGCAAGATTAAAGGGGAACCTGGGTGGCTCAGTTGGTTAAAAGCATCTGACTCTTGATTTCGGTTCAGGTCATGATCTCGCAGATTGTGAGTTCGAGCCCCGCATTGGGCTCTGTGCTGGCAATATGGAGCCTACCTGGGATTCTCTCTCTCCTTCTCTCTCTGACCCTCCACCTCTCATGCACACACACTCTCTCTCCACTTTCAAAAAAAATAAACATTAATTTTTTTAAAATAGTAAAATGCAAGATTAAAAAACAAACAACCTAGAAGAAGAAAGGAGTATTCCCTTTAAAGTTTCTGTTGAAATGCAGACACTTCAGCTTCCTCATTTTTAAAATGAGAAAGTTAGAATATGATCCAAAGGCAGAGTCTCCTTCAATAATGGGATTATGTGATCTCTTTTCTCTGGGAAGGGATAAAGCTGAACAGCCAATAAGTATGACCCAGGCACTGGACTGGACACTTTATTGTCCTGCATCTACTATGGCATGTGTGTGAGGGATCACTCTTTAAGCTCCATAACAGTTAATACCCACTTGAGCTTAGTCAGTCACTGAGAACATAACACTACTCTGAGTTCTCTATGAGTGCTTTCAGAATTGACTGCTCATAGATTTGGTACTACACTAGAAATTTGGGATCCCACTCAAAGCATCCCAGTTGATTTTAATGCAAGAAGTCCACAAACCACGACTTAAGCATTCTATTGCAATAGTTTGATACAGAAAAAATGGGAGATGTGAGAATTTTGGAATGGTGTAATAGAACCTGTGACAAAAGTTTTGATTTTTCAAAAAATTTCCCAGGGCTGTTCAGTTTCTTAATTGAAATGATCAGTTATAAAGTGACTCTCCAGGATTTCTTAGCACACATAGAAGCAGTTGAAAGACAAACAGGTCTACAAGAATTGCACAAAGCCATCGTAGGAAGATCTATTTGTAAGCTCAAACGTGAATAACTGACATACACACCTATCAAGAACTGTAAAAGATCTCACATATTACCCTACTTGCTAGCTAACATGTTAGCCTGCAACCGTTTCATAGATACTGGCAAAAAACATGAGATCCCAGATCAGAGACAAAGGACAGTTTGTTACCCACAGCTATGTCAGTGGCCAGAGTATTGTCATTTGTATTTATTTCTTGAGCCTCAGTTCCCACAGGGCAACATAACAACAAGCCACATGACACCAGCACACATAGTAAGTTCTGTGACAGGAAAGACATACTGAGCTTTAGAAAACCCAACCTTTTATAAGGTAGGTAAAAGAAAACCTGGCACAACCGTTGCCCCAGAGGATGACATTGTCCTCTTCCGAGGCTATTTGCTATATAAACATCCTTGAAAAGATAGTCTGGAATAAAAGCTGTCAGTATCTTTAATTATAAGATATGCAAAAATAGGACAAGTCCATGGAGGAATCGTCTCCCAGCAACAACACATATGCATGTACACACACACAGGCACACACACACACACACTCTCACACTGGTTCATATATCCCTTTCCATTAAAATGTAACTAAAATAAATGTATATTGTGAGTGATATGCCACTTTTACAAGGATAATCAGGAGCTAGCATTTCTACTACATGAAACAATAAAATGCCCTATGTCCTCCAAAATCTTTGATTGTCCAAGGCTAACCTCACATTCTGATGTCCTACGTTGTGGTATTAATTCATAGAAGGAAATATCATAGCCAAAAAAAAGTAAAAGTAGCCACTACTTTTATTTAGAAAATCACCTCTCTGTTTTGAAAATTATAGCACCCACACTCTTGGGAAATATGTTCCATTTCCCTGAATCAAACAGATATTATAGAAGTATTGGGCTATTGATGCATAGCTTTATCCAACAAGCTATGAGACAAATTTGTTAAGGATAGAGAAATAAATATGTAACAGATTGGCTTCTCCTGCAGCAATTTTTTGAGATGTAAAATTTTTAAAATTATTCTGCCCCAATTGTTGGCTGTGGAGCTGATATTCTAGGCATTCTACTTCAGAGAATGTAGGATATTTATCTATAAGTTGCCTCCTATTAATCTCAAAGTAACAAACTTTTTCTTGGGGGGGGGTATCATCATGGGAACTTTCAAATGTATGCAAAGTGGAGATAATAGTTATTACATTTTAATAAAGTGAAACTGTATGGAAAGAAATATTGAAAGGGGAATTAAGTGAACAGAAGTCTGATTTGGTCTGTGCCACTGATGATGATACTTAACGTTGGGCCAGATGAGTTACCCAATTTTGGCTTCAATTTATCCCTTTATAAAGTAGGGATAATAGAATGTATTTATTCTTACCTCATAGGTATATTCAAAACTAGTGGAAAATATAAATGTAAAAATTAGTTACATTCAGAAGAAAACTTATTTATATGTAATAGTCTTTTTCTTGTTTCTGTAATGTCTCCTTTTCACTGAAATAGAATTGATACTACAAAGACATTATTTTCCCTAAATTCTATACCTGCAATTTTCTTTTGGCCAGTTAGGTTGGCCAGACTCCTTCAGTATTTTTTAGACTAGATAAAGCTTGCAACCATATCTACCATTTTTTAAGACTGACAATTTCATTAAAATAACTTATGTAAGGGGCACCTGGGTGGCTCAGTCGGTTAAGTGTCCTCTGACTGTTGATTTCAGCTCAGGTCATGATCTCACGGTTCATGAGTTCAAGCCCCACGTCGGGCTCTATGCTGACAGTATGAAACCTGTTTGGGATTCTCTCTCTCTCCTTCTCTCTCTGCTCCACCCTCTCTCTCTAAAAATAAATAAGTAAACTTATAAAAATAACTTATGTAATTACTTGTTGATTAAATAGAAATGTTCTACATTTATCTCTTTAGGTTATGAGAAACTATTATTTGAAACAAATAAAAAAAAAAAGAAGTGGAATTTTGGAACTGAGAGGAGATTTCAGTGTCATTTAAGCAATAATTATCAACAAACCTGGTGACCTGAATTACCAATGGTACTCGTTAAACATATTCCTTCTTGGGCTCCTCCCCTAGAGATTCTCATCCAGTAGGTCTAGTGTGGGCATGGAAATTTGTAAAACTTTCATATAAATATAAATGTAAATAAATCAATAAACAGGTGATTCTGATAAATAAGGAAGGTTAGGGAATATTAACACAATTTTATATTTTTGTCCTCAAATACGCAAGTTGAGACCTTCAGTAGTTGAAACTTGCTGAGTCCTCACAGTCCATCAGTGCAGGCTTTAGACTTCTAACCCCTTGTCCAGTTCTCCATCCACAAACCCTGGTCTAACAGTTAATGTGCCCACAAAATATGTGCCTTCTCTACCTCACACTGATTCCACCCACCTACTTATTTACTCACTAGTGTAACATTTTCTTTCCTGCTAAATTTGGCATCTATTCAAGTTCCAGGGGCTGGAAAGAAGCCCCAGGAATCAGAGAGCTTCTGTGAGAACTTGTTTGCAATGATAATAATTTTAGATGTCAGGGCTCAGTGTGGAGTTTTCAGCTTTAACATTGGAGCTTAATGACTTGCTAACTCAGATTGTTTTTAGTTAGGATTTTATGGCTTTCCATTTCTTGTTTATTCTTGTGTCTTATATAAGCCACATGGCTTTTCTTTATGACCCTGCAGAAAACCTCTATTGTAATAATACTATGTCAAAGATCTTTGAAAATCTGTAACCTGTTACAAAGGTGAAGATTATTTTTGTTTTTAACTCCATTTTCAAATGGTTTGAGGTGGACTTAAGGCTTAAAAGACATGGTAGCTATATAGCAGACATCAGCCTGCTTACACTATTCTTAACTCTGAAGCTCAATTTATTAATACTTTCTCCTGATTTTTCTTTTATCCTTGGCAGAGGGGCACATTCTATACAGTACAAATTAGACCCCATTGTCACTGGTCAACTTGTTTTGCTCTTCCTTTTATATCAAATAGAAGACTTCTTAGAGAAGCTTTAGTTTTCAATCCACTCCTTCTCCAAACCCACCTCCTTTTTTAAAGAAGCCATGCACACATTTGTCTTTAAAAGTGTTTTCTTTTTAATTGGAATATAATGAAATAGACCTTTTTCTATTGGTAAGATAAGGAAACTGTCTTATTTGTGTTCAAATAACATAGTATCAAGACATTAACTGGCCAAAACTACGTGACTGTCTCTAAGGTCCAGACTAACCTTCTGTTCTCTGTTTTATGCAGGTTAAGGCTAGAAGTCAAAGTATAACATTAGCAGTGTTGTTGTGACCATTTCTTTTATATTTACTAACTGAGGTAGTAGAATCATGATGTAAATGTAATTTGAAAAGATGTTGAGGCAGGTCATCGAGAAGATATTGGATCTATGCAGTTGGGGGCTCCTTATCAAGATGAGTTGGATCTATGCAATTGGGTGCTCCTCACCCCATCCCCTGTCCTTAAGATGTGGGTTTTGCTTTCCATCTCCACTGCTAGAACCTGCCCCAAGGACTCAGCCTTGAGATTGTGATGTGATGTTGAGAATGCCTGGACAATATACATGACTGAACTCAGTTAAGACCTCTATATAAACGTTTAAGATTTGGCAGATAGGAGCTTACAAACCAACAAAGGGGCTGGATTGGTTCTGTGGTACAAAATGTTCTGACAGGGTGGCTTCTTCTTGAAGCATCTTTGAGTGTGGTTTCAGATTGCATTCTAGAGATGACTAATTCATTACTCTGTAAAGTTCTAATTATTACATAGACTTCTCATATCCAATTGCTTCTTGTTAATTTCCATCCATTTCTCCCAGTTCTGCACTTAGGAGCTGCATAAAATTAATCTATTTTTCATATTAAAAAAAACCCTTCAAAAATTTAAACATTGCCACAATATACTCTTGACATTTTTCTCTCTATACCAAACACCCCAAGTCTTCAACATTTTCCTCATGGGCCATATTTTCATGCTCTTTCATCATAAAGGATGCTTAATGAAGTCTAATAATTTCATAATGAAATGTAATTTTTTTGGTTACTATTTAAAAAATAAGCTTTTGAATTTTGCCTTGAATTATTATCATGCTGAATACACTTTGGAATCTATCCTCTTTCCCTTGTGAACAATTATTAAAAATTGGTTTGTTTTCTCCTTCCACTTCTATGTCCAAAATTTCTCATCTAATCTATCTGAAATCAGTCTGAAAGCACAGAGTTCTGTGGATGAACGTAGGAGGATGGGGCTTTTGATGGGTCTTCCAGTTATGGAAAGTCTGAAAAAGGTTGGGCATGTGGGGCCTCACCTTCTCCATTTGATAAAGTAATAAGGGATTCCCCTCCTTGCCATACAGACTGTGTAGGAGGCTAACTTATTCTTCCTGTAGGATAGTGCTTCTCAGATTCTAATGAGCATGCAAATTATCTGGGTAGCTTTTAAAATACATATTTTGATTTAGTATATCTGGGTTGGAGTAGGGATCCTGCATTTCTAATAAGCTCCCAGAGATGCCTATACTGCTACTCCATGGACCATGCTTGGAACAGCTCTGTCCAGTAGAAATCTGATACGAGTCACAAATGTGAATCACACATAGAATTTTCAGTCTCTGGTAGCCACATTAAAAAAATGCAAAAAAAAAATGGGTGAAGTGAAATTAATTGTAATAATGTACTTTATTTAACTCAACATATCTAAAATGTCATTTTAATATATGCAATCAGTATAAAATGATATTTTAAATTATTTTTTACTATGTATTAAAATTTCTATTTGTTTTATACTTACAGCACATCTCCTATTGGATTAGCCGCATTCTAAGTGTTCTGATGTGATATGTGCCTACGTGGCATCTGACTGACATATTGGACATCACAGCTCTAGCTCTAGAAATTTGGATCTCACAGAACTAGAAATAACACAAGTAACTAATATTTGCTGATGCTTACTTTGTGTATGACACTCTTATGAGATGTGTATGCCATATAAATGCTGTAAATGAAGAATCTCATAAAATCTGTACAAGATTACTATACCACAAGTAACATTATTACCCACCATAGACATGAAGAAAGCAAGCCCTGCAATGAATGAATGGCAGGGCTAGGATTCTTATCTAAAGAGTATGAGCCTAAGTCCTTACCCACTGCTCCAGGGCAGAGGGAGGTTAGTTCTTAGAAAATGGGAGCAGCAGGCCTGGCTCGGGGTGGAAATGCCAGGCCAGGTGATCCCCTGTGGAGGCATGACCACTAAATTCCAGTACTGAGTTTCAAATTTATTTTTATGTGATGTATTTTCCTGTGTTTTTTTTTTTTTTCTCTAGTATACTTGATTGACTTCTAGAGTTTAGTAAGAGAGGCCACCTGTTGACAGTGCCTGTGGGAATTAAGTTCAATAGGGATGCTTGGGGGATCTTGTTAATTCATTTTCAGAGAATGAATGTGACAGAGGCACCTGGGTCAGCTAATCAGGGATCCACAGGAAGATGGGACCAATGTCAGGACATGCATTGGCATCGTGGGGAAAATCCTCAAACCCATCTCTGGGGGTCAGTCCTTCCGACAGCCACTTGGGGTGAGGGCTTGAGTGATTTTGTTTGTATGCCAGAGAGAAACAGCCAACTTTCTCTCCCATCCCAACACTGGTTGAGAGATTGATTATCTAAATTTCCTGTCTTTTCTATGCTGTAACTTAGCTTAAGCAGGAGGCTAATTTTATTTTGAAAAGCTGCATGATCTCTTCGACTATTTTAGATTTTTTACTCCTTCGTAAGCAAGTTGTTTCTACTCTTTTCAGATGTAGACAAGGATTTCTTTTTTTTTTCTTTCAATATAATTTATTGCCAAATTGGCTAACATACAGTGTGTAAACTGTGCTCTTGGTTTTTGGAATAGATTTCTGTGGCTGATTGCTTACATACAACACCCAGTGCTCATCCCAACAAGTGCCCTCCTCAATGACCATCACCCATTCTCCCCTCCCCCCACCCCCATGCAACTTCAGTTTGTTCTCTGTATTTAAGAGTCTCTTAAGATTTGCCTCCCTCCCTCTCTGTTTGTAACTGTTTTTCCCCCTCCCTTCCCCCATGGTCTTCTGTTAAGTTTCTCAAAATCCACATATGAGTGAAAACATATATGTGTCCTTCTCTGACTGACTTATTTCACTCAGCATAAGACATCCAGATGGCCAACAGACACAAGGATTTCAGTAGTAACAGCAACAATGAGACTTTGAAAGGTAATTACCTCTGGTGCCTAAGAGGGCGAGCTCTGGACTCAGAATGCTACACTGAAACTTTTGTCTGTATCCTCTGCTAGCTGTGTGCCCTAGACAAAGTCACTTGCCCACTGTGAATGCCAGACTAATGATACCACTGGCCTACAGGCTGTTATAAGCGTCATATAAAATAGTAAACATAAAATGCTTAGCTTAGTACTTGGTACTTAGGAAATATTCAGTGAGTATTAACTCTTATTAAACGCTTATTGCCATTCTTCCCCCATATCTTATTATTCTCTTTGCCCAAGCTGAACAATCATCCTGTCGTTTACTTATTTTTCTTACCATAAAACTTTTAAAGTGCCGCTTCCCCTCTTTTGGCTTTCCTTAGCATTTTTATAGGCGCACTTTATTCCAAGCCTCAGCCCTTGTAACATTATTATAATGCCATGTTGAAGTCACTAATACGTATTCTTGGCTGTGTTTCCTTTTTTCTAAATTTGTGCAAGTCTTTAAAATGTGTGCTCATCTGAGAGTCTCCTGAGCACCCCACAAGACCCCCTTGGATCTTTATTCTAGTTAATCCTCTTTGAGGCTTTTGCAATTTGGGATTTTTATTCTAGTTAATCCTCTTTGAGGTTTTTGCAGGATTCTTTTTGGGGGGAGGCTACACCTTAAAGTGTATTGTATCTTGAGAGATTTAGCTCATGACTTTTCTGTGATCCTTTTGGATTTCTAAAATCTGGTTTGCAAGTCTAGTTCAGACTTCCATCTGTCACAAAGTCTATAAGGACTTGAACCTGGGTTGGAGGGGGCAGAACTGTGGTGGGTGGTCCCCACTCTTGACCCATCTCCATCTTGGAACAAGACTGACGTTCTGAATGCAGTCTTCAAACAGAGCTTGAGTGAAACAATGATTTAATCAGAAAATAGATGTTTTCCTCAAAATTTGAGGGAAGAGAAAAGTAAAGAGACACATCCTACATTAAGCAATTTAACTTAATAATTTTCCTCATTAGGCTACGCTGTCCTTCCTCAGGATCATCCTCCCAATTTTTATTCTCTGGTGGTCTCTGTTTTTCTACTCTAAAAAATACTGTTTTTTCTATCTATCTATCTATCTATTTATTTATTTATTTATTTATTGAGAGAGAGAGAGAGAGTGCACATGAATGTGTGAGTGAGGGAGGGGCAGAGGGCACGCAAAGCCCTACATGGCATTCTGTCTCATGACCATGAAATCATGACCATGAGATAATGACTTGAGCTGAAATCAAGAGTCAGATGCTTAACCAACTGAGCCACCCAGGCTCTCCTCTTCTTCTACTTTAAACTCCCACCTCTCCTCTCTTCCTCCTCCTTTTCCTTCTTCCTCGTCCTTTCTCTTCTCCTTCTTTCTTCTTCCTTCTCCTTCTCTTTCTTTTTTGAAGAAAATTCAGTTTTCTTGTTAACCATATTATACATAGTAAATAAAAAGTTTGGAGGTTAGAAAAAGAATGTCTATATAAAGTGACCAAATATGATGTAGGGGACAGGATCTCAGTGAATCCCACTCAGACTGTTTACTGCCAATGCACTCATCATGTCTACACTACCAACAGATAACTTCTCCTTTGTCAGACTTTGTCCTGGGATAGCAGTTCCTTTCCCTACTCTTTTTACAATTTCAACTATGAATGTACTGTGAGTAGAATTTTCCAGATGTTGTGCTTTTAGTTGAATGATATTTTCATAAAGTATTTACACAGCTGAAATTTTCATTTTACCTTAACATATCTCTGTGATTTTTAATTGGGGTATAATTTACATATAGTAAAATGTTCAGATGGTAAATGTATGTTTTGATGAATGCATATCAAGACAAGTGTTTCAATTACCCCAGAAAGTTCCCTCTGCCCCTTCCCAGTCAGTCCCATTTATTTCCAACCCCAGTCCCCATCAGCAACTATTCACCTGATTTCTATGACTTTAGTTAGGTTATACACTTCGAGGATTTTCTATAAATGGAATCATATAATATGTACTTTTTTGTGTTGTCTTTTACTTGGCATAGAATTTCTGAACTTCATCCATGTTGACCTTAGATTGCAGAGTAAAATTCCCTTGTATGAATGTAGCACAGGTTATTTATATATTCTCCTGTTGGTTGACATCAGGACTGTTTTTCACTATTATTTACAAAACTGTCACAAACATTCTTGTGCAAGGCTTTTTGTGAACAAATCCTTTTATGCCTCTTGGATAAATACCTAGGAATGCAATTGGTGGGTAATGGGGTAGGGATAGTTTTATTAGAAAATTTCAAATCCTTTTTTTCCCCAAATAGATGGTAGTATTTAACCTATTTGCTAGCTGTGTGTAAATATGAGGTTCTGGTTGCATTATGTCCTTTCAAACCCTCAGCCTTTTCAGTCTTTTTACTTTTAACTACTTTGTTCAAGATGTGGTGGTGTCTCATTGTGGTTTTAATTTTCATGTCCTTGGTGACTAATGAAATGGAGCACTTTTTCATGTGCTCATCGTATATCTTCTTTTGTAAGGTTGGAATCTGTTACCCACTGGGGAAAGGATTGTGATAGATTTTCAGTCTAGGATAATAAAGTACCATCCGTGTCCTCCAACAGATTGGCTGGGCTTATCATTCTTTCCAAAGGTTACTTCTCTTCTTCCATCTCATTTTGTGCCTCTCCTGAGCTACCCACCATATGTTTAAATTCATTGATTTCTAAGCAGGTTAGCAGACCTGTGACATTTAATGTGAAAATGTGTGTGAAAACACTGTATCCTAAAAGAGTTACAAATGTAAATTATTTTCCTACCTCCTTTTTGATATGAAATTGTTGGGCTTTTTTGATGGTAGTTGTGTGCCATACTTGAGGGCCCTAGCCCAGCAAGTCATGGTGTTGCTTACTATATCCTACAAACCTCATTTTTGTATATTTCTCACTCTTCCTGTATGGTAGTATCATTGCATACTGTTGCTAAGTATTTACTCCCGTGTATCACTAAGCATACCTTCTACTGTTTTTTTTTTTTTTCTGTCCTATCATTTGACATTCTATCCTCCATGTATTACATTTTGCATCTTTATTTGGTCTTTTTCTTTCTGTCCTTTCATTTTCAGCTTGAAGTACACCCTATAATTATTCATTGAGTGTTAACTGCTGTGTTAATATGCACCCCCTACTGTATGGGCATGTTGCTATTGATCAAAAGCCAGTAAGGTATGTGCATAGAGTTATTTACAAGTAATGTTAACTAAATTGCACTTAGTCATATCCCCATTCTCCCAGCAGAACACCGGGAAAATTGTGTACTGATAATTTTTATGTTGAAAAGACTGAGAAATTAGAGGATCTGCTATTCCGGATCTAAAGGAACACATTTATGAGGCAATTTGGATGCGGTGTAGAGACCATGTGATACAGAGGCAAATCCACTCATGACCAGTGCTGCAGTGGAACATCTAGCAAACCAGGCTCAGTTAGAGTGGGCAACTGGTATTAAGGTTAGGTTAAACAGCAGGACAGAGGGTGATTTCCTCTCTGTTTGTAGTCATTTGAATTCCAGTTATGGAATCCTGATCATTCCACTCCAAGCCCTTCTGTAGTTTGCCAGCCAGTGGACCATGATTCTGGGTGGTGAATAAAAGGAGAGTTAGAGATTCCTCCAAACTGTCCTTTGATTGGTGCAGATGTTGCATTTGCCTTCATGATCCATTGTGAGATGCTCTAGGAAGCCCCCCATAGTGGAAATATCCTTGCTGAAATTCTGCCATTAGTAATTTATTTCTTTGGCTTAAGAGCTATGTTTAAATGAGAACATCCTCAGTTAAAAGATAATACATTATGCCAAATACCTTATGACATTATATGTCAAGGATACTGAACTACTTTAATGAGAGTACATTACATTTCATTTTTACCCTTTCTAATGACATTTTATTTATACAAGAAATACATTGTTGTGAAAAATTAGATAGAGGATATATTGTAGAGAAAGTTAAAAAATTCCCTCAAGCCTACCCCAGTAATCAGGGATAGCATAAATTAACTGGCATAAGTATTTCCTGATATAACTTTGTATACACACAGCATACACACACACATGCACACACACATGTATCTAGATGTGCATTCAGACATATATATATATATATATATATATATATACACATATATACATCATATATACATACCTTTTTTATTATAAAAAAGGAAATCATACCTGCCATAATTTTCTATAAGTTGCCTTTGGTCACTTGAGTTTTCCACAATAGTATATATATATATATGTATATATATATATATATACATACATATATATACAGAGAGATCCCTCATCATAACATTGCATAACGTCCATATAACGTCCATGGTGCAGGTGAACTTAGTTAGTTTAATCATTTCTGCTAGAAGGGCATTGAGAACTTTCTTACAGCAAATAACGTTGAGGAGAGCATCCAGCTATCCTCAAATAATGTTGAGGAGAACATTTAGCTGTACATCTAGCTTTGTCAATATTTGTCAATATTTTAATAAAATTCCTAGAAATAGAACTGTTGGATATGGGCATTTCAGATTTATTAGAAAGAGCCAAAAATTCTTCCCCCAAATTCTGTGTCATTTCAAATTTCATTAACAATGTCCAAGCTTGCCAGTGTCTTCATATTTTTCCAGTACTTCATATTTCTGCTGACTGGGTAAGAGAGAATTATAGTCACCTTGTTAAAATTTATTTCCATGCTCACTAGTGAGAATTTATTTATCTAACAAATATTTACTGAGCATCCACCATATGCTAGGAACTGTTTTTAGGCATATGGAACACAGCCGTAAGAAAGAAACCAAAACCAGAGCCCTTCCTGTGGTATTTATATTCTGATGAGAAGAGAGACATAATGGATAATTTGACAAAAACATACATATTGGGGGATGATAGGTGCAATGACAAAAAATAAAGCAGACTATGAACCAAGATAATAATGAAGAGCTGGGTGAGAGTGTGTTCCACTTTAAGTAAGAAAGTCATAAAAATTCTTTTGCTAGAGGTAATAATTTGAGCAGAGGCTTAAGTGAAGGAAGAGGGTTAGATTAACTCTCTGGACAAAATAATGTTCCAGGCAGAAGAAAAGGTGCAAAGACCTAGGGCAGCTGTGTGCTTGGAATATTCCCTGATGCAGCAAAGAGGTTCTCACCTGGAGGAGTGTGAGGCAGGAGAGACAGGCAGGAGGTGCATCCGAGACTCAGCAGGGGACTAGGGCAGAAGATGCAGAGAGGTGCTGGCCAAGGCAAGTGTTTGGGATTTTGTCTAGTGAGAGGAGAGATGTCAGATGTCTCTGAGCATTATCACAGCCCAGTGTTGAAAGAAGGACAGTACAATGCAAGGGGTAAGGCTGCCTCAGGCAATAAGGGGCACAGTGTCTTTAGAGAATTTATAAGCAATAATAAGACCAATTAGAAAAAATAGAGAACAGTTGGTCATTGCCAGGTTAATTGGTGTTGGGAGGGGATGAGTGTGGCTATAATGGGATAGCACAAGAAAGCCTTATGGTGATATGGAGCAGTTCTTTATTGTGATTGTGTTTCTGGTCATGCAAATATGCACAGGTGAAAAATTTCATGGAATCACACACAAATAAATGAATGTACATGAAGCTGATGAACTCTGAATAAGTGCTGTGTGGTATACCAATGTCCCTTTCCAGTATACTCACTATATACTAGAGTTTATAATATTGTGTGTGTGCCTGTGTGTGTTATGGTATACAAGAGTATATAGTATTGTATATATTTATATGTTATATATATTAAATAAATATATAAATATATAAACATAAATATACAAATATAAGTGTATATTTATATATTATTTATTTTTATATATTATTTGTATATAATACAAGTATAACTCACAGCATACCACTTATGTTTAAAGTTCTTTATCATCACCCTTGTCTGCTAGGTATTTGGATAGTGGATATAGCGAGCTCAAGTTTTAATATACAATTAGACATAGACATAGCTATAGGTTTCTTTAAATGATTACCAGAATCTTACTACACATAGTTCTTTGTTTTTTATTTTATTTTTGTTTTTACATATGCCACCCCATAATTGGATAAACAATACAGCAACAATATTTTTAATCAGAGAAAGAATTGTTACAAAATGTAACAGATAACTTTCAAAAATAAACAGAAAGGAAGATGGAGAAATTAAAGACAATACTAAAACGCTGTTTATTGTACTGTCTTAGAAATTCTAAGTTTTTATTTGATGTTCTTAAATTATCTAGACAATAGACACATATAAATAGCAATGTTTGAGGTTCCAGTCTAAAATGGTGACATAGGAAGACCCTGAATTCACCTCCTCCATAGAACACGCCATATGCCATCTATTTATGGAGCAATTCCTCCTGAAGAAGAACAGAGGGCTGGCTGAACAGCTTCTGTACAATAAAAGATAATGAGAATGGGGCAAATGGGAACATCAAGAGAGACAGAGATCTGGTAACGAAGGGAACCCCCAACCCTGATGCTGAGAACCACAGTGAGGAGGGATAGTAATGAAGGACCAGGAGCAGATTTTCTGTGTCTTTGGACACAGAAAAAAATAAAAATTAAAACAAAACAAAAACAAAAATAAAACCAAGGTTTAAAAAGCAACTGGAATATAAAAGAATCAGCCCTAGAACTCTGCCAAACAGTGAGGGGGGTGCTGGAACTCTCTTTGGATGGGAGAGGCTGACAAACATAGTCTGTCTCTTCCTCCATCTTGAAAGCACAGACTAGTGAACAGTCCGGGCACCCAAACTGACCTGCCACCTCAGTGACCCCAGGATCCTATCCCATAACATGTACAGCCATCCAACAGGGTGGCCACAGGCAGTGCACACTGAGACACCCCTCCCTGGTTAGCACCCACTACAATTCCAGCCTTGGCTTCAAGGTGACACAAGTGCCAAGCACCCCAGAACACTTCAGACTACACCACTTTGGCTTCAGATGGCCTGCTGGGCCACCCCTGGTGCACAGTGCTCCAGAACTTCCCAGCTGGTATCTGCTTTAGATCCAGTTGCCCTGCCAGAGTGCTCCCTATGCAGAACGCTTTGGAAAGCCCTGGCCCTTGCCTGCATCGGTTCCAGCCATCCCGCCATGTCACACCCTGCACTGAATACCCTGGAACACCCTGGCTTACACCCAAGTTGACTATAGCCATCCCTCTAGGTCACCCTCAGTGTGGAGAGCCCTGGGACAATCCAACTTGCAACTATTTCAGCTTCAGTGGTTCTGCCAGGGCACGTTTTGCACAGAGAGCCCAAGGACCACATCAGTCCACACTCACTTTAGCTTTAGTTGACCTGCCAGGTCTCCAAGTGTGCAAAGCAGCCCAGGACTCTCTGGCCTATATCCCATCTTGACTGGAGGCACTCTGTGCAGAGAGTCATGGAACATCCTATTTTACACCCACTGTGGCTTTAGCTACCTTGCCAAGGTGTGCCCTCCATTGAGCCCAGGACCTGTTGACTTGCACCCACTTTAGTTTCAGTGATCCTTCCAAGACATGCTCTGAGCAGGGAGCCCAAGGACCCCCTGTCCCACACACTGCCTCAGTTCCAACCACCCTAACAGGGTACCTCCTGCACAAAGTGTCCCAACACACCCCAGTGTGCACCCATTTCAGCTTCAGGTGTCCTGTAGTGTGCCCATAAAACATCCCATCTTTCACCTCAGCTATCTGTCTTATGAGGCCATCCACTGTGTGGAAAGACCCACGACCTCCCAGCCTGCACCCTGACTCAATTTGAGTCACTCTACCAGGGAACTCTGCAGAAAGCCTCAGACATCCCAGATAATACACACTTTAGCATTATCTGTCCTGCCAACATGCTCTCTGCATATAGAGCCTCAGGACATGCCAGCTTCTCCCACTTTAGCCTTAACCATCCTGTCATGGCACCTGATTCATGGAGAGCCCAGGGACCACGCTGATCTATGCCCACTTCAGATGTAGCTATCCTGCCAGGACGTCCACTGCATGGAGAGCTCCAGGACCTCCAGCCCTCTCAAGCCACAGCTCCAGCCAGACAGCAAACACACAGTTTACATAGGGAATGATCATACACAAGACCATTCCTTCAAGTTTAGGAGAAGTGGTTGTTTCACCTAATCCATAGAAAGAAAAAGAATCAAGAAAAATGGAAAGATAGAGGAATATACTCCAAAATAAAGAAAATCACAAAATCTCAGAAAAAGAACTAAATGAAGTGGAGATATGCCAGATAAAGAATTTAAAGTTATGGTCATAAAGATGCTCACTGGGCTGGAGAGAAGAGGGGAAGAACTCAGTGAGACCTATAATAGAGAGATGGAAAATATAGAAAAAAGAACCAATCAGAGTTGAAGAATACAATAATTGAATTAAAAAAAAAACTAGAGAGAAATAACAGTAGATTAGAGGATGCAGAATAGATCAGTGATCTGAAAAACAGGGTAATGAGAAGCACTCAGGCTAAATGACAAAAAGACAAAAGAATGAAAATAAATGAGGAAAAGTTAAAAGACCTCTTGGACAACATCAAGCAAACAAACATTCACATTTTAGAGGTCTCAGAAGAAGAGAGAGAGAGGAAGGGGCAGAAAACTTATTTGAAGAAATAGCTGAAAACTTCCCTAACCTGGGGAAGGAAATAGCTATCCAGGTTCAAGAAGTACAGAGAGTTACATACAAGACAAACCCCAGAAGGTCCATGCTATGACACACAATAATTAAAATGTCAAAGGCTAAAGATAAAGAGGCAATTTTAAGACAGCAGGAAAGAAGCAAAAAGCAGTCTATGAGGGAAACCATAAGTCCATCAACTGATTTTTCAGCAGAACCTTTGCAGGCTAGAAGAGACTCTGTACTGAAAGGATCAAACAAACCTACAACTACATAGCAAGAGTATCACTCATATTTTAAGGAGACATAAAAAGTTTCCCACACAAACAAAAGTTAAAGGGTTTATCACTACTAAATTGGCCTTACAGGAAATGTTAAAGGGACTTCTTTAAGTGGAAAAGAAATGACCATAATTAGATGTAAGAAAATTATGACTAAAAAGATGTTAAAGGGGCACCTGGACGGCTCAGTTGGTTAAGTGTCTGACTCTTGCTTTTGGCTCAGGTCATGATCTCAAGGTTGTGGGATTGAGCCCCATGCCAGGTTCCCTGCTTACAGCACAGAGCTTGCTTGGGATTCTCTTTCTCTTTCTCTCTCATTCTCCCTCTGCCCCTCCCCCCACAAAAAATAAATAAACTTAAAAAAATATGTGAAATATGACAGCATATACATAAAAATGGAGGAATGAGTAAGAAGGTTTTGGTTTATTTTTTAAAATGTATTTGAACTTAAATGACCATCAACTTAATATAGACTGTTATATACTTAGGATGTTAGACATAAACTTCATGGTAACCACAAACCAAAAACCTATAATAGATACATAGAAAATAAAGTTAAAAAATACAAACTTAACACTACAAAAATTCATTAATTATAAAGAAAGAGAGCAAGAGAAGAAGAAAGGAACAGAGAAAAACTATAAAAACAGCCAGAAAACATTAACTAAATGGCAATAAGTACATACCTATCAATAATTACTTTAAATGCAAATGGCCTAAATGCTGCAATAAAAAGACAGAGGGTGTCAGGATGGATAAAAAAATATCCTTTTTTAAAAAATATAATTTATTGTCAAGTTGGCTAATATACAGTGTAAAAAAAAAAAAGACCCTTCTATATGCTGCCTACAAGAAACTCACCTCAGACCTAAGGACACATGCAGACTGAAAGTGAAGGGATGGAGAAACATTTACAATGCACATGAAACCAAAAACAAACAAAAAAATCTAGGCTAGTAAACTCAGACAAAATAGTCCTTAAAACAAGACTGTAATAGGAGACAAAAAAGGGCATCACATAATGATAAAGGGATCAGTTCAACAAGAAGATATATCAATTGTAGCTATGTGTCCAACATTGGAACAGATAAATAAATAAATATTAACACATAAAGAGAAAAAATTATGGTAATTCACAATAGTAGAGGACTTTAACAGCCCACTTACATCAGTGGATAGATCTTCCAGGCAGAAAAATCAATAAACAGTGTCTTTGAATGACACATTACACCAGATAGACATTGCAGATTATATACAAAATATTCCATCCAAAGACAACAGAACACATATTTTTTCAAGTGCACATGAAATATTCTTCAGAATAGATCACATGTTAGGCCATAAGACAATCCTCAATAAATTTAAGAAGATTGAAATCATACTATACATCTTTTCTGGACAGAATAATGTGAAACTAGAAATTAATACCAAGGGGGGAAAAAAACCTGGAAAAAGCACAAATACATGGAAGCTAAATGGCATGATACTAAACAAATAATGGGTCAACAAAAACAAATAATGAAGAAATAAATATCTGAGAGGAATGAAAATGAAAACACAATTGTCCAGATTCTTTGGGTTGCAGGGAAAGTAGTTCTAAAAGGGGAATATTTAGCAGTACAGGCCTACCTCAAGAAACAAGAAGCTCAAATAAAAAATCTAACTTTACACTTAAAGGAACTAGAAAAATAAGAATAAAGCTGAAGGCCATCTGAGTAGCTCAGTTGGTTAAGTGTCCGACTTCAGCTCAGGTCATGATCTCACAATTCCTGAGTTCAAGCCTTGTGTCAGGCTTTCTGCTGTCAGTGCAGAGCCTGCTTCAGATCCTCTGTCTCCCTCTCTCTCTGCCCCTTCCCACGCTCTCTCTTTCTGTCTCTCTCAAAAATAAATAAACTTTGAAAGCAAAAAGAGAACAAAGCTGAAGGTGAGTAAAAGGAAGGAAATAATAAAGATCAGAGCAGAAATAAATTACATAAAGATTAAAAACATATAGTAGAAACAGTCAATGAAACCAGGAGCTGGTTTTTTGAAAAGATAAAGAAAATTGATAAACCCTTCCCCAGACTCGTCAAGAGAAAAAGAGAAAGGACCTAAATAAATAAAATCTGAAATGACAGAGAAGAAGTAACAACTGACACCACAGAAATAGAAGGGATTGTAAGAGAATGGTACAAAAAATATATGCCAACAAATTGGACACTTTAGAAGAAATGAATACATTCCTGGAAACATACAATCTTCCAACACTGAATCAGGAAGTAATAGAAAATCTGAACAGACCAATTATTAGTAACAAACTGAACTGGTAATCAAAAAAACTACTAAAAACTAATGTCTAGGACTAGATGGATTCGTAGGTGAATTCTACCAAACATTTAAAAAAGAATTAATACCTACCCTCCTCAAACTATTCCAAAAATAGGAGAGGGAGGAACACTTCCAAACACATTTCATGAGGCCAGTAGTACTCTGATTCCAAGACCAAAAACCCTACAAAGAAGAAACTACAGGCCAATATCCCAATTAACATAGATGTAAAAGTCCTCAGCAAAATAAAAACCAAACTGAAATCAACAGTACATTAAAATTATTATTCACCACAATCAGGTGAGATTTTTTTCCAGAGATGCAAGGATATTTCAATATTTGCAAATCAACTGATCTGATACACAACATTAACAAGAAAAATGATAAAAACCACATGATTATCTCAATAGATGCAGAAAAAAGCACTTGACAAAATTCAACCTCCATTCATAATAAAAACTCTCAACAAAGTGGTTTTAGAGGGAGCATACCTTAACATAATAAAGTCCATGTACAAAACACCTCACAGCTAACAGCATATTCAATGGTGAAAAACTGAGAGCTTTTCCTCTGAGATCAGAAAGAAGATAAAGATGTCTACTCTTACCACTTTTATTTAACATAGTACTGGAAGTCCTAGCCACAGCCATCAGATATGAAAAAAGAAATAGGAAGCATCCATATTGGTAAAGAAGAAGGTAAACTATCAGCACTTGCAGATGATATGATACTATACATAAAAAATCCTAAAGATTCTATCAAAAAACTATTAGAGTAATAAATGAATTCAGTAAAGTTGCAGAATACAAAATTAATACTTAGAAATTGGTTGTATGTCTATGCACTAATAACAAAGTAGCAGGAAGAGAAATTAAGAAAACAATCCCACTATAACTGCACCAAAAAGAATAATACTTTAGAATAAAATTAACTAAGGATGTAAAAGATCTTACTTTGGAAACTATAAAACACTGATAAAAGAAATTGAAGATGACACAAAGAAATGTAAAGATATTCCATGTTCTGGATTGGAAGAATTAATATTTTTAAAATGGCCGTACTACCCAACATGATATACAAATTCAATGCAATCCCTATCAAAAAACTAACAACATTTTTTTCACAGAACTAGAACAAATAATGCTAAAGTTTATACAGGACCACCAAATCCCTGAATAGCCAATGCAATCTTGAGAAAAGAAGAACAAAGTTGGAAGTATCACAATTCCAGATTTCAACATATAATACAAAACTTTAGTAATCAAAACAGTGTAATACTGGCATAAAAATAGATGCATAGATCAACGGAATAGAATAGACAGCCAGAAATTAACCCATAATTATATGGTCAATCTATGACAGAAGAGGCAAAAATATACAATGGAAAAAAAGACAGTCGCTTAAAGAAATGGTGCTAGAAAAACTGGACAGCTACATGTAAAAAAAAAAAAAAAAGAAAAAAGAAACTGGATCATTTTTTAACAATACACACAAAAATAAAATCAAACTGTATTAAAGACCTAAATGTGATGCCTGAAACCATAAAAATCCTAGAAAAGAACACAAGCAGTAATTTCTATGACATCAGCCCTAGAAACATTTTTTTTTAGGTATGTGTCTTAAGTCAAGGGAAATAAAGGAAAAAAATAAACTATTGGGACCACATGAATATGCAAAAGCTTTTTCATGGAGAAGGAAACCATTAACAAAAGAATAAGGCGACTTACTGAATGGCAGAGGATATTTGCAAGTAATATATCTGTTAAAGGATTAAAATTCAAAATACATAAGAACTTACATAATTAACACAAAACAGAACAAAGCAGCAAAAAAAAACAAAAAGAAACAAACAAACAAAAAAAAAACAAATAAAACCCAAGCAATCTGATTAAAAAATGGGCAGAGGACCTGAATAGACATATTTCAAAAAAAAAAAAATACAGATGGCAACAGACACATGAGAAAGATGCTCGATATCACTAATCATCAGGAAAATGCAAATCAAAACCTCAATGAGATATCACTTTATACCTGTCAGTATGGCTAAAGGCAAAAAGACATGAAATCAGTATTGGAGAGAATGTGTAGAAAAAGGAGCCCTCATACACTATTATTGGTGGGAAATGTAAATTGGTATAGGCACTGTGGAAAACAGTGTTTATGGAAAAGTTTTGAGGTTCCTCAAAAAATTATAAGTACCATATGATCTAATAATCCCACTACTGGATATTTACCCAAAGAAAATAAAGACACTAATTTGAAAAGATATATGTACCCCTGTGTTTATGGCAGAATTATTTATAACAGCCAAGATAAAGGAGCAAACTAAGTGTTCTCCTGTAGATGAATGGATAAAAAAGATAACAAAATGGAGTGTTAGCCACAAAAAAGGAGGACATCTTGCCATTTGAGACAACATGGATGAGCCCAGAGGGTGTTATGCTAAGTGAAGTAAGTCAGACAGAGAAAGACAAATACTGTATGATTTCACTCATATATAGAATCTAAAAAAAAAAAAAAAAAAAAAAATCAAACGAATAAACAAACATAAAGCAGAATCAGAACTATAAGTACAGAGAACAAACTGATGGTTTCCAGAGGGGAGGGGATGGGGGATGGGAAAAATTGATGAAGTGGAATGGAAAATATAGGCTTTCAGTTGTGGAATGAATAAATCACAGGAATAAAGGACACAGAATAGGGAATATAGTCAATGATATTGTAATAGCATTGTATGGTGACAGTTGGTGGCTACACTTGTGGTGAGCATAGCATATTGTATAAACCTGTTGAATCACTATGTTGTACATCTGAAACTAATGTAACATTGCAGGTCAACTATACTCAAATAAAAATATTTTTAAAATGTGATGCTTATCTTTTCTCATTTAATAGTTATAACTTTTATGTCTTTTTAAATTGTATTGCACTGGCTAGGAAATCTAGTATGATGGTAGGTCATAAAATGTTAGCTAGTATCCCTGCCTTGTTTCTGACTTAAATATGTAGAGTTTTTTGCTTCTAAATATGATTTAGTTGTGATTTGTGTTACATGGCACCTATTACATATAAGAGTTTGTTTCTTCATTTGTTTTAGGGATTTGGGTGTTTGATCATTAATGGTGTGGAATGTACATATAAATCAATAATATTTACATCACATATGTTATACCTTATTATACCATATATTATATTTTTATACACCAACGCGCGCGCGCACACACACACACACACACACACATACTGTGATGAGCTTTTGAGTTGCCTTCCTCAAGGAAAGGAAACTCTGTCTATCCACGCAGTAAGGTACATTAACAAATACCCCAATAGTAAGCCATTCCTGCATTGTTGGGAAAGAAAAAATTTTGCTTTTTTAATTTTTTAATTCTTTTAATATTTTATTACACTGCTGGATTCATTTTGGATATAGTACAAGAAAGAATATTTTAATCATTTAAATCATTTTAATCATTTAATCATTTTATTTTTGCACTCTTATTTATAAGAACAATTTCATTTTTTTTAAAGTTTTCATTTTAATTCCAGTTAACATACAGTGTTATGTTAGTTTCGGGTGTACAGTATAGTGATGCAATTTCATTATGTAAGAATTTTTCCCTCTGATGTCCTCTAGTGTCAGATTATAAAACACAAAATGGGATCAGTTAGATGATAAGAATGGAAATTTAATATGGAGTAGAAAGAATAGTAACTTCAGAACATTCAGAAGTCCAGGCTTGTGTCCCATCAATGTGTATATATTGGCCAAAAGGCAGCAAGAAGTTCCCTAGTACCTGGGATCTCAAAAAATGAGACACCAACAGATCACGGCTACACTTGTGAACTAGCATAACATATAATTGTTGAATCACTATGTTGTACGCCTAAAACTAATGTAATATCATATGTCAACTATACTAAAAGAAGAAGAAGAACAAGAACAAGAAGAACAAGAACAAGAACAAGAGGAGGAAGAACAAGAGGAGGAAGAAGGAGAAGGAGAAGAAGAAAACAACAACAATAACAACAACAGGAAAAAATAAGAGACAGAGAGGGAGAGAGAGAGAGAGGGAGAGGGAGAGATTGTCCTGCCAAACAACTTCATGATTATGCTCAGATTATCACATGCTTTTTCTGAATTTCTCCCCACCCCCTGTCTGATCTTTTTTGGGAGGTAGAGTACCTATCTCATGTACAATTGGCTCTAGGCACATGAATGCCTAATTACATACTTGCTTGATAATAATCCTTAGTTTTTAAGCTGATCAAATTGTAGAGTCACCAAGATAAGGGATTATGCTGTCTCCTCTCTAGGGTTTTGTAGCAGTGCTTAGAAAAAGGGTTGAGTGTTAATAATGACTGCTTTGCCTTGAAGAAATAGGCAATGGAGTGGGGGTTGGGTATTTAGAAGTTTACCACTTTGTTGCAATTTCAACTCAGTTGGCACAGTCTTACTTGACAGTGATTTGTGTTAAGTAGGCCTTTTCTGCTTCCAGAATATTTCCTTTTGTAAAGAATATAGCCTTTCCTTTTAAAATTTCACTGGGTATTGCTGAGAGGTTACAAAAGGAAAGTGGCCTAATTCAGACACTTTCACATTGCTTCTATTTAAGTTTTTGGATTTTGGAATCATTAACAAATAAATTTAACATTTTGACCTTCAATGCATACCTCTATTAACCTCACTCTGAACTCCACTAGCCACTGTTCATTCTGTGTCATAGTGTCTTATTTCTAGTAAACTACAGTGGCTAATCTCAGACCCTAACAATCTGTTACTAATTAGTTCTTCCATCTACTGTGTTTTCATTGGTGTGGGATATTTCTTGATCAGTCACTTGGAATTGTTTTTTCCTTTATAAAATATGTATCTCTTAGGTTTAAAACAAAGCACATTTGGGGCGCCTGGGTGGCGCAGTCGGTTAAGCGTCCGACTTCAGCCAGGTCACGATCTCACGGTCCGTGAGTTCGAGCCCCGCGTCAGGCTCTGGGCTGATGGCTCAGAGCCTGGAGCCTGTTTCCCATTCTGTGTCTCCCTCTCTCTCTGCCCCTCCCCCGTTCATGCTCTGTCTCTCTCTGTCCCAAAAGTAAATAAACGTTGAAAAAAAAAAAATTTTTAAAACAAAGCACATCTCTGATGCATTTCTTCTTGTTGTTGTTGTTTTTCTTTTCTTTTTTTTTTTGAAGTTTTCAAGGACAAAACAATTTACCTTAATCTATGGCTATAACAATGGCTTCTAATTTCCAAGGGGAATTCTTAAGCTGACCTGACTCTATATGTACTTATTCTTCTTTAAGATTGTGTATGAATTACAGGCAGCATAAGCTGTGTTGTGTGAATTAGAAAAAGTCTCCTCTTCTTGGTGGAAGTTTAGGAAGAGATACCCTTCTGGGCATAAACTAGAGAGTGTAAATTTGTAAGAGGAGCACCGGTTGGATTTCAGCCCTACTTGCCCTTTGGCAAGGTGACCTCTTGCAGGCTTAACCTGTCCAACCCTTGTAGCACCTGGAATGTTAGGATTTTCCAGGTATCCTCGTACTCTTTCAAATGTTCACCAAGTATTGACTGCCAATCTTTTTTTTTTTTATGTAATATCTGGATTAGAATTGAAATTCACATAACCATGTTAATTGACTGATGTGTTTATTCAGTATTTCTTGGATACCTGGCTGTCAGTGATGAGTTGGTGTTGCAGTGGTGAGCCAGACAGTGGATGTTCTTATGGAATCTGTGGGGATTTAACTCAGTCCATGTGTTATTATTTAATATTTTTCATCAGCCTTTCATCATAGGTGGAATGTTTCTTTCAAACCGATTATTGAAAAAAAAAGCGCCGTATATGTTTTTCTTGGTGATAGACACTCGACTAGCTGAAAACTTGCTAATAATAAAGAGTCTCAGGTGGAAGTAAGTAATCCAGGGGTAGATTGGAAGATGGCGGTGTAGGAGGACGCTGGGCTCACTGCATCCTGCTGATCACTTAGATTCCACCTACACCTGCCTAAATAACCCAGAAAACCGCCACAAGACTAGCAGAACAGAGTCTCCGGAGCCAAGCGCAGACGAGAGGCCCACGGAAGAGGGTAGGAAGGGCAGCGAGGCAGTGCGCGCTACACGGACTGGCGGGAGGGAGCTGGGGTGGAGGGGCGGCCTGCCGGCCAAGCAGAGCCCCCGAGTCTGGCTTGCAAAAGCAGAGGGGCCAGACGGAGTGTGTTCTGACAGCAAGCGGGACTTGATATCTGGAAGGTTATAAGTTAACAGCTCTGCTCAGAGAGCGGGAGGGCTAGAGGACAACGGGAGGGAGAGTTGTTGAGCCCTGGACGACAGAGCTCAGCTTGGCGGGGAACAAAGGCGCTCGCCAGCGTCATCTCCCTCACCCAACACTTGCAAACTCCCAACACTGTGCTTCTGCAGATCCACACCTCCAGCGGCGGGTCTGACTCCCTCCCGTTGCCGCAGGGCCCCTCCCCACGCAGATCACCCAAGGAGAAGCGAGCTGAGCCTGCCCTTCCCGCCCCTGTGCACCTTGCCAATGCACCCCAGCTAATACACCAGATCCCCAGCACCACAAGCCTGGCAGTGTGCAAGTAGCCCTGACAGACCACGCCACCCCACAGTGAATCCCGCCCCCTAGGAGAGGGGAAGAGAAGGCACACACCAGTCTGACTGTGGCCTCAGCGGTGGGCTGGGGGCAGACATAAGGTCTGACTGTGGCCCCACCCAGCAACGCGAGTTATTCAAGACAGCACAGTGGAAGTGCCCTGCAGTTCCGCACCACTCCAGGAACTATCCAAAATGACCAAACGGAAGAATTCCCCTCAAAACAATCTCCAGGAAATAACAACAGCTAACGAACTGATGAAAAAGGATTTAAACAATATAACAGAAAGTGAATTTAGAATAATAGTCATACAATTAATTGCTGGGCTTGAAAACAGTATAGAGGACAGCAGAGAATCTATTGCTACAGAGATCGAGGGACTAAGGAACAGCCAGGAGGAGCTAAAAAATGCTATTGAACAAGCTGCAAAATAAAATGGAGATGACCACAGCTCAGATTGAAGAGGCAGAGGAGAGAATAGGTGAACTAGAAGATAAAATTATGGAAAAAGAAGAAGCTGAGAAAAAGATAAAAAAAATCCAGGAGTATGAGGGGAAAATTAGAGAACTAAGTGATGCACTAAAGAGAAATAATCTACGCATAATTGGTATTCCAGAAGAGGAAGAGAGAGGGAAAGGTGCTGAAGGTGTACTTGAAGAAATAATAGCTGAAAACTTACCTGATCTGGGGAAGGAAAAAGGCATTGAAATCCAAGAGGCACAGAGAACTCCCTTCAGACGTTTAAAGCAGATATAATACCTATCCTTCTCAAGCTATTCCAAAAAACAGAAAGGGAAGGAAAACTTCCAGACTCATTCTATGAAGCCAGTATTACTTTGATTCCTAAACCAGACAGAGACCCAGTAAAAAAAGAGAACTACAGGCCAATATCCCTGATGAACATGGATGCAAAAATTCTCAATAAGATACTAGCAAATTGAATTCAACAGCATACAAAAAGAATGATTCACCATGATCAAGTGGGATTCATTCCTGGGAAGCAGGGCTGGTTCAACATTCGCAAATCAATCAACATGATACATCACATTAATAAAAGAAAAGATAAGAACCGTATGATCCTGTCAATTGATGCAGAAAAGGCATTTGGCAAAATTCAGCAAACTTTCTTAATCAAAGCCCTCGAGAAAGTCGGGATAGAAGGAACATACTTAAACATCATAAAAGCCATTTATGAAAAGCCCACAGCTAACATCATCCTCAATGAGGAAAAACTGAGAGCTTTCTCCCTGAGATCAGGAACACGACAGGGATGTCCACTCTCACCACTGTCGTTTAACATAGTGTTGGAAGTTCTAGTGTCAGTAATCAGACAACAAAAGGAAATCAAAGGCATCAAAATTGGCAAAGATGAAGTCAAGATTTCACTTTTTGCAGATGATATGATATTTTACATGGAAAATCCAATAGACTCCACCAAAAGTCTGCTAGAACTGATACATGAATTCAGCAAAGTTGCAAGATTCAAAATCAATGTACAGAAATCAGTTGCATTCTTATACACTAACAATGAAGCAACAGAAAGACAAGTAAAGAAACTGATCCCATTCACAATTGCACCAAGAAGCATAGAATACCTAGGAATAAATCTAACCAAAGATGTAAAAGATCTGTATGCTGAAAACTATAGAAAGCTTATGAAGGAATTTGAAGAAGATATAAAGAAATGGAAAGACATTCCCTGCTCATGGATTGGAAGAATAAATATTGTCAAAATGTCAATACTACCCAAAGCTATCTACACATTCAATGCAATCCCAATCAAAATTGCACCAGCATTCTTTTCGAAACTAAAACAAGCAATCCTAAAATTCATATGGAACCACAAAAGGCCCCAAATAGCCAAAGTAATTTTGAAGAAGAAGACCAAAGCAGGAGGCATCACAATCCCAGACTTTAGCCTCTACTACAAAGCTGTAATCATTAAGACAGCATGGTATTGGCACAAAAACAGACACACAGACCAATGGAATAGAATAGAAACCCCAGAACTAGACCCACAAACGTATGGCCAACTCATCTTTGACAAAGCAGGAAAGAATATCCAATGGAAAAAAGACAGCCTCTTTAACAAATGGTGCTGGGAGAACTGGACAGCAATATGCAGAAGATTGAAACTAGACCACTTTTTCACACCATTCACAAAAATAAACTCAAAATGGATAAAGGACCTGAATCTGAGACAGGAAGCCATCAAAACCCTAGAGGAGAAAGCAGGAAAAGACCTCTCTGACCTCAGCCGTAGCAATTTCTTACTTGACACATCCCCAAAGGCAAGGGAATTAAAAGCAAAAATGAACTACTAGGACCTTATGAAGATAAAAAGCTTCTGCACAGCAAAGGAAACAACCAACAAAACTAAAAGGCAACCAACGGAATGGGAAAAGATATTTGCAAATGACATATCGGACAAAGGGCTAGTATCCAAAATGTATAAAGAGCTCACCAAACTTCACACCTGAAAAACAAATAACCCAGTGAAGAAATGGGCAGAAAACATGCATAGATACTTCTCTAAAGAAGACATCCAGATGGCCAACAGGCACATGAAAAGATGCTCAACGTCGCTCCTTATCAGGGACATACAAATCAAAACCACACTCAGGTATCACCTCACGCCAGTCAGAGTGGCCAAAATGAACAAATCAGGAGACTATAGATGCTGGGGAGGATGTGGAGAAACGGGAACCCTCTTGCACTGTTGGCGGGAATGCAAATTGGTGCAGCCACTCTGGAAAACAGTGTGAAGGTTCCTCAAAAAATTAAAAATAGAGCTACCCTATGACCCAGCAATAACACTGCTAGGAATTTACCCAAGGGATACAGGAGTACTGATGCATAGGGGCACTTGTACCCCAATGTTCATAGCAGCACTCTCAACAATAGCCAAATTATGGAAAGAGCCTAAATGTCCATCAACTGATGAATAGATAAAGAAATTGTGGTTTATATACACAATGGAGTACTACGTTGCAATGAAAAAGAATGAAATATGGCCCTTTGTAGCAATGTGGATGGAACTGGAGAGTGTGATGCTAAGTGAAATAAGCCATACAGAGAAAGACAGATACCATATGTTTTCACTCTTATGTGGATCCTGAGAAACGTAACAGAAATCCATGGGGGAGGGGAAGAAAAAAAAAAGAGGTTAGAGTGGGAGAGAGCAAAAGCATAAGAGATTCTTAAAAACTGAGAACAAACTGAAGGTTGATGGGGGGTGGGAGGGAGGGGAGGGTGGGTGATGGTTATTGAGGAGGGCACCTTTTGGGATGAGCACTGGGTGTTGTATGGAAACCAATTTGACAATAAATTTCATATATTGGGGGAAAAAAAGAGAAGTAAGTAATCCATCTCTAATAATGGGGTTTTTGCCCACCTAACTGAGAAGGAGAATACCCATTTCCTGGAGAAGAACATCATCTCCATGATAAAATATGCCTTGAATGAATGTAAAGTATAAATGTGAATGGGATATGATAAGGTTAATGAAGGATTGATTGATTGATTTAGTTAGAGGCAGCATAAATGAGTAAACTGAATATTAGGACAGAAGATTCTAGATTGATACTTCCACTAACTATCTGTTGGTCTTGGATAAGTCACATACCACTTTCGTCCTTGATTTGCTCATTTATATAAACAGGATATTGTATAAGATATCATTAAGAATCTCTTCCATTCCAAGATTCCAGGAAGGAGCATATGTTTGAAAGGAAGAGATTTTCTAAGTAGGCTACTATTTTCTTTAGGATCTGGCTCTTTGAGACATAAAACTTCCTTAGACCATGAGTGTCAATTGAGGAAAAAAAAATGAGAAGTCTCTCTTCTCTAAAAATGTAGCAACTTAGGGGCGCCTGGGTGGCGCAGTCGGTTAAGCGTCCGACTTCAGCCAGGTCACGATCTTGCGGTCCGTGAGTTCGAGCCCCGCGTCGGGCTCTGTGCTGACGGCTCAGAGCCTGGAGCCTGTTTCCGATTCTGTGTCTCCCTCTCTCTCTGCCCCTCCCCCGTTCATGCTCTGTCTCTCTCTGTCCCAAAAATAAATAAACGTTGAAAAAAAAAAAAAAAAAAAAAATTAAAAAAAAAAAAAATAATAAAAATGTAGCAACATATATATATATGTGTATATATACACACATGTGTATATATACACATATATATACACACATGTGTGTATATATACATGCATATATATGTATATATATACATATGATCATTACAAATATAAAATTAAGAAAATAATTCTAGATGAAATGTGTCATATAATTAATTGACAATCAATATTAAGTCAAGAGGACAAAATTGGTTACTTCTACTACTAGAAGATGTGGTCTTATCTTTTGTCTCAGGACAAGTAATATGTCAGAGAGTGGAAATGGTGGTGTTGTGAGTGTGTGTCCTGTTTGGATTCTGTTGAGTTAGATTGAAAGCAAGATGATTTTGGGTAGGTAGTGCTGGTCTTCAGATGAGGTACTTCCAGATTCTCTGTAATCTCCCATGGAGAGAGCTCCTGAAGGCTCTCTGAATTTTGTGCTATATTCACTACTTTAAGGGTTTTGAGCTACCAAAGGTCTGAAAATTTTCTGAACAACCCCTACTATTCTTTCAGTGTTCCCCTCCTCCCAAATAATAGTCATAACAAACATGTCTTACCTTTAGGCTTCATTTAGGTTGAACCACACAGTGTTTGTTAGAGCACCTGAATTAACAAAATATAAATACTAAAAAAAATTTAATGATTGCTGCATGTAACCACATCTCTTTTTATGTAGTAAAAATCAATATTATTTTGAAAAATCTATATGATTTTGAAAATAGGTAATAACCCTTTAAGAGTCAATGTTTAGTTGAATTTAGGAACCTATAAATACATCCATGCTGCTTTTTTAAAAAAAAAAAATTTGTTTAAGTTTATTTATATTTGAGAGAGACAGAGACAGCATGAGTGGGAGAGGGTCAGAGAGAGAGGAGACAGAGAATCCCAAGCAGGCTCCATGCTGCCAGTGTAGAACCCGACTCAGGGTTCAAGCCCATGAAACTGCGAGATCACATCCTGAGCTGAAACCAAGAGTCAGATGCTTAACTGACGGAGCCACCCAGAAGCTCCATCCATGCTGCTTTTAATATAAAATCAACTAACTGCATTTTTAAATTGAATAATTATTCAGTGCTTTCTCTCTCAAATTAAGACTTCATAGAAGACAGTTATAATGTTTTAAAACATAAATCACTGTCCTTTTGATCTCATAGCCTATTTTGCTGTGATGATGTATGGAAATGTAAAAAAATATATAAAAATATATAAAATTTTGATATAAAATGTATAAAAAATGCAACTTAAAAATTTTTTTAATGTTTTATTTATTATTGAGAGAGACGGAGAGAAAGCAGGGGAGGGGCAGAGACAGGGAGAACAGAATCTGAAGCAGGCTCCAGGCTCTGAGCTGTCAGCACAGAGCCCAGTGCGGGGCTGGAACTCACATACCGTGAGATCATGACCTGAGCCAAAGTCGGATGCTTAACTGACTGAGCCACCCAGGCACCCCCAAAAAATGCAACTTCCTAAGGCAGTTTTTAATAATATGATTAGTATTTAAGCAAAAAAAAAAATAAATAAATACAATTATGCAACATATCGGCTATTTAAAATTTTATTCTCTGAATGCATCAGAAAATAACATACCTTATTGGTTAATAGAATTATCTTTCGCTTATTGCAATGAAAATATCAGCATATAGACTCCAACTTCAAGAAAAACACAGGTATTTAGAAGCACTGTAGTCAAATTAAAAAGATAGACTCTAGCCTGGAGCCATGGAAATGTGTGATGAATCCAATAGGTTTGGATTTAGAGCCTTGAGCTGGAAGAGTCTAATATGGTGTTGAAGAGAGCAAACCAGAATCACACTGGCTGGGTTCAAGTCCTGCCTCTGTGGGTATACTGATTACTGAAGCTTGAGACTATTTATTTATTTTTTAATTTTTTAAACATTATTATTAATTTTTGTGAGATAGAGCGTGAGCAGAGGAGGAGCAGAGAGAGAGGGAGACACAGAATCTGAAGCCGGCTCCAGGCTCCAGTCTGTCAGCACAGAGCCCAACGAGGGGCTCAAACCCACAGAGGATGAGATCATGACCTGGGCCGAAATCGGACGCTCAACCAGCGTCCCCACCCAGGCGTCCCCAAAGCTTGAGCATACTTTTACACATTCATTTGTCTCACCGGTAACTGAAGATGCTAGTAGTACTTACTTCAACACAACCTTTTGCTAATTAAATCAGAATACATTTGTAAATTGGTCAGCACTCAATTTAAGTTCAGTATGTGTTCTACTCCATTCATTCCCAGTGGGGGATGATACCTCCCCGAAGGGGACAAAAATTGGTTCATGGAATGTAAAAAAAATCTTACACTTTTTATATATAAAGCATATACATATACACAGTATATTTGTGGTGTGAAAATGCCATGGGGGAGGGAAGGGCCTTTAGGGAAAATGTGTTTACAAAAGGCTCCTTAGGAAGGATAGAATGTAACAAACGTGAGAAGCATTGGCTAATCCTTACATTTTACAGAAGCTCACATGCTAACAAATTTACCCGATCCACATAGCAGTAGATTCTCAGTGTAATGGTTTTTTAAAAATAATCATATTTGCCAATTGGTTTTTTTTTTTAAATGGTACTCCATAAATTATTTAGAGTACTGATTCCCCAACCTGCTAATTAAAAAGATTTTTGAAGATATAAATTTTTACTGTACTCTCTGCTGCCCCTTTACCAATTTTGACCCAGTGTTTCTGAGTTGGGACTGTGTTAGGCTCTATTGGGTTAGGCAGGTTGAAAGCTACTAATTTACAATGTTGGCCTTGACCTAATGAAGAGCTAGCTATGTAGTATAGGACTTGCGATGCTTGAATAGGCCTGGGAGGAAGGAGCTTTCATCCAGCTTTGCAATGCAAAGGTTTTGGTTTGAAAGTTTTGTTTTGCTTCAAAAATGTATAATGCAGTTCCTCACACAAAAGAATGAACTGTTCTGCCTTTTAAAAATTATTATGCGGTGTCTCATTCGTATCACTACTTAGGGACCTGGTGAATCCCACGAGCCTTCCTTTGAAGTTGAATTAACTTGTTCAGTCTAAAATGATTTGCAAATATAAAGTAGCATATGCTAACAAGGATATCAGGTACAGTGAGGCCTTCAGTATCCCTTCCTTTAAAAACAGGACAGTGTGCATATTTATTTTAGAGACAAAGAGTTCTTCTCCTGGCCCTCTAAAATAAGTACCACATATTTTCCCTTCTTTTTCTTTTTTCTTTTCTTTTCTTTTCTTTTCTTTTCTTTTCTTTTCTTCTCTCTCTCTTTTTTTTTTTTAAATTTTTTTTTTTTCACCGTTTATTTATTTTTGGGACAGAGAGAGACAGAGCATGAACGGGGGAGGGGCAGAGAGAGAGGGAGACACAGAATCGGAAACAGGCTCCAGGCTCCGAGCCATCAGCCCAGAGCCCGACGCGGGGCTCGAACTCACGGACCGTGAGATCGTGACCTGGCTGAAGTCGGACGCTTAACCGACTGCGCCACCCAGGCGCCCCTCTCTCTCTTTTTTTTAAGAGCGTTAAGAGCTCTTGGAGCTTTGGAGTTTGTGATATTGTTTTTAGAGATTTGTGTTGCCTCAGAGAATATGGATTTCCCCTTCTGGTTACCATTATTATAAGTTTCCATTCAGTTACATCCAGGTTGAAATACCCACCTTCTAAACCCACACAGACAAAGGTCCACCTTGCTTGCTTCTGGGGAACTAATAGGGCATCTTGTGACAGTTCTGAAGTCTGGGAGACCCAGCTCTGCTTTCTGCTGTCTCCTTCTCACCCTCCTTACCAGATCTTCCTGCTTCCTTTTCTTCCTCTGAGACTTCTGTATCTCAACTATGTTTTTTTTTTTTTCTTTTATTTCTCAAAACATCCTCTTCTGACCAGGTTTTTGCCCAGTGGACTTAGGGCACCCTCCTGTCACCTCTGCCCTTTCTCAGTTGCTGGGTTGGATATGGTGATAAAGAGAGAGGACTGTGCTAGGGATACTGTGTGTACCCAGTGGAAGGTGAGCTGGGCACACATTTGCTACTCTTCACTGGTTTCACTCTACAGTTGCCTTAATGGTTTCTTTGGGCATCGTTTCTCTTTAAGAAATCTTGTGAACTCATTGTAATTCCTTAGGGATGGCCCTAAACCTAAGTTTTAGGATGAAAATAGTCATAGTCTAATTTCATCCCCTCCCTCAAATCTTTACCTTTCAGAATCACCTGAGAAATACCTACCTAACTCCTCATCTTCCTTTAACAACACTTTCCTTTCTTGAGGTTTGGTCTTTACTATTGATATTTTTAAATTACGTTGTTTTTTTTTTTTTTCTATTTTATCTCACTTCAGAAATTTTGGGAAGTGGACAGAATATTCATCTGTTTATTTTCCTGATCAATTATTACTGTTACAGCAGGGGTTTTTCTATCATAATTTTTATTACAAATACAAAATCATAGTAGAGTGCAGTATTAGAGAATAGGGGCTTTTAAGAACCCTGGACCTGTGTTGGTCACTTGTTAGCTTTGTCATTTTGGACAAATAATTTATCCTCAGCTATGTCATCTACAGAATGGAAATGATAATGATACTTATTTCCAATGATCATGATGAATGAATGAGAAGTTGCATGTAAGTCCGTTGCACAGCGTCTACAACCAAGTAGGTTACTAGTGTGTATTAGGCTATAATTACTAACCTTAATCAGTAAAATAGGCATTTATGGTCATTCCTGGGAACACTTTTCTTATTCAGCTCTTCCCATTGGTTCTATGGGAAGATGAACTCCAGGTTTCAAATCTGTGAGTATGAGGAGGACTTTTGCATGAGAACCCTTTTAAAAACTGTACTTTCCCCATGTTGCATACTTCCGCCACTGACATCCTGCGAAATTCTTCCTCTTACCTGCCTCTTTGCCTTTTCACTTTTTCTCTTTGCCTGACCACTTCCCCACCTTTCATTGATCTCCTTTCTATCCTGTCTCATCAATAATGGTATTTTTAACTTCGTACTCTGTGAAAGATGCCATTTAGGTCAGCTTTTGCTCCTTCCACCCTTTCTATACCTTACTTTTAGGTGCGAGCTAAAAGGCTGAAAAACAATTAGAAAGAAATTCTCAGAAGAGGAATAGAGAGAATATATGATAATAGAAATATATGAATATCAGGCCAAAGGCTGCTATATTATGTAATTATTTGATATTGATTCTGATTACTTTCCGAAATTGTACAGCTACCTCATTTATTTTGCCTTCATTTGTATTCTGAATCTTGTTTTCCATCTTCACATATAGTGTTTTTACTCTGTAGCATTAAGGAAATCACTAGGCATTTTCTGAGTGGCTTTATGAAATGAATGAAATTTGGAAAACTCTCTGATATGTGGTCACATTTCATGTAATTATTTCTAATTGCTGGAATTATTTTTAGATTCACAGTACATACACATGCATCTTCCTGCCAAATTGTATTGCACAGAAGTTTGCCAAGAGAGTCACAATATGGCTAAAATTAAGCTTTATTAGGTATAATAGGATGAGATGTGATTTAATTCTTTAAGCTGCCTATAAGTGCTAGAAGACAGATTGCTTTTATTCCATCCACTAAGTTAAAAGAATGATCCATTATTTTGCAAATCCCAGTGGCAAAAGGCAATTGAAATAATACATGAAGCTTCTTGAAGGAAAATAGCTTTCTGGTTAAAATTGTAATATTATTTATCTTTCCCCTTCAACCATTTGACTCCTTCAGTCTGTAGAAGAGGCCTATTTATTTTAGCAGTAAGGTGGATTGAATTTCTGCCAAGTCAGTATACTCCCTAAATGAATATGTCAGAGGCAATATTGTTTCTCAAAAATCATTTAGAAAGCAGCATTTTTACATAAGTAGGCTCTTTCATTAGTTTTGAATTAAATCTTAGCAATTGCTGTTTCTATTATGGTTGTTCTTGGAGAGCCCATGGAATGAGGGGATTCTGAGCTTTAAGTGAAAATTCCCTTTGGGGTTTACAGTGCCTGCATTTGTTTTGGAAAATTGAAATGAATATGACTTTTTTGTCTAGCTTCTTCCTGAAGGCTTATGTCATTCTAGAAATCAAGTATCTTACGTAAAATCAACTGTAGATGGAATAAATTGTTTGCAGGAGGACTTTGCTATCCCTAAGATAAAAAGCAGCAAAACAGTCCAGGTTTCAAGAGTTCCCAGGAAGTAGCAAGCATCACCTCTAGTTTCTTTTCATCTCCACCTCCTTGAAAATAGTAGGAAAAAAAAACCAGTATCTTGTGACTAATTCCTTGACCATCTTTTTTTTTTTTTTTTTTTTTAATTTTTTTTTTTCAACGTTTATTTATTTTTGGGACAGAGAGAGACAGAGCATGAACGGGGGAGGGGCAGAGAGAGAGGGAGACACAGAATCGGAAACAGGCTCCAGGCTCTGAGCCATCAGCCCAGAGCCTGACGCGGGGCTCGAACTCACGGACCGCGAGATCGTGACCTGGCTGAAGTCGGACGCTTAACCGACTGCGCCACCCAGGCGCCCCTCCTTGACCATCTTTAAGACACTTCTTTCTGTGAAGAAAGAAAGGTGAGCTCCATTATGCCATGGCAGAATTACCTCAAACACCTTCTGAATTTTCAAAGACTGACTTTATTTTTCATCCAGTAATAGATACATTAAAAAAACAAGAAAATGCCACTGGATCCTGTGATAGGTCTTTTTACTTTAAGCAAATAGAACTCATTTTTGCAAATTAAAGGGTACTAGGTTATTAGTTATAATTAATTAAATATTATTTTGCAATTTCAGTTCAGTCTCTTCTTGAGGAATTAAGAGGTGTTGATATTTAGATCTTACAAAATGGTCATCAATAGGGGTGGGGGATAATATACTCGTATTGAATCTTTGCCAACTTATTTCTGTGCTAATTCAAATTAGTTCAGATTAGAGCTTGATTTAGTTTCAAAAAATAAAATGTGAAGGTACCCATTTTTCTTTACAATGGCAGTCATATGCTAATGTCACAACAGGCATTTTTCTTCTTAATTACAAATCGTTTTGATTGAATTTGTATGCTCATCTGAAATCACCTTGTCATTAAGAAAATCATGAACTTTGTACATTTCCAGAATTAAGAACAGTTTTGTGTGTGCTTATTTTTAAAAATTAAACATATCAGCTACCCAGCTTATTTTCCCTCTTATTAATTAGCATTCTGTTCATGGAACAATTCATTATTTAAGACAACTTTGCAATCATTAGTAGCAGACTTTCAAATTTCTCGTAAGTCAGGTCAATTTAGTAATTTCTTATTGCAAAGGAAAAATGCCAGGTTAGGCACCAAAATTTTCAAAGTATTAATGACTGTTGCATATGTACAATCACTTATAATATTGTAATAGCACTTGGAAAGCTACCACTATGTAGCAATCTCAATTTCTGAGTTGAAAATTATTTTGGCTCTTTAATACTTTGTGACCATGAGAAGTCTTTATAGGGACTAACTTTGCTGCCTACAAAACCTAAATAGACTGTAAGACCTTGGGTAATTGCTTATCTAGTCAGGCAGTTGGTCAACACAGGAATGAATGGCAGAAGGCATCAAAGTGACATGGTCTAAAAGGCATCTGGTACAAGAGAGACAAGTACAGACCTGCACTGATTAGAGCAGGGATTCATTGCATCTGAGAAGACAGAATTGGTAAAGAGAAGTAAAGTTGTTTCAGTCAGTATATCCAGAGAAAGGATTTCACATGGGTGCAAAGACCGCAATTCTTGCTACAGACATCATGGCTGGAGTTTGGCCAAGCAAAGTGCACAAACCATCCAAATTCAGGTGGCCCATCTCACTTCCACATCCTACCCACCTCCCAAGATTATTTTATTACAATGTGAATAGCCACAAATAAAAGAAGTAAACAATATTTTGAAGTGGACCAAACTTTGGTCTCACTACCTCTTGCTTGGTGGGGGAGGAATGGACAAGGATTTGGAGGAGCTTAAAAATAGTGATGAAGTGAAAAAAAAATAGTGATGAAGTAGGAGAAGGTTTTGGATTTTATTTAAAAGGTTATAGTGAGCCTGCAGACTTCATGGAAATCTTGGATCTGTTGTGTCACTGACTGCCTCCATTGTAGTCACTGTGATTCATAAACAAAATATCCTTACTACAAGCAACCTTGTGTGTTCTGTCTGATGGCTCCATTCCATGGAAGGAAATCCAACAGGGACAGGTAGAGGTGAGTCAACCACCTGAGACAAGGCTCAAGTTCTGCTCTGCCTGAATTTGCTAACTACCTAATGTCTTTGGTAAAGACTACTTAATGTCTCAGTTTTTTGGTAAAATTGATGAATTAAACTAAATTAGCTCTAAAGCTTTCTTCTAGGTCTAAATAGTCAATAGGTATAGAAATATTCTCTGTTTGCTGTTGTTAGGGAGAAAACTACCTAAGTGGTCTGAAACTGGTAAGTGCTTTGTGACTTGCTTATGATTTATTTCCAGAACAAATGTTGCCCAGAGGGTCTGAGATACAGATAGGTTGGCCCAAGTACATTGATTCAATGCTCAGATGAAGCATCTTAGACATGTTGCCTGAGACTGGGATAATTTATCTGTATGGATTAAGATCTACTGTCTGTCAAAACAGTAGGTGCTAAAAAGGCACGAGTGTTCTGACAAATGGCCTCATTTCCACCCCAGGCCTCATAATTTTGTCACTTAATAGTCTCCAGGGAACCCCACTCCCTCCAGCTCCTCTCTTGCATAGTATGTCCCTCCCTGCTTCCAAATCTTAGGCATACCCTTATCACTAATATCCAGCAGTCAACTGATTGACAGTTAAGTATTTATCAAAGGGGACCTGGGGTGACTTAACCCCATACCTCCCAAACATTCTTAAAGCTCTCCAAAAACATGTCAGATAAACATAATGATCTATAAAAACAATGTCTTTGACATAGGACAAATTCCCAGTCTCTTTCCAGTTGTACTGCCAATATGAAAGCTTACTTATTACACAGACATTCAGGAGCTTATAATGATATTAGTGAAGGTCTCCTCTGGGCATAGGTGCTGCAGTGGTAGATTGATTAGTTTCAACTGCAGGGCTCAACCTCAAAAAAGTTGTAGCAGCACATGTCTCCTGGGTCTTGGAGCTGAGAAGTTGGGGTATCTTCTAAGCATTGATCACCAGACACCTAAAGTCTGTCTGGTGTAGTAAGACAAAGGAAAAGAGAAGTAGCAGTAATAGCTTTCTAGTCTTGTTGTTGGGTCTCATGGATTCATGTATGATTAGTATTAACTCACACAGAAATATGGGTTCCATGGGGACAGAGACCTTGTCTGTTTTACTCACTATTCTGGTTTCAGCACCTAATACAGGGTTGACACATCGTAGGTACTTATCAGTGTACGTTGAATATCCTATGATGAGGCCACATAGTGCAGTGATTAAGAGCACAGACTCTGGAGCCAGGCTGCCTGAGATCCCCATCTCAGCTCTGCAACTGACTAAGATTGTGGGCAAGTGAGTAAACATTTCTGTGTTGTAGATTCTCCATTAAAAAAATAATAATGTTTATTTATTTTTGAGAGAGAGACAGAGTGTGAGTCGGGGAGAGGCAGAGAGAGAGACACAAAATTCAAAGCAGGCTCCAGGCTCTGAGCTGCCAGCACAGAGCCCAAAGTGAGGCTCGAATCCATGAACCATGAGATCATGACCTGAGCCAAAGTTGGATGCTTAACCAACTGAGTCACCCAGGCGCCCCTGGATTCTCCATTTTTAAACTTGAAATAGTAATAATATATATCTCAAAGTTATGCAGGTTAAATGAATTGATGTTTGTAACCAGTGCCTGGCATGCACTGTAAATGTGTGTTAAATAACTAGATTAATTAGTTTACAGCCCCACTTCCTTTACCATCACTACTTAGGTTTTTTTGGGGGGGGGAGAGTAACATTTGAGTTTGTGAGAACATATGATAACAAGCACAGGCCCAGACCCAAAGGCATTTCTGTCTTAAGACCTCTGGGTGTGCAGCTTTCCATTCCTGCAACGCTCTGAAGCATCACTTTCCATCAATTTCGCTAATGTGCTACTTGACTTACCCTTCTTGATTGAGAGCTCCTTGAAAGCAGACACCATCCAAGAGGGTATGATTTAAAGTGGGTACTGATGGTTTTAGAATGAATGCATGATGTAGTCAGTGAATGGCAATCTTGTGTGTTTTCTCTTGCTCACCCCTGGGAAAGGAATCACAGACCCCTTACCCAACTTAAGGGGGTGGTGTTGGTGGTGGTGGTGGTGGTGGTGGTGGTGGTGGTGGTGGTTGGCCTTCTTTTCTCTCTCTTTCTCTCTCTTTTTCATTTTATTGAAGTATATTGAGATTCTTCTTTATCCACAATGCACCAGTGTCATAGGTACGTTCTATTCCTGGTCACTCTAACCTTCCATCTCACTGTCATTCTGGCCAACCGAATCTCTGTTTGATCACCACCTCTGCTCAGCCTTCCCAGTAACATAGCGATTGACCCCAGTTTTGTTCTCTCTTCCTATCCTCACCTCCTCCACATGGCTTGTGATCTTTGACATTTACATTGGCCATGTTGCTTTGCCCTTGTCTTTTATTTTAAGTCAGGTCACATCCTTTGGTAAAATATACAAGACTTAGTCAGAAACAAAGCATTCTTATTTTTGTTCATGAACTTGTTTTTCCTGTTCACCTTCATAAGCACCTGAAGCTGCCCCACTGTTCGTTGGAAACACATCTTTCCCCATGGGAACTTCTAGAAAACACACAACTTCTAGAAAACACTATTTTAAATTTTGCTGTTATTTTCATTTATGTTCAAGTTTCTGCTGGTCCAAGATGTGATTTCTTGCTGTCTTTACCACATTGAATTCACATCCATGTAAAGAGTGAAGAAGCAAAGTAGATAGTGTGATTTACCACCCAGTCCTGTCACACCCGTCTTTGTCTTTGAAGCACTTTTAATCTGCTTAACCGGAGGACATGACATATGGGAAATATTTAGACAGTAGTACAAGTCATTTCATAAGATAAAACTGTCTGAACTTAAACCATTTGTTCACAAACTCTGAATTGCTCCAAAACCACCTTAGTGTGAGATCACTCTGTCCAAGGCTTGTTATGCATTTGGCTATTCTTTTATTGTGTCATTTGTATCCTAACTACTATCAGGAGCTCATCTTTTTCATTTTCTGTGTATTTTCATGGTGCCCAGAATGGATCTGCATGGAAAAGTCACTTGGTGAATGCCACTCATGGCCAGATGGTCACTGCATCCTGAAGTGACCCAGTTCTGGGCACACTCTGGGTGCAGGTGCACAAAGAAGGGCTGGAAGCCTCCTGGTTTGTCATCTACCCATGGCTTCTCAGACATTCTTTGTGCTTCTGGATAGCCTCACTAATGAAACTGACTTTGAGGGGCTAATTCTGCAGCCACAGATCCTGACTTTTCTTTTTTCCGAAGAACCATTTTTCTGCTCTGTCTTTGAGAGCTCCACCCCTCAGGGGAGTAGATTAGTTATGCTAAACACGCCACCTCAGAGGTTTGATTTTGATTTTTTTGCAGAAACTCAGTCATTTCTATAGTGGAGATAGACTCATCTTGAAACTTCACAAAGCCATTTAATTTGTTTAAATCATAACTCTAGATAATTTGTATCTATATTTCCAGTCCTCTCTTGAATTCCCAGGGAATACTCTGTGAAGCAGGAAACTCAGTGAATGCCCTTTGTGCTATATATATCTTTTTACCTTTTTTCACCCAAAATGCTAATGGCATAGAGCTAAGCAACAAGTATGGGAGAGTGTTTATGTTTTGTTTCTATATACTATTGAACCATGTGGGCAAGGTAGGCACACAAATAAAGACATTAGTAATTCTAGAATGTGGGTGCCCAGGTGACTCAGTCGGATAGGTGCCTGACTCTTGATATCAGCTCAGGTCATGACTTCATGGTTTGTGAGTTCAAGCCCATCATCAGACTGCACTGACCATGCAGAGTCTGCTTGGGATTCTCTCTCTCCTTCTTTCTCTGCCCCTCCCCTGCTCTCTCTCTCTCTCTCTCTCTCTCTCAAAGTAAATAGATGAACTTAAGATAATGATAATAATTTTAGGATGTGACACAGATCATTATTTTTTTTCTGTTTTTTAGTCTCTAGACCTGTGAAAAAGACATTATGTCTGGGACCTGCCCCTCCAGCCTCTCAGCTCTGCAATATCCCCTGCTCTACCAACTGTATAGTATCTTCCTGGTCTGCCTGGGGCCTGTGCATCCATGAAAACTGCCACGATCCTCAGGGGAGAAAAGGTGAGTGTCTTGTTTGTGTGTGCTTCATTTACTTCCTTTGTACACACAATTCATTTACTTCCAATGTACACACAATTATTCTGGTAGCTAAGTAGCCGATTAAGCCTGCTTAAGACAATATTTGTTTGTAAAATGCAGATAACTAGCTCAAGCCTGACAGCATTCAGCTATTAGGGAGGCCGTTGAGGAGATTTCTATGGAGCAAGAATCTGACCTTTATTGACCTTCCTGTTAGGCTCCTAGCTGTGAAATGACTATCACTCAAATAGGATCTAACAATGTTTTGTATGTGTAATGCTTATACTGAAGAAATTAGACATGATTTCTGTAACCACATCAGGAAACAACTGTTGTGCATATCTATTTATTTTCAGATTTCCACATGCTGACTTTGATGTTCTATTTCAGATTTTCACGAGGGGCATTTATGCATGTTGTTTGCTTTTTGATGTCCTTGGGCTTAAAGTGAAATCTTCAAACTTTATGGGTGTATTTAATTTTGTAGGTCTCTGTAGTCTTGTTTCCTTTACTTTGCTGTTATATACACATCTTCATCTTCCAAAGTTCATTTTTAGTGATGCCTTGACTTTTCTTTCATTAACCCTCCAGTTTGTATTAATATTATAGCCCCTAAATAGCAATAAAAAGGAAATACTTCTTTTTCTGAGAAAAAAAAAATGAGCTCCCAAAATTTAACTTGTGTTTGCTAAGCACTAATCCTAGCTGTCATATAAAGAAAGAATACATGGCCAAGTGCTTGATGCTATAAACTTGGTACTCTCAGCTTAATTCTGTGTCCATTTGAAAACCCGCATTTCAGAGGGCACCTGGGTGGCTCAGTTGGTTGAGCATCTGACCTTGGCTCAGGTCATGATCTGACGTGAGTTAACGTCAGTTAACTCATTAACCATGAATTTGAGCCCTGCATCAGGCTCGCTGCTGTCAGCACAGAGCCCCCTTCAGATCCTCTCTTCCCCTCTCTCTGCCCATCCTGTGATCATGCTCTGTCTCTCAAAAATAAATGAACATAAAAAAAAGAAAACCCACACTTCATCAATTCCCAGATTTCTCACATGCATCCACGTGCGTGTCCAAGTTCACACACCTGTGCCTCTGGGCTTTTCTCTCTCTCTCTCTTTTTCAATGTTTGTTTATTTATTTATTCTTTCCACACTTCAGGTTTCTAGATCTAATTATGTCACAAAATTGGTGTGTACATTTTATGTGGAGGAATTTTTTTCCCTCCAAAACATTGTAATAAAACAGTATAGTGCATTATAAAGGATGGGATCTTATTTTTATGATCAATTAATTTTGTCTAGCTTCATTGAAATACAATTGACATATAATATTGTGTAATTTTAAGGTATACACCATACTGATTTGATATAAATGTATATAGCAAAATGATTGCCACAATAAGGTTAGTTAGTACATCCATCACCTCACATAGTTACCTTTATCCTGTGGGAAGAACTTTTAAGATCTACTGTCTGTACTGCCATGTTCATTGCAGTGTTATCCACAATAATAAAGTAAAAGTAAAGACCAAGCGACTACTAATGCATAAATGGATAAAGGAAATGTGATACACACACACACACACACACACACACACACATATATATATGAGTGAGTATATAGGAATATTATTTAGCCATAAAAAGAAGGAAATCCTGCCATTGTGACAACATGGAAGAAAGTTTAGGACATTATACAAAGTGTTACAAGTCATACAGAAAAAAGACAAATCTTGTGTGATCTCACTTATAAGTAGATTCTTAAAAAACCCTGAAATTATAGTAACAGAGAGTAAAATGGTGGTTGCCAGGGTCTGACTGGTGGAGAAGATGGGGAGATGTTGATCAAAGGGTCCAAACTTCGAATTATAAGGTTAGTAAGTTCTGAGGATCCAATGTACAGCATTATGAGCATAATCAAAAATATTGTATTCAGTTTAAAGTTGCTAAGAGAGTAAATCTTTAAAATTCTTACCATAAAAAAGAAAAAAAATTAATTTTGATTTTAGATAGTAGGTAAAGTAGAAAAACATGTCTTCCTTAATGCTTCTGGGAAGAGTCATGAATCTCCTTGGCTGCTTTGCGTCATATGCTAACCCTGACCCAGTCATTCTAATTGGCCAAGTCCCAAGCATGTGACCACCACTGGAGGAAAAAGGCTCACCAAGCCTCACAGACTGAGAGTATGGGAAGGGTGGCTCCCTCAAAGAAATATGAGGTGCTGATGCTACAAGAAGGTAGAAATAATGCTGAGGTTAAACTAAATAGATATTTATTAAGTGCTTTGTCCCCTTTGTTCTGAGCCAGAGAATTTCTACAGTGATTCAGAGAATGCTCTCTTCCTCATTCTGTATTGCAATTTTTGTTATGCAAGCCAAATTTTCACAAGACCCTTTATGAAAGTGCTCTTTCAACTTTTCTTTCAATCTTCCTTTTCCACATAACCCTGACTGGTCAAGGAACTCAGCTGGAAACTCACAACATTTGGACCATTCCACGTGTCCCTTTGGCTCAAGATGCTTTAATGCCAAAGCTTTTCTTCATTAGTCCCTATTCCTCTCTTGTATGAGTCAACTCTTGCAACTGCACCCTGGTCCTTAATTCATTAGACATCACCTGTTGCGAGTTAAATTGTGCCCTTCATAAAACAAACAAACAAAAAAACACCTTCATTCCTAACACCTTGTATATGTGAATGTGACCTTATTTGGAAATAAGGTCTAATGGCTGATGTCCTTATACCATGAGGGAAATTTTGACACAGTGATACACAGGGGAAAATTTCATGTGAAGGTAGACATTAGAGTGATGCCTCTATAAGCCAAGGAATGCCAAGGATTGCCATCAACTACCAGAAGCTAGGGAGAGGTATGGGAACAGTATTTCCCTAGAACATTCAGAGGGAGCATGGCTCTACTGACACTTTGATTTAGGGCTTCTAGCCTCCAGGAATGTGAGACAAAAAAATTCTGTTGTTTTACATCACCCAGTGTGGTGCTTTGTCATGACAGCCCTAGGTTACTCTTATACTGCCCAACTTTGCATCAGCGTTTGAGCTCAGCAAGGATATAATACTTCATAATATTTCAAAACTAAAGTATAGAGAAGTTAACCAATTTGTCCTATCCCACAGTGATTTAATAATGTCCAAGCTAGCACTGAGAACCTGGGTTCCTGTCTCCCTAGTCCAGTGTTCCTTCAAACCTTGGGTTTCCTTAGTGCTTCCCTCTGTGGCCTAAGGAAGTTTGGATCAAGGCACAAGTCCAACACTGAGCTTAGCAGAGAAGCTCTCTGCCTACATGCACCACATTGGCCAGTGGGACCCATTAGTCTTGAGAGCCAATCATTGAGCCAGTATAGAAGATAAGGCATAGGGTGTGGGATTAGCTCTAGTGTATCACCTTTGAAGGGAGAGGGAAAGTAGATTGCAGCTCTGTGAGACAGGAAAGGTGTGCCAAGAACAGCTTGGGAGCAGCAGGTAACTGGAATGTGTATTTTTTTACTCAAACAATAAACTTGTCAAGAGAGGCTCAGCCTTTGGAGCTGAAGGAAAGGGTGGAGGCAGTACAACATCTCACCTAAAGGTAATAGTGTCACTGCAGCCACTTGCAGAGTGTAGGGTCATGTTGGGATTGATGAGAACCAGTCTCTGTTTTATAGGGCACATACTTGGGCTAAATGACCTGCCCTAGACACTAAATAATCACAGACAGGGGAGCATGTACACAGCAATGATTGTTATTCACATCTGGGAAGTTTGCTGTTTTATAAGTGCTTCCTAGAGCAGAGACAATTTTGATTTTTAAGGTCTTGTTAAAATCTGCCGGGACCACCTGCCTCTAATCCCTCCTGGGAAAAATAAAGAATGGAGTTTTCCCTCTAGCGAAATGATTCTGTGCCTACAAAGGGACCGAGCATGTTATGATGATCTTCTTGTTAATTCTGTGACTTGTGAACCTGAGGTCTTGGATCTTCTCGATCTCAGCCTGTCCCATGGTCCTACCATGGGGTCTCCCGGAGACGCTGACTGGCACAAACTAAATGTAGTTCAGAATTCCATGGAGGCTGGAATACACAAGCTAATGCATTAAACATCACAAAATTCTGGGGTGTAAACTGGACTGTTTAGCTTCACATTTGAATTCCCTACCCTAAAGAAGTGCAGTGAACCTAGTAGCAGAAGTCTAAGATATACATACATTCTTAGATATTTTATATTCTTATATATATGGAAGGTGGAAGATTTGAGTGAAATATCAAACAACAGCAAGAAAATGAATGTGTAAAGTTGGAGATAATTACTTTTTTCTCTTTGCTGGTCTTTTCCCCAGTCACTGTGTTATTGCTTTGGTATGTTCCTTTTGTTCGCATTTAAAAAAAGAAAGTAGGAAAGAATAGGAAAGCAGTTAACGTATTACCTAATAGAAGAAATTAGTTACTCTAGAAATGATCTTAACATGGCTGTTATTCTAAGGCAGGCACCCTTCAGTCAGGAATCCTGTAAGGTTTGTGGCTGTCAGCCATCTGAAATACATTAGAAAATCAGCCTCGTACCCAGCCTTCACACTTTCCACCAGGTCTGTGATAGGCAGACGAGGGGAACAGTACTCAGCAGGTTGGTACTTGTCAAGTGAAGCTAGGACACCTTTCAGAGGAATTTAAATTGGATCAGGTTTTAACATTCATTGCTTTATCTTTGATATACTCCCAGGGAGTTATAATTAGAGGCATATGAAAGAGAAATAACCTGAAAAAATTGCTGATGGGTGAACTCTACACGTAGGTATACGTTTAAAAAATTCTTTTTGATACAGTGACATACACTTATATGACATCCTTGTCCCTTTCAGACATATTCCAGAAAGACAGATACCCTTGACCACAGAAGTTGTTTTTTCTTTAATTTTTATGTTTTGAGAGAGAGAGAGAGAGAGAGAGAGAATGAGTGGGGGAGGTGCAGAGAGAGAGGGAGACACAGAATCCAAAGCAGGCTCCAGGCTCTGAGCTGTCAGCACAGAGCCCGATAAGGGGCTTGAACTCACAGACTGTGAGATCATGACCTGAGCTAAAGTCAGACGTCTAACTAACTGAACCACCCAGGCTCCCCGTACAGAAGTTTTAAAAAACAGTTTGATGGAGGTTTCCCAATACAGAGTCATATTAGGTAACTGTTTATATGATAGGACTTCAGGGATTCCTTCACCAGCCACCCCCCCATATGGTATTACCCTCAGTCATACACCTAAAGTTCTAAAATCCCCATAGGAAAAGACATTTTGAAACTGAGAAGCCATGACTGTCTTTACAAAGACAGTCTTTTATGCTCTGAAACAAATCAATTTAGATAACACAGCAAAAGCAGGAGAATACTGCATGTTTTAGATCTTTGTATAACAACGTGGGAAAATTTCCATTTTCCATCCTTGCCTGCTAGATAGATCCACTCTTAATGAGAAGTCTATAAAATCATTTTGCTTTGTTACAGAAAATATGTATGCTAATAGTTTTTTTTTTCTTTTCCCTTTTTTCCCCATATCTATGTGTGTTAGGAGAGGGGGCTGTGCCTACTTCTCCTTTTAAGTGTTGAGAGCTCTTATGCTCATGATCACCCTATCATTACTTTTTCATATTTTCTGAATTCAGAGAAGGGTGGAAAGTAATATTGATAGACTAAAATGCTACTCTTGCAGGAATGGTGGTTGATTTCTAAAGAGTTGGAATCAAGGATTCAGTGTGCTCAGGTTCTTTGGATCAAGGTTGTTACCCCATGTAAAAGGTTCCCAGAAAGGAGGAGCAAATGGGATGCTTGAGATAGAATAAGTTTCTGTCATCCTTGGCCAACCAGCAGGCTACTGCTTCAGGCCTGTCCCAGTGGAGTCAGTGGGGAGACACGGTGTTGACCATGGACAGCTCCATTTTTGGATCACTAACCCATGAGGATGTACAATCCTCAGACCTGAATTTACCTCCTGAGTCTCCTTTCATTTTTCCATGGCTTCATTTAAAAAACTTTGACCCGGAGATTTTAGGGAAGATGGCGGCGTAGGAGGACGCTGGGCTCACCGCGCGTCCTGCTGATCACTTAGATTCCACCTACACCTGCCTAAATAACCCAGAAAACCGCCAGAGGATTAGCAGAACAGAGTCACCGGACCCAAGTGCAGACGAGAGGCCCACGGAAGAGGGTAGGAAGGGCGGCGAGGCGGTGCGCGCTCCACGGACTGGCGGGAGGGAGCCGGGGCGGAGGGGCGGCTCGCCGGCCAAGCAGAGCCCCCGAGTCCGGCTTGCAAAAGCGGAGGGGCCTGACGGACTGTGTTCCGACAGCAAGCGCGACTTAGCGTCTGGGAGGTCATAAGTTAACAGCTCTGCTCAGAAAGCGGGAAGGCTGGAGGACAAAGGGAGGGTGAGCTGCGGAGCCCCCGGACGACAGAGCTCAGTTTGGCGGGGAACAAAGGCGCTCTCCAGCGCCATCTCCCCCGCCCATCCCCCAGCCAAAATCCCAAAGGGAACCGGCTCCGGCCAGGGAAATTGCTCGCTCCGCGCGAACACCCAACTCTGTGCTTCTGCGGAGCCAAACCTCCGGCAGCGATCTGACTCCCTCCGGCTGCACAGGGCCCCTCCTGAAGTGGATCACCTAAGGAGAAGCGAGCTAAGCCTGCCCCCCCTGCCGCCGTGCACCTTGCCTTCCCACCCCAGCTAATACGCCAGATCCCCAGCATCACAAGCCTGGCAGTGTGCAAGTAGCCCAGACGGGCCACGCCACCCCACAGTGAATCCCGCCCCTAGGAGAGGGGAAGAGAAGGCACACACCAGTCTGACTGTGGCCCCAGCGGTGGGCTGGGGGCAGACATCAGGTCGGACTGCGGCCCCGCCCACCAACTCCAGTTATACACCACAGCACAGGGGAAGTGCCCTGCAGGCCCTCACCACACCAGGGACTATCCAAAATGACCAAGCGGAAGAATTCCCCCCAGAAGAATCTCCAGGAAATAACAACAGCTAATGAGCTGATCAAAAAGGATTTAAATAATATAACAGAAAGTGAATTTAGAATAATAGTCATAAAATTAATCGCTGGGCTGGAAAACAGCATACAGGACAGCAGAGAATCTCTTGCTACAGACATCAGGGGACTAATGAACAGTCACGAGGAGCTGAAAAACGCTTTAAAGGAAATGGAAAACAAAATGCAAACCGCCACAGCTCGGATGGAAGAGGCAGAGGAGAGAATAGGTGAACTAGAAGATAAAGTTATGGAAAAAGAGGAAGCTGAGAAAAAGAGAGATAAAAAAATCCAGGAGTATGAGGGGAAAATTAGAGAACTAAGTGATACACTAAAAAGAAATAATTTATGCATAATTGGTATCCCAGAGGAGGAAGAGAGAGGGAAAGGTGCTGAAGGGGTACTTGAAGAAATCATAGCTGAGAACTTCCCTGAACTGGGGAAGGAAAAAGGCATTGAAATCCAAGAGGCACAGAGAACTCCCTTCAGACGTAACTTGAATCGATCTTCTGCACGACATATCATAGTGAAACTGGCAAAATACAAGGATAAAGAGAAAATTCTGAAAGCAGCAAGGGGTAAACGTGCCCTCACATATAAAGGGAGACCTATAAGACTCGTGACTGATCTCTCTTTTGAAACTTGGCAGGCCAGAAAGAATTGGCACGAGATTTTCAGGGTGCTAGACAGCAAAAATATGCAGCCAAGAATCCTTTATCCAGCAAGTCTGTCATTTAGAATAGAAGGAGAGATAAAGGTCTTCCCAAACAAACAAAAACTGAAGGAATTTGTCACCACTAAACCAGCCCTACAAGAGATCCTAAGGGGGACCCTGTGAGACAAAGTACCAGAGACATCACTACAAGCATAAAACATACAGACATCACAATGACTCTAAACCCGTATCTTTCTATAATAACACTGAATGTAAATGGATTAAATGCGCCAACCAAAAGACATAGGGTATCAGAATGGATAAAAAAACAAGACCCATCTATTTGCTGTCTACAAGAGACTCATTTTAGACCTGAGGACACCTTTAGATTGAGAGTGAGGGGATGGAGAACTATTTATCATGCTACTGGAAGCCAGAAGAAAGCTGGAGTAGCCATACTTATATCAGACAAACTAGACTTTAAATTAAAGGCTGTAACAAGAGATGAAGAAGGACATTATATAATAGTTACAGGGTCTATCCATCAGGAAGAGCTAACAATTATAAATGTCTATGCACCGAATACCGGAGCCCCCAAATATATAAAACAATTACTCATAAACATAAGCAACCTTATTGATAAGAATGTGGTAATTGCTGGGGACTTTAACACCCCACTTACAGAAATGGATAGATCATCTAGACACACGGTCAATAAAGAAACAAGGGCCCTGAATGAGACACTGGATCAGATGGACTTGACAGATATATTTAGAACTCTGCATCCCAAAGCAACAGAATATACTTTCTTCTCGAGTGCACATGGAACATTCTCCAAGATAGATCATATACTGGGTCACAAATCAGCCCTTCATAAGTTTACAAGAATTGAAATTATACCATGCATACTTTCAGACCACAATGCTATGAAGCTTGAAGTCAACCACAGGAAAAAGTCTGGAAAACCTCCAAAAGCATGGAGGTTAAAGAACACCCTACTCACGAATGAGTGGGTCAACCAGGCAATTAGAGAAGAAATCAAAAAATATATGGAAACAAACGAAAATGAAAATACAACAATCCAAACGCTTTGGGACGCAGCGAAGGCAGTCCTGAGAGGAAAATACATCGCAATCCAGGCCTATCTCAAGAAACAAGAAAAATCCCAAATACAAAATCTAACAGCACACCTAAAGGAAATAGAAGCAGAACAGCAAAGGCAGCCTAAACCCAGCAGAAGAAGAGAAATAATAAAGATCAGAGCAGAAATAAACAATATAGAATCTAAAAAAACTGTAGAGCAGATCAACGAAACCAAGAGTTGGTTTTTTGAAAAAATAAACAAAATTGACAAACCTCTAGCCAGGCTTCTCAAAAAGAAAAGGGAGATGACCCAAATAGATAAAATCATGAATGAAAATGGAATGATTACAACCAATCCCTCAGAGATACAAACAATTATCAGGGAATACTATGAAAAATTATATGCCAACAAATTGGACAACCTGGAAGAAATGGACAAATTCCTGAACACCCACACTCTTCCAAAACTCAATCAGGAGGAAATAGAAAGCTTGAACAGACCCATAACCAGCGAAGAAATTGAATCGGTTATCAAAAATCTCCCAACAAATAAGAGTCCAGGACCAGATGGCTTCCCAGGGGAGTTCTACCAGACGTTTAAAGCAGAGATAATACCTATCCTTCTCAAGCTATTCCAAGAAATAGAAAGGGAAGGAAAACTTCCAGACTCATTCTATGAAGCCAGTATTACTTTGATTCCTAAACCAGACAGAGACCCAGTAAAAAAAGAGAACTACAGGCCAATATCCCTGATGAATATGGATGCCAAAATTCTCAATAAGATACTAGCAAATCGAATTCAACAGCATATAAAAAGAATTATTCACCATGATCAAGTGGGATTCATTCCTGGGATGCAGGGCTGGTTCAACATTCGCAAATCAATCAACGTGATACATCACATTAACAAAAAAAAAGAGAAGAACCATATGATCCTGTCAATCGATGCAGAAAAGGCCTTTGATAAAATCCAGCACCCTTTCTTAATAAAAACCCTTGAGAAAGTCGGGATAGAAGGAACATACTTAAAGATCATAAAAGCCATTTATGAAAAGCCCACAGCTAACATCATCCTCAACGGGGAAAAACTGAGAGCTTTTTCCCTGAGATCAGGAACACGACAGGGATGCCCACTCTCACCGTTGTTATTTAACATAGTGCTGGAAGTTCTAGCATCAGCAATCAGACAACAAAAGGAAATCAAAGGCATCAAAATTGGCAAAGATGAAGTCAAGCTTTCGCTTTTTGCAGATGACATGATATTATACATGGAAAATCCGATAGACTCCACCAAAAGTCTGCTAGAACTGATACATGAATTCAGCAAAGTTGCAGGATACAAAATCAATGTACAGAAATCAGTTGCATTCTTATACACTAACAATGAAGCAACAGAAAGACAAATAAAGAAACTGATCCCATTCACAATTGCACCAAAAAGCATAAAATACCTAGGAATAAATCTAACCAAAGATGTAAAGGATCTGTATGCTGAAAATTATAGAAAGCTTATGAAGGTAATTGAAGAAGATTTAAAGAAATGGAAAGACATTCCCTGCTCATGGATTGGAAAAATAAATATTGTCAAAATGTCAATACTACCCAAAGCTATCTACACATTCAATGCAATCCCAATCAAAATTGCACCAGCATTCTTCTCGAAACTAGAACAAGCAATCCTAAAATTCATATGGAACCACAAAAGGCCCCGAATAGCCAAAGGAATTTTGAAGAAGAAGACCAAAGCAGGAGGCATCACAATCCCAGACTTCAGCCTCTACTACAAAGCTGTCATCATCAAGACAGCATGGTATTGGCACAAAAACAGACACACAGACCAATGGAATAGAATAGAAACCCCAGAACTAGACCCACAAACATATGGCCAACTCATCTTTGACAAAGCAGGAAAGAACATCCAATGGAAAAAAGACAGCCTCTTTAACAAATGGTGCTGGGAGAACTGGACAGCAACATGCAGAAGGTTGAAACTAGACCACTTTCTCACACCATTTACAAAAATAAACTCAAAATGGATAAAGGACCTAAATGTGAGACAGGAAACCATCAGAACCTTAGAGGAGAAAGCAGGAAAAGACCTCTCTGACCTCAGCCGTAGCAATCTCTTACTCGACACATCCCCAAAGGCAAGGGAATTAAAAGCAAAAGTGAATTACTGGGACCTTATGAAGATAAAAAGCTTCTGCACAGCAAAGGAAACAACCAACAAAACTAAAAGACAACCAACGGAATGGGAAAAGATATTTGCAAATGACATATCGGACAAAGGGCTAGTATCTAAAATCTATAAAGAGCTCACCAAACTCCACACCCGAAAAACAAATAACCCAGTGAAGAAATGGGCAGAAAACATGAATAGACACTTCTCTAAAGAAGACATCCAGATGGCCAACAGGCACATGAAAAGATGTTCAGCGTCGCTCCTTATCAGGGAAATACAAATCAAAACCACACTCAGGTATCACCTCACGCCAGTCAGAGTGGCCAAAATGAACAAATCAGGAGACTATAGATGCTGGAGAGGATGTGGAGAAACGGGAACCCTCTTGCACTGTTGGTGGGAATGCAAATTGGTGCAGCCGCTCTGGAAAACAGTGTGGAGGTTCCTCAGAAAATTAAAAATAGACCTACCCTATGACCCAGCAATAGCACTGCTAGGAATCTACCCAAGGGATACAGGAGTACTGATGCATAGGGGCACTTGTACCCCAATGTTCATAGCAGCACTCTCAACAATAGCCAAATTATGGAAAGAGCCTAAATGTCCATCAACTGATGAATGGATAAAGAAATTGTGGTTTATATACACAATGGAATACTACGTGGCAATGAGAAAAAATGAAATATGGCCTTTTGTAGCAACGTGGATGGAACTGGAGAGTGTGATGCTAAGTGAAATAAGCCATACAGAGAAAGACAGATACCATATGGTTTCACTCTTATGTGGATCCTGAGAAACTCAACAGGAACCCATGGGGGAGGGGAAGGGAGAAAAAAAAAAAAAGACGTTAGAGTGGGAGAGAGCCAAAGCATAAGAGACTGTTAAAAACTGAGAACAAACTGAGGGTTGATGGGGGGTGGGAGGGAGGGGCGGGTGGGTGATGGGTATTGAGGAGGGCACCTTTTGGGATGAGCACTGGGTGTTGTATGGAAACCAATTTGTCAATAAACTTCATAAAAAAAAAAAAAAAAAAAACTTTGACCCATATTCTGCCATCTGTGCTTCTTCCCTTTTCTCTTCCCAACCCACAATTCACTCTTTTCTAATTCAGTAGAATATATACTATGCCAGTAGACTATATACTAAACTTTGGGTTCATAAAAGAAAAAAAAAAAAAAAACCTTGCAAATACCAGTTTTGTTAAAGGTGAATTGACTCTGTGGTCAGGAAGTGATTATTAAAACTCCTTGCTACTTAGTACCTAAAATATCACTATCCAATCTGTATACCTCCATTTTAAGGAAATGACCCATAGGCCCTGCAGATTCATTATATGAGGTGGGGCTAGAACACATCATACACAAGAGCTGATTTAAATTCTTTCTTATGAAGAGGTAATGACTCAAAATTCCTTGGCTGAATTTCATACATATCCATTTAATCAATAATGTGCTTTGGGAGCAGTGATAAAGTATCATTAATCTTAGTTTTCACATGCATAAAATGAGAATAGTAACTTATAAAATAGTTTCAAAGATTTATTAATTTGGGATAATGTAAGTAAAGTGGCTGGCACCATCTTGGGATAGGGTAGATGTTTAATTAATGCACGTACCTTTTCCCCTTGTTGGACTATATGCTCTGTGAAGAATAGATTTATGTTTTCTGTTCCTTCTGTGGCTTCCCACAGTACATTACAGTGATCTACATATGGCAGTTAATGTTTACTGAATGATGCTATCTGATTAATATGGAATTCAACAAATGAAGGTAAGTGGTTGGCTGGCCCCAGCCGCTGTGGAGTTAGCAGTTGTGTATCTTTCAGAACAGAAGCACCCAGGGGAAGCATGATGTCTATTGCAGACATGAACACCAATGTGTGATTCAAGTTAAGCACTAACAGGAGACTGCAAGGTTTTTGTTCTAATGCTGAGCTTCTGCTATGATTTGATTCTAGTTAGAGTCAGGACAAGGGCAGTACAGATGAAAGACTAGAAGAATTTATTGACTGAGGAGATGTAATCTATAGATTTATGGTGAGATGGATGCAACTTGATTTGTAGAGGAAAATTTTACATACCCCTTAATGGCACTAAGCTCTAGGTTAAAGGATATCCAGAATCCTCAGGAAAGACTGCTAAGTTTCTGACGCAGTAGTGAAACCTTGTAAATCATGGAGACCTATGCTATGTCCTGCTCAAAGATACCGACTAAATTAGAGCAAACATAAGAGGATAAGTAAGCAGTATATGAACATTATTTGTAATAGTAGGGGTCATTTGGGGTTCCTGAGTAGTTCAGTCAGTTAAACATCTGACTCTTGATTTTGACTCAGGCCATGATCTCACGGTTTGTGAGTTCGAGCCCTGCACCAGGCTCTGTGCTGGCGGTGCAGAGCCTGCATGGGATTCTCTCTCTTTCCTTCCCTCTACCCCTCCCCTGCTTGCTTTCTCTCACTCTCTATCTCCCTAAAAATAAATACGTAAATAAACTTTTTTTGAAAATTAAAAAAAAAAGGATTTGAGTTCATCCAAGTTGTGTGGCAGTGAGAACTTGGAGTTCATTATCGTTGGATGAGCATCAAGTGTAGTTGAGAACCTTGTATGTTTCCTATGTGTCTTCTGAAGGTGGCCCAGGAAGGGACCTAAACCCTTCTGCATATTTTATGTTGACTAATTAATGACATAGACTTGTAGGTACGAAGTATGGCAGAAGCCATCTTTTGTTTTAATTGTCCCTGACCTTAATATTTTCAATGCCATGATCATGAATGTGGTCTCTGATTGGCTGAATGATGCCTTCTCCTATGTGGCTGATCATCAAAGTAAGAATCAAAGACTCTCTTTTAAAAAGAGCTCTTTCCTCTCTTTCTCAAAATAAACACATAGACTTAAAGTTGAACCTGTGTGGCTCATTTGGTTAAGTCTGACTCTTAGTTTTGGCCCAACTCATGATCTCACAGTTCATGGGATCGACCTCTACATTGGGCTCTGCACTGACAGCACTAAGCCTGCTGGGATTCTCTCTCTATCTCTCTCTGGCCCTCCCCAGCTTGCATGTGCTCTCTCTCTCTCTCTCTCTCTCTCTCTCTTTTTCTCTCTCAAAATAAATAAATAAACTTAAAAAAATAAATAAAAGGACTTCATAGGTTAGCCCTAGACCAAGAAAACCCAAAAAGAGCATTTGAGGTGGTTTATCTAAAATACTTTCCCAGCCTTGTAATATTCTAAGGAAGCGTGGCTCCCTTTTATGGCCTAAAACCATGTGTCCATTAGTTCACACCTCCTTGGTTGTGCAATTTTACAGGAGTGAATCTTTTGCCCACTACACCTTGAGCTTTGTAAGCTTTCATGTCATTACTATTGGTGGGAAAATAGGCATGGCTTTGGAAAATATGGGAGAGAGATATACCTGGCTTTGTGACCTCTCATGGTCCCTAATTTGTTCTTCTCCTTGACTCTTGTGGGAATAGTAGTAGGGTATCTAACTCTCAGGCTGGGCATTCAGTGTTCTCAAGCTCTCTATTTTCCTATCAAAGTCTGTCTGTCTGCTGTTTCTCTCTTTTAACTCACCCAAAGGAATAAGTGAATAATTCCTTAAAATGTTATCACCCAATAAGACTGGTTTCATTAAAAAGAATGAATTAAAAGAATTAAATTGGTTAACAGAATTTGATGTGTTAGAGAATGGAAGTTAAAATATGAGGTCCATGGACAGCAGGCATAGCCTTTAGAAGCGACACGGTAGGGCACTTTAGTGTCTCAGTTGGTTGAGCATCCAACTTCGGCTCAGGTCATGATCTCACTGTTCATGAGTTCAAGCCCTGCATTGGGCTCTGTGCTGACAGCTCAGAGCCTGGATCCTGCTTTGGATTTTCTGTCTCCCTCTGTCTCTGCCCCTCCCCCACTTGCATTTTCTCTCTCTCCCCCCAAAATAAATAAAAATATTTTTAAAAAATTAAGAAAAAATTTCAGAAGTGACATGTAATAAAGGCCAGAGATTAAAAACTCATAGACTAGGGGCGCCTGGGTGGCGCAGTCGGTTAAGCGTCCGACTTCAGCCAGGTCACGATCTCGCGGTCCGTGAGTTCGAGCCCCGCGTCGAGCTCTGGGATAATGGCTCGGAGCCTGGAGCCTGTTTCCGATTCTGTGTCTCCCTCTCTCTCTGCCCCTCCCCCGTTCATGCTCTGTCTCTCTCTGTCCCAAAAATAAATAAAAAACGTTGAAAAAAAATTAAAAAAAAAAACAAAAAAACTCATAGACTAAAGAGTTGTATCTAGTTCTCAGTCACTTTTTTTTCTTTAATTTTAAGACACTTTGTTTTTTAAAAATGATAAATTAGTTAAAAATGGAGAGATTTCATATAAAAACAAAACACAACTTGGATTTCTGTCTCCTTAGATAAATTCCACATTCCCTCATGGCAGCAGCCAATGGAAACAGGATTATGGCCACCTGTTACAGAACAAGCATGCATCTTCCATTTCACCACACAACTCAGGACTCCTTACAGTTGTACAATTGACTCGTTTCCCTCAGTTTGTACCTGTTTGACTCTTGCAACACTGAGTTTATGACTCTGTAAGCTTATAGAGTTGAAGGCCCATATATATCCTTATTATAGGTGATGTTGGGCTGTAGTCCCACAATACATTTTTTTTTTTAAACTTAATAATAGTCCAGGGACGCATGTCTAGCCAAGGTGAGGAATGCAGTCCAAAGAGATGCTGTGTTCACAGGGAAGGCTGACCTGGAATGTAATGTCAAGGAAGGGATACAGGGAAATCTCTGGGCATAAAGCTGTGAATGTCTTAGTTACCAGGGATATGCCAAAATGTAGATGTATTTCAACTTAATGTGGAATAAGCAAAATGTCAAAAACAACAGAAAAAATAAAATGTGGATTTATCTATGTTAGGCTATTTCTGTGAGTCTTCATTTATTTCTATTGGTTTATTGATGCCATTGGACCAGTGCTACTTGCTACTCCATTTGATTGTGTGTTTGTGTATGGCCTCTCCAAGATTGTTAAGTCTTGGAAGACAGAGTCTCTGCTCTAGTTCTTTTCCATTTTCCCTTTCTTTTTGTATCCCTCTACCCCATTTCCCATAAAAGAAAACACCTTGAAATCATAGAACTTTTAGGACTATAGAGATTCAGAGATTCAAATAAAAGTTTTATCTCTTTTCTAGTTGCTGCTGGTGTTTTGTTCTGTTTTGTTTTGTTTGTTTTGATGGATAAAGTTGAATCCTGTGAAACTTTTTTTTCTTTTCTTCTCAGGATTTAGAATGAGGCAGCGCCATGTCCTCATGGAATCCACAGGGCCTGCGGGCCACTGCCCTCATTTGGTGGAGTCCGTTCCTTGTGAGGATCCAATGTGTTACCGATGGCTGATGTCTGAAGGCGTCTGTATCCCCGATCATGGAAAATGTGGCCGAGGACATCGCATCCTGAAGGCTGTGTGCCAGAATGACCGAGGTATGAGGCAAAGACATATGTGTTGTTAAGTGAGAGCTGCCCTATTACTATTACACGTCACTGCTCTCAAACAGGTCGTTTTCCCAAGGGAGGGAAACAGCTTTCCTATCCTTGAATACTTATGTTGAAGCCACGTGCTAAATTGCTGCAAAATAAGCAGTCTTGAGTTAATGTGAGGCCACATAGTCCAAAAGAAAAGTATATGATTATGCCTCAGTGCAACACAGTGAAGCTAGAGATTTCTGTGCAGTTCTTAATTTATCAAGACAAATAGAATACAGAATTCCTCTGGGTAGTTTTCAACTTATCAATACCAAACAAGTTTTATTTGCCTTTTTTGAGGTCGATATGTAACATGCTTTTATATATTATTAACAAATACTACCTTGTAAAGATTCCAGGGCTACAATTCTCTCCAAGTTAAGGGAAAAAAATACTAAGCTATATCTTTTCATTTATGGAACATTCAACTACACTCAGTTCTAGACATAATACTGACATTTCTAAAGAACCGTTTTAAAATCTAAATTGTCAAGATTTGCAAAACTGTTAACAGTGGTGTCTTTGCTTCATTGTCAAGCTTCTAGTACAATGGTTGTTTGAAATGAAGGGTGATTTAGAAAACATGTAAGTCACATGGAAATGAGGGAAGTGACATTTGTAAACCTTTATCCTACAGTTAAAAAAAATCAGTCTCTTGGAAGAATATTGGTATGTTTATTAATCCCATTTATAATGCTCTTGATGGGTGGAGGGAAACGTTTTGACTTATGGAGTGAAGTAATCCATAGAATAGAAGGAAATTACAAAGTGGACTCAGAGTGGCTATTCGCATCCACACAGGGTTGACATTCAGCAGTGGTTTCCTTGTTTCCCTCCTTCTTGTCTCCCCCTGCAGCCCTCTTTCTCTCCCTCTCTTCCTGCCCTTACCTCTCTCACTTTCTTCTTTCTTTCCTTCTCTAATCTTCCTTTCCTCCTGCTTTTGATCTGTTTTCTTTCTTTCTTTCTTTCTTTCTTTCTTTCTTTCTTTCTTTCTTTCTTTCTTTCCCACCACCATAATTAGCAGATAGACATTTTGTCAGGCAGTGTAATCAGTTATCTCATGAAAGGTATTTGTTTAATTAGAGGTCAACAACAGGCTGTATTAGCTACATCCTTTATGACTAAGTTGTTAAAACTAATAGTGGCTTCTAATATTACCAAATAATTTTTGAATTGTGGTAATATATGTACAACTCATTAACAGAGGCAAATAAGATCACTGTGGTATTGCTTTTCTTTGATTTCAGGAAGAGTAGTATAGAGGTTTAAACCTGGAGTCTAAATCAGCCAGGTTGGAATTTCAAGTCTGCTACTCCCCTGCTAGATGAACTCAGGAAAATTAATTAACTTGTGGAGGCATCCTTTCCTTCAGACTTAAAATAGGGGTAATAAAATCTACCTCTCACTGATTGTGAGAGTTAAACTGGTTATATAAAAGTGATTAGTGAAGTGTCTGGCACATAACCACTCAAAATAAGCTATAAGATTATTTTTCTTATAATACACATTTATTACTGTTCTCTGCCCTGGGAGAATTGTGCAAAGAGCATTCTTATATAATATGAAAATAATGATGAGTATTAGAATAACCATATCACTTCTTCCTCCCAACCTCCAGCTGTGGAATCAAAAAGATGCTTTGTGTGGTTGAGTCCCAAAGACAAATTACTGTCAGGCTTTGTCATCTCACGGCAGGTATTAGAGGCTTGTCATGATGTATTATGTCTATAGGGCTGGGGAGTTTTTCACAATTTCACAATCTGTGTCTTCTGTAGTATTGCAGATTGTGATATTGTGATTTATAATTAGAAATACATATTCTTCCCATTTCTGGTGCAGAGCTGCTAAAACTCTTGGAACTTTCTGAGCAAAAAGAGCAATGGGAGCATCTTTTGTTACATTTGCTCTTTTGTCCTCAATTCCTGAAGTTGCTTCTGTAAAGGTGAAATGGGCGTGTTATTACTCAAAAACAAAAACAAAAAAAAGAGAAAGAAATGAGTGTGTTGTTATTCATAACAAGCCCCATTCTCCCACATTTGGGTTTATGGTAATGAGGTGATTTGTGGAAAGCACCTAAGGATGAGAGCTGGTTGCCAGAGGAGCCAACCAAATAGAGGGTTGGAACTTTCAGTCTCACCCCCTGATTGCCAGGGAGGGGAGAGAGGGGAGGTTGAATCAAACACCAATGGCCAATGATTTAATGACTTGTGCATATGTAAAGAAACCTCCATAAAAAAAAAAAAACAATAATAATAAAAAGAATTGGGGGTCTGGAGAGCTTCCAGGTTGGTGAACACTGTGGAGATTTGTGGAAAGTGGCAATGGAAATTCCATGCCCTTTCCCCATATCTCACCCTATTCATCTCTTCCACCTGGCTGTTCCTGAATTACATCTTTCACAGTCAACCAGTCATGTAGTAAGGGTCATGTAGTAAGTAAAACAGGTTTCCTGAGTTCTGTGAGCCACTCTGGCAAATTAATCAAAGCCAAAGAGGGGGTTGTGGGAAACTCAAATTTGTAGCTGGTTGGTTAGAAGCATAGCTCACCTGGGCTTACAGTTGACCTCTGAAGAGGAGGGTGGTCTTGTAGGACCAAGACTTTTCCCTGTGGAATCTGATGCTATTTCTGGGTGACGTCAGAACTGAGTTGAATATTAGGACGTCCAGTTGGTGTTGGAGAATTCCGTGGTGTGGTATGGGGAAATTGTCCCACCTCCCCCAACACACACACACTATCCCACTGAAAATGGATGCAGAATCCTTTCTACAGAGATATCCATTTTACCATTGTATAGCATTTCTAGAGTTTTATTGCTTATCCCTATGAAATGGCTAATTTTCAACATTGACCTAACTCTTGATTTCTATGGGGAAAAGTAGAAATTACTACTGGTTCATATCAATTCCATGAAGTCTTTATGGTGTTTACATACTTGGATGGCTCCTTAATCATTTGTGGGGTATCAGCCATAGTCATGGTTACAAGAACATGCTAGCCTGGTAGCTGAAGTAGTCTTTTGTCCAGTGAGAAATTGAAAATGTGGTCTGGTTGCACATTTTGCAATTCAGCTTCTTTGAGATTCTGGTTAATTTATGATAGAAGTTGAACAGAAAAGTGCTTCTCTTTAACTCTCTGCATATTATCATGGTCTTTCCGTATCTGCAGGAACTGCCAGAACTGTTGACACTCGTTTAAATGCTTGGAGAAGGGAAAAAAAACGGTTGAGATATATTTGATAAGTCAGCTGTGATTTTTTTCTAGTAACATTTGGTAGTTTTCTTTGCATCTTTCTGAATTTATTATTGTTTTATATGCCCTTTATTTCACAATTTATTTAGAGTTAACTGGATAAGACCAAAATAAGTATCTTCATTTTGGTAAACAAACAAAGAAATAAACAAAACAAAACAAATGCATATTAGATCTAATCAGACTTAAGTCCTGCTATAATTTGCAAGGGTAACTTTTTCATATATATATATATATATATATGTATAGTATGTGCACATATGTATATGATATATACATACACACACACACACACATATGTGTGTGTGTGTGTGTGTGTATAACATTAAAACCCCTTGCAAAATATCTATATCCCATTCAGACTGTGGAACCAAGAGATTTCCACATAGCCATGATCAGGATTCTGTAGGCCTCTTCAAAGTGTCTTCTTGGGCATTTGTGCCACTAGAAAGAATATTTGTCTTCCCCAGAAGTGTGTTTAAATAATTAGTTTAGGGGCACCTGAGTGGCTCAGTCAGTTGAATGTCCCGACTCTTGATTTTCATTTAGGTCATGATCCCAGGGTCGTGGGATTGAGCCCTGTGTTGGGCTCCTCACTGAGTGTGGAGCCTATTTAAGATTCTCTCTCCCTCTGCCCCTCTCCACCTCTCATGCTCTCTCTCTGTCTCTTTCTCAAATTAAAAAAAAATTAGTTTGAAGCCTTTGAAAATCTACAATCTCTGTCACATTGAAGCCAGTAAGTAGCAATTTGAGATAACGAAAATTTGTGGGCTAGTTTAAGAATGTAATCGACTTTAGACTATCAAAGATCCAAGTAGTCATTTATGAATTTCTACAGTCTGTGTAGAGGTATGTTTTGACTCATGCTGTACTTTGATTTATTAGTGATACTGTCCCGTCTTACTGAAGTTACTATTTCTCATCCAGCCTGTGAATGTAGCAAACAATGGGTTAGTAATACTTATTTTTAGGAAGAAAATTGTATAAAAGATTGCACGAATGAGTATTCTGATTTGTATCTGATTTCTAATACTTTGAGTGGTCGATGAACTTTGATTTCTTTCCTCTGCACAACATCTTATCACTAATCTGGGTCAATAGAAGTCTACTGAGTATAGAATATACATAGGTTTTTCTTGTCTCATTGACAAGCAGGTTTCCTGCAAGTCAAAGTAGACATTTGAAAGTAAATGGACTGTGATGCAAACTGGATGCCCAATCTACTTCTCCTTTAGATTATCGGGTTAATATGCTGGGGTTTAAACTTTGTTTCTCAAATGTGTAACTAGTTCATTGTTGCCAGGTTTCACTGGCAGTTGATGAAGGTGTACCACTATATAGCATCTTCCCAGAGTAGGTTGGGAAAATCCCCATAATGCTAGGGCAGTGGACAACATTCCTAGTGACTGACATATGATCACTATTTATCATCTTTCATGTCTCTGTAATGCAAAGTGGACAGATGACATCACAGGGTCAATGGATAAACACCAGACTGTCTATAAGGCAGTCAGACCTTGATTACTCACCAAGTGCTTTGCTCCATAATTTGCAGAGTAGGTTATCTTGAGGAAAAAAAAGAGTGTGTGTATATTTCGGCAAACATCTTTATTTGGAGGTAATGCGGTGTACATTCTGTACTTGGAAAAAGCAAATACCCGTGTTGGTATAACACAGAGTATTAATACATTAAGAAGAACAAAGTTCACATGTTGACAGGTACATGGAACTAGGGTTCTCCAGTGTTACTGGAATGCCCCCTTGCATAGAGGGATACTTATTTTTTCAGTTGCGCTAGATTTTCTCCATGCAAATATTTTCCTTAAGTGGTGTATATATTTGCACAGAAAGCTTGGGGAATGATTTTCAATCATTAAGTTTACTTTGCTTTTCATTTCAGAGGCATTTTTCTGTGAGTTATTGCCTTGCATCATTAACCTTGGACAATCCAAAAATGTGATATTTAATCTTGGATAAAATGGCATGTGCTCATAAGCATGTGCTTATAAGTACCCATAGGATGACTTTAATTGGTAGAAAGCATGCTAGGTTAATCATTTAACTGAAGTGAGTTAATTTTTTTTAATGTTTTTAAATCTATGATTGAATTGGAAGTTTTGTTTTATTTATTTTTTATCTTTAAATCTCAAGAAATGTTCTTTAGGTTAGCTTTGAAAAGAAGGTCAAACTCCATTCAGATAACAAGTTATTCATCGGAATTCTAAATAAAACCCATTTTGTGGTTTCAAGTACTATTTTCTAAACCCTTTGATCATGTTGTATGTCATTTTGGTCATCGAGCACTGCTTTACTTCTCTTCTATGCTTCTTCTTTGTCTTACAAGGTTTTCTAACTGCTATTTCAGCACAATATTTATTTTCTTATATTTTAGGAAGACCAAAGAATAAATTATCGGTGAGATATTTCTTTGCTACACAAGTACTAGTCTGTGGTCTATCAACCTGTTAAAGAGACTCTACATATTAGAGCCACCACAGAGATTACACAGCCTCAAAATAAATTTCAAATAAAATTTTTCTGAAAGTTGTGAGCACTTTCATGGAAATAAGTATGTAGCTAATTAAGATGTACATTTTGGAAGGGATGAGTAATTTTAATTGTTTTAAGTTATAAGAAAGCAACTATTATTTTCATCTTATGTTATTTTTATTTGTTTCTGTTTTGAGCAGAAACACACACACACACACAAACACTTATACACACACATACACACACTTACCTTTGCATAAGGTTTGGAAATTTAAAAACTGTATTGCCAGGAGTTCAGAGGGATGGAATGATAGGGAAATAAATATGGACATGCATTTTATATTAGCAGTGCAAATCCAGAGACAGCCTTTTTGAAATAGCTAAACTTAGCATGCACTGTTGTTTCCTGCTTAGATCCTCTAAGCCATTTACCATTTCTGTGTATATCAGCCCCCAAGTTCCAGCTGACATGACGACTTGCTTCTGTTTGCCTGGGGAATTTCTCTGCCCACAGAAGTGCAGTCAGCAGTGCCAGGGAATTAACAATCCCAGGGAGCAGCCTTCAACCCATGATTGGGAGTTGTAAAAATCATTGCCCTTGCCTTTCAGATGGGATAACGTTGAGATGTATGTTCTGTGCTGTTTCTGAGAGCTCCCACTGAGAGGAAGCTCCACCTACTCATCATGGTGACTTCCTTTGATCACACACCCTCTCTCAGCCTCCTTCCCTGTCTCATCCCCTACTGTTGCACTCACTGGTTCTCTGGCGTAACTCCCCAATAAACACTTGCCCAAGAATCTTTGTCAAAGGGTTTATTGTGGTACGACTCAAACTGAGACAAGGATGTGTGAAAAGATATTTCATGGATCCATTCCTGCAGCAGATAGAGGATCCAATTCCAGTCGTACCATGTCGATAATATTTAAAGAAACGACTTCCTTGGAAGAGATGATACTGCCAATCATAAGATCCCATTCAATACTTTGAACAACCCTCACTATTTACAGTTATTTGGTAATATCAGATGGCTTCAGTATACTGCTTCTGCACCCCTCCCCCATCCTTTGAAAGCATAAAACCATTAGTGAATCCCATTTCTTTACCAGTTAGACAATACTAGTAACTTATACAATCCTCCTGAGTCTTGTTTTCCAACAATTGAGTTATTTTATGACTCTCAGGGGAAGGCTAGCTAGGTTATTCATGTTTTCATTTTATAGTGGATTCCAGAGTGTATTGGAATATTTCTAAATAAGGACAAGAGAAAAACAGAGGTCTTTGGAATGTTAAAGGAATTATTTGTGTAGGAAAATTGGGTCTGAATTGTTTGGGGAACATATTTCTCTATCTCCTTTGTTGTAGATCAGTCATTCAAAAACTACAATGTGAAAATCCCCCAGTGGGATTATAAAAACACTAGTCATCAGAGAAATGCAAATCAAAGCAACAATGAGTTATCCCCTTACACCTGTCAGCTTGGCTAATAACAAAAAGAAGAAATAACAAGTGTGGGTGAGGTTTTGGAGAAAAGGGAACCCTTGTGCCTTGTTGGTGGGAATGTAAACTGGTACAACCACTGTGGAAAACACTATGGAGGTTCCTCAAAAAAATTAGAAATAGACTTACCATGGGATTCAGTAATTCTCCTACTGGGTTTTTACCCAAAGAAAACAAAAACACTAATTTGAACAGATATATGCATCTCTGTGTTTATGGCAGCATTATTTACAATAGTCAAGATATGAAAGCAACCCAAGTATCCATTAATAGATGAATGGATAAAGATGTGGTATATATATGCAATGGATTATTACTCAACCAGAAAGAGGAATGAGATCTTGCCATTTGCAACAGCATGGATGTACCTATTATGTTAAGTGAAATACTTCAGGCAGAGAAATACAAATACCATATGGTTTTACTTATATATGGAATTCAAAACAAACAAACAAACAAACAAAAACAGACCTATAAGTACAAAGAACAAACTGCTGGTTGCCAGAGGGGAAGGGATGGGAGGATGGGGAAAATGGGTGAAGAGGAGTGAGGGGCACAGGCTTCAGTTATGGAATGAGTAAGTCATGGGGATGAAAGGTACAGCACAGGGAATATAGTCAATGGTATTTGAATAGTGTTGTGTGATGACCAATGGTAGCTGCACTTGTGATAAGCATAGCATAACTAATAGACTTGTCAAATCACTATGTTGTACACCTGAAACTATTGTAACATTATGTGTCAACTGTACTTCAATTAAAAATCAAAACACAAATGGAGTGGCCCCCACTCCAGAGTTTCTGATTCTGTAGGTCTGAGATGCGGCTAGGGATCTGTATTTCTAATAAGTTTCCAGGTGATGCTGATGGTGATGGTTGAGGGACCACACCTTGAGAAGCACTGCTCTAGGCAGACGGGGGCCTATAGGCAACCTCATAATGTTTGTGTATAACAGAAGTAGGCTACAGCAGTGACAGATATGTCTTATACTTAGAATCAACAATAGTATTGATTCTAATCTGTTGTTTCTTGTTTCCTGCTGGGGAAGTTATTCTTGAAATCTATGAAATATATTACTGTCTTTCCAGAAGCAAGCAGTGAGTAAATATTCTTTTATTTCTTTATTGTTACCTAGATGGATTACTAAAAGATCAAATAGTGGAAAGCAATAGTGTACTCTTGCAGAAACAGAAGACACATAATATGTGAGATGAGTTATTTAGGTTTAGAGGAGAGAATTTTCATTTTCAGCAAGCTATCTTTTTCAGACCACCAACTGGTAGCAGTTTGGTGTCAGTGTCCTTACTGAGGGAAGTGTGGTGATGACAAATACGTTGTATTAAATTTTGAAATGAACCTGACTTTGCAGTTGAAAGTGCCAATAAGATCAGGCTGCTATTCACGCTACAGGAATCAGACTGCAAAAGAGATTAAATTTGAGAGTTCCTGTAGCCAAGTTCTGCATTCCCTTTCATTTAGATGTCTTGCAGTGAAATTAAAGGTGAAATTTTAATAATGCTTGGCAATGAGGGAATCCAAAAGAGAAAAATAGAGACTTGTTCTAATCAGTTTCCCTATCCATGTTTGATGGGAAGGTGGGAGTAGATGTAAATGGTGAATCAATTTAAATGTTAAAGAGAGAGGAACTGCAGTGCGGTTTAAATATATTTACTGTACGTTGCCTGTCGATAAACAGATATTGTATTTTGAATTACTTCCTCTTTCTACCCTGGTAAATACTTAGACATTGCAAGTTAGCTTTTGTCTTTTTACTCTGTTACCAAGGTTCCCAAGGACATGACTGTGTTAACATCACTACCCCATTAACTATAGTCTGATTTTTCCAGATTTTAATATTTGGAAATACCTGAAAAGAAATTGCTTCCTGAGTGTGCCTGTGTGTCTCATAGAAAGGCTGTCTCTTTTTTCTATCTCTTCTGAAATTCTCAATGGCTGTCTACTTTCTGTTCCCAGTCAATAGGATTTGAAAACCAAAACAAATCATAGATTGTACTGATTCTTCAAAATATAGTTCATATGATTAAAGAGTCAACCTGACCTTCCAATGGGAATTAATGTGAGACTGTCACCCTTGCCATTACTTTTGATTTTCTGGGCAAGCTCTGAGTTTCCCTATTCCATTGTATATTCTACTAGTGTTACTAACAGGGATTAGTTAGCATTAGTCACAGGGATATAACTTTGTTTTCTCATTCTGAAATGCATTTTAAAGTGTCATTTAGCTGTTTCATATGGCCTTTGGCTGGTAACTCCTGACATAGCATCTCCCCACTTTTCCCTCTATGTAGACATAGGAAAAGTAAGGTATGTGGATTAAAACACATTTCTCATATGCTGGAGTAATTTTCACTGATAGGATCACCAATATGACTAGATTAGGAAATGCAATCACAGGCTTACCTGTGCTGTACCCATCTGAGTGTTTTAGGGAAAATATAATGAAAGAAATCTCTCCTGGAAAGGCCTATCCATCCCATGCAAAATCAATTAGAAGGAAATTTTATTTAGGCTAGAAAAATTTTTACTTAGACTTTATAGTTAACTCTGAATTTCTAAATTGAAATAATTAGTACAGGTACTGTATCTAAGTGATTAATGAATCAAAGTTAAGAATTCATAGTGTATAAGCCTTTCTGCTGTGCTGTTCTTTCCATACTTACTGAGTTGAGTGTCTGCTATCCCAAAGAACTTGATCATTTTCCATGGAGAAATATCTAAGACGTAGAAATCAAAAATTATTTTAGAGAAATCATATATTTTACATCAAAGAAACACAAACTAAAGGGTAAAAAAGTGTTGAATGTTAATTTAGGGTTATCTTAAGAACATGGTATTTCCCTTAGTCCTGAGGTAGATTTCAGTCAACAACAGACATCTAGAAAATCCATAGCTCACACCAAGTGCTACTCTTACCTCTGTTACTTCTGTGGGAATTTGCCTCCAGTCACTTATTCGCCTGCCTTAGATGCTCATCTTCTTCTTCCTTTGTCTGATCTCACTCATTCTTTGAAAACCTGGATTAATGTCCTTTAGAAAACCATCCCTTCCCTACCATCCCACCTCTTTTAAGCTGTTCTGGACTCTCAGGTAAACATTACAGTTACCACCCACCTCAGATTATTTGTAAATTATGATAATCCTATTTCCTTGATAGATGGTTGGTTTAGAAATGTGCCAGGTTGAATCCATCTGAGCCAATGGGATGTGAGAAGAGGGACATGAAAAAAGAAGGGTGTTGTTTCAGTTGCTTCCCTGATCCATGGTATGATCTACAGTTTATGTAACTTCTGGATGAAAGCATTCCTGTGTGCAGTAGGGAAGACCTGTGAAGACACTGTGGGTCCTAGAGGACATTGCTGAGCCCATTAGTCAACAGTCTGAGCACTGGCTGTTAAGTAAGACAATAGATTTCCTTATTGTAAAAGCCAGTTTCTATTGGAGTTTATTTTAGCTGCTGCACAAGTCATTCTAAATGATGGGGTGCCTGTCTTCTGTGTTCTCATAACACTTTGTGGTTCAGTTATTAACGTCTTTACCACTTTATATTGAAATTATCTGCTCACTTATCTTTTTCTTCCCGTTTGACTCTTAGTTTTTCAAGGGCAGAGACCTTGACTCATTCATCGTTTTATTCTTGGCATGATGCCAGAGTGTCTGGTGTATTAAGATTTATTCAATAAATATTTATAGAACTTAAAAGAGTCGTTTCAGTCGATTTATACAACAGCCCAATTGGGATGTATTACTATTATTCCAGTTTTACTGATGAGAACATTGTAGCCCAGAAATGTTGATAGACCAAAGTCACTCAACTAGCAAATTCTAACACCAGAAGTTTGAATTCCAGACCTAGGACTCCAAACCTGTACTTGTTCTGCTTCATCAGTGTCAGCAAATGCAGAGCACAGGCACCAGCAACATCAGCACTGCCATGTCTCAGACTTGTGAAATAGCTTTCATTAGTTAAGATGTTATTTTGTTTGTTTGTTTGTTTGTTACGTGAGACTCACCCTGAAATTCACTCTAAACGCTGCACTCAAGGCATCCACTGCCAACTGACTGATGTGTGTCCACAAGTTGAAACCCACTTCTAGTCTCACAATAAGCATCTTGCCTCTCTTTTCTTTGATCTGAGCTAGCAGCAGGAGAGAGGTCATCAGGTACAATGAAAACATATAGCCCACACACGTTTCCTTCTGGCACAACAAGGTGTATTTGAACTAGACATATAGTACTTATCTGGTTTTCCCTGGCAACTTTAGTTCTAATCTTGATCATATTCAGACAGCTAAGCAGCATAGAATTTATTCATCAGACTGGATTTGGAGTAGAAAGAGAAGCAGAATCTCTGAAAAAGAAGATATGCAAAGTCACAAAGGAGAAGGTGGGAGACAGCTACTAAGGGGCAACTAGCTTTTCACTCCTTCAGAGTAGAGGTATTCCTCCAGGGAGGCAATAATGGAACTCCCCATGACACTATATTTTGAGATTCAAGGAATTTGTGAAGTTGAGGGAGTAAAAAGCAAGCAGACTTCTATACACCAAAGTCACTCTTAATATCATATCAGAGTGTATTAAAATAAACTGAAAGTGTTCATTGAGGACGTGATTTTCCTGAGACATACTGCTTTAGAGGGCAAACAGGTAGAAATTAAAAGATGACAAACTTTGGCTTAACATGTGAATACAGGTTCCATTTTCGTTGCCTTAGCAATGGTGACTAGTGTAAGGAGCTCGCTGTCACTGAAGGCATTTGCACAGAGGCTAGACACCTCCTCTCAGGAGAGGTGAGATTCTCCACGCTATTCTGCAAGAGAGGCTGGCTCTGTGCATCCTCTGCTGCCAGTTTGGACAGGATAGTTCTATATTGCTCTTGATTTTCCTGCACCTACAGATACTTATCATCCCTGAATCTCCCCCATAAAATGCCAGTCGTGTCCTCTAGTCCTTGTGTCAGCTCAGAATGAACCCCACGTATTTGTAGTCACCACCAGGAGGATTTCTCCTGATGGGAAAACGCAAGCAAGAAGATACCCAGTCTTGGGGCACCTGGGTGGCTCAGTCAGTTAAGCATCTGACTCTTGATTTCAGCTCAAGTCATGATCTTGCAATTCATGGAATCAAGCCCCATGTGGTGCTCTGCACAGACAGTAGGGAGCCTGCTTGGGATTCTCTATGTCTCCCTCTCTCTCTGCCCCTCCCCTGCTCATGCTTTCTCTCTCTGTCAAAATAAATAAATAAACTTAAAAAAAAAGCCCAGTTTTCCCAAAGTTATCAAGAAAAGGTTATGTTTAATTAAATAATGAATTTTAGCCAGTTGATTTAAATAATAAAAATTAAGATGAAATTTTCAGCATATTTTGTATGCATTGCAACTAAAAGAAAACCACACGCAAAAAAGATCATGCTGGAAGTTAAAATTTTAGATTTCAGGAGAATAGGAAATTTACATATTCAGAAGGACCAGTCAGTTCCATGATTAATAAATGAGGTTTATTACTTTATAATATATATGTTCCAGTGGGTGTGGGAGAATGATGTGAGGGAGAAGCTTGACTTCCTCTTTGGAAGGATAGTGTGGCATATGAGAGTGTGTTTATTGAGATAAGTAGAACACTGTTCTGTAGGAAACTGGCAGGAGCACAATCTCAAAACCTCTCCATCCAATATTTATCACAAGTGCAGCTGAGAGAAACAATATTAGTCAAGATATACCAAAATTGTTTCCTGGATTAAGTCAGGGAAGATGAGAGCTATGTCCCTGGAGCACATAATATTGACATCCTACAGAATTTTTTTTAAGGAATCACTTATTGCTGTGATATCGGCTGCCTATAGTGTGTCAGGGTATAACACTCCTCCCCATAAAACTCATCGTAACTTCTTCAGAGGATATGCAAGTTCAATTCTTTCTGCTGTGCTTATTTGCCTGCTATATGAGATTCTTTAGGAGAAACGCTGGCCAGTCCCAAATCAAAGATGCTTTCCCATCTCCTGATCAGCTTCTGTTGAATGTACCCTGAAAATTGTGCTATTGACAGGCTTCCTTATTGCTTCTCTCCTGGGTCTACTTCATGTTCCCCCTTAGTTTCTGCCTTTCTTCTCTGCTGTTTGAATGTCATCTTGTATAGTATTGGGTGTCGTTCTCCTTCCCCCACTTGCTAGAAGCGTCACCTTGAGCAAGTTACTGATCTCCTTGGCACGTTAGTTTTCTTGTATGAAGGGAGATTAGAATAGGACCTGCATTGTAGGTTGATGTAGGTATTGATTTCTTCTATGTTAGTTCCTTTTTTTCAAGTTTATTTTTATTTATTTTGAGAGAGAGACAGAGAGCAAGTGGGGGAAGGGCAGAGAGAGAGGGAGACAGAATCCCAAGCAGGCTCCTCGCTGTTGAACTGTCAGTACAGAGCCCCATGCAGGACTTGAACTCAGGAACTGGGAGATCATGACCTGAGCCAAAGTCAGGAGTCAGATGCTTAACCAACTGAGCCAAGCAAGCATCCATATGTCAAGTTCTTAAGACAATTCCTGGTATGTGGTTAAAAATATAAGCTATTTTTATTATAATTATTATCTTTTATTTCATGTAAATGAGCTACCTTAAATACTTTGTAGACTAAACTGATGGTATAAAGTAATGGAAACAATAGTCGAATTCAGGCAAATGATTCTTCTCTTAGAGGCTTAGTTTCTAGACTCATAAGAATAGGATACTAATTTGTAAGATTTGTATTTTATTTTTTACTTTTTATTTTGAACTAATTTTAGACTTACAGAAAAAAACAAGATGTGCAAAAACAGTAGAAAGAGTTCTCTTATATCCTTCACCCACTTCCCCCCTTTTTAACATCTCACATAATGACAGCTCAGTTACCAAAAACCAGAAATGAATGTTGGTACAATATAGCTGGTTTTGAGAGTTCTTATAAAATAATATAAAGGCTTAATGGAGGGTCTGACAGCTATCTCGATTTTTCTTAAAAGTTGATCTTGTCTGTAAAAGTAGAGTGTCTGGTAATCTTTAGTCAGTCTAGTTTGATATTTGGAAACATTGCTTGAAAGTGATGATTGTAAAAGATTTAGAACTTTTGAACTGGAAAGTACACACATAGCTCAAGCTTCAGGCTTAGATCACGTTCTTGAAAATAATGGTTTTTATTTTTTAATTAATTAAAAAAATGTCTTGGCAACAGCACTATTTGCTATAAATCCTGACATATCCCTGTGGTAATAGGGAGGAAACATAGTGGCCCCAAGCTCTGATAGTAACATGAGCCAAGTGACTGTGTGATCAGCCATAATTACACCCACTGTCAAAACAGGGGACCTAGGCATTGATGGATATAGGTCTTTACATGCAGCAGGAAAGAACATCTATGGAAAATCAATTTCTTTGTTCTGAAAAATGACTTATTGTCATTTCTAACATTTTACTCTGGGCTGATTTCATTTTTAGAGTTCAAATTTGTTTATGGTGTGCAATAAGGATGAAAAATGCATGTGTTCTCTGGTGGTTTTGATTAAAGATAATGGCACCTTCCATTTATATACTACTTTACACTTTAAAAAACACTTACTTTCACTTACATTATTTCATTTTATTCCTCACAACAGCCCTACCTGATGGTCAGGAGTTTGTGGCTTACCCTCATTTTACGACAGAGGAGATTGAAGACAAGAGAAATTATATGACTTACCTGAGATCACAAGTCAAATATTTGAACCAATGTACTTCCAAAGTCTTAGGTACTGAATCCTGGGATTCTCTAGGGACATGGAGTTGAAACAGATATTAAATAGTGTAATCTAGGAGAAAAACTTTAAAATTACGCACACACACACACACACACACACACATATGGGAAAAGGACCAATATTTCTATCCTTATTTAATCTAGAAGAAAAACCTAAAAATCCATATGGGAAATTGAATAGTATTTCTATCCTTATGTTATCTAGAGTAAAACTTAAAAATCCATATCTATATGTTTATATGTTCATCTATGTTCTGTCTCAAGATCTCTATTTATGTATCTCTCTATCTCTAGCTATACCTAAAATTCCTGTTCCTTAGACCAGTATCTTTGGGAAGAGGAGAAAAGGGAGTTTGGGAGCCAGAGGGGAGAGAAAATGATAAAATGGTCTGTACTAGAAATCTATTCATAAGGCATGGATGGGGCAAAACTATTTTGAAATCTGTTTAGAGGTGATGATAGGTTTTTGGATTATGAGGTTTCATTCTATTTACCCAAAATTGAATTATTGGGAATAATTTTTGGCTCTTCTTGAATTATATGAATTAATTTACAACTTAATAACTTCCCAACTCAGCTTTTTGTTTTGTTTTATCATTCTCACATTGACTATGTATTACAACCAATTTTGTAGAGTTATGGAGAATAAAAATGACATGCTTGATCAAATATATGAGTATCCCCAAAAGGAGCTCCAGAAATGACAAATACCCAACCAGAAAAGAATAAGCTCCCTACAATAAAATCAACATATTAAAAACAAAACAAAACTTTTATTAATGAAGAACACCTGTGAGGATTTTCTAGCCACAGGATGGCTATGGAGTTTTATCCTTGGTGCCTTTTATAAACCCTGTTTAGAAAATCCAGGTGGCTTCAGGGATGGGATAAACAGAGTATGGGCCATTCTTCCTTATGTCATATTTTGATTCATTCACCAGGGAATGACATCTGAAGTCCTTTCGTGTCTGTGAAAGCACAGTCCATTGCCTAATCTTTGATATTTGTAGGTGTTGCTCTTAGAAACTACTTAGTCTAAGAGCTGTGAAGAGAGAGGTGGGCACTGGGGAATGGTAATGTGGCTTCTCAAGGCTTAATATGGACAGTGGGTTTGTGAACCAACCAGTGTGTGGGTGCATGTCAGGAAGGAACTACAAGTCCATTCCTTAGATTTGTGTGTTCTACACAGCGTCCCACCAAATAGAGCACCCGTGCCAGTTTTACACAAAGCTTAAGAGCAGGGAGTGTTTTGAATTCTAAATGATTGTTTTTGACTGAAGTTCTTTCCTGAAAGGGGGTTATTATCTTTACTAAATGTGAGTGGCCAGTGCACAGTTTAGGCAGAGGTGTTCCCAACCCTTTTGCTTTTAAGAGTCTAGAAGTCCAATATTTGGCAAGGTGATCTGGCAAACCTGAAATGAATGCCAGAGTATTAACACCAGGACTACCACTCTGGGCAAAACATGAGAACGCCAAGAGAAGGTGCTGAGTTGTGATGAAGGAGGTATATTATTTATTTTGAATGAGATATTATCTTGTGGCCATTAGACCAGAATGTTCAACCAGGACTTCCTTTGTTGTTGGTTCCAAAAATAGTTCAGTGTTCCCTAGTTTGGATAATCAATTTTAATATTATTTAATCTTCTTTCAAATATACCCCCATCCACACTCTTTCCTAGCAATGTATATATTCAATATCTGAGATTTTTATGCTAAATTAAACATTTTTTACATTTATTTATTTTTGAGAGATAGAGACAGAGTGCACATGGGAGAGGGGCAGAAAGAGAGGGAGACAGAGAATCTGAAGCAGGCTCTCCAGGCTCTGAGCTTTCAGCACAGAGCCCCATGAGGGGCTTGAACTCAAGAACTGGAGATCATGACCTGAGCCGAAGTTGGACGCCCAACCGAATGAGCCACCCAGGCTTCCCTTTTATGCTAAATGTAAAAAAAAATCTTTTGCTCTCCATGGAAATTCCCCAGGGGATTAACGATTCCAGCTCTACACACTGCAGGAAAGGCCTCATTGCTCATCCTGTAGCCTTAAAATTTAGCACAGTACCTGACACATGGTAGGCACTCAGTATTTGTTTGATGAGTTAAAGTAATGCTAGATCTCCCTAATGACACCATAGGAATCATAAGATTTATGAGCCAAAGGACTCTTAGGCATTGAATTCAACCCTGCCATTATATTGAGATTTCAAAAGGGTTTCATTTTTCAAAGAGAGGTAGAGCTAAGATTAGAATCCAGTCACCTTGCAGCCTGCCAAGTCCTCTTTCTACCATCCATTTGTCAGCAAATGGATATTCCATTTGTAAAGGCAGGGCTACTTTGATTTCCTGATTTTATGAGTTGGAACATTGTGGGTAGATATTGTATCTGGAAATCTACCTCATCCCTTGAACAGAGAATTTTCCAAATCATGTACCGTGGGACATTAGTTCCAGGGTTTCCTAATAAGTAACCTGGAAAAAGAGATTCTCTGGTTAAATAAAAGTGGAAAATGCTACACATGTTATCTCTCTTATGGAAACTCTTAATGCATCATTGTTATAGAAAGGGCTCCAAGAAGAATGCCTTTGAAGAAACCTACTTAATTATGTTTCCTCAAGAGTTTCTTCAAATTGAGCACTGAGCACTTTATTTGCAATTTGAATACTGACACATTCTAGAACAGTATTCCCAGTGATGACATTTCGGGGATTGCTGTCATCTACCTTCTAAGGTTGACCAAGTCTTACCCATTTCTCTGCAGTCCTTGGGAGCAGCCTCTTTTTTATGCTGCTTTTTCTATGGTGTGACCATCTTCAGGATGTCTTGAACTCTTTCTTTCCCTCTAATGATATTAAACTGAGATATTAAACTGAGTTAAACTCAGGCATCTGTGAGAAATGTATGTTATGCTGAAGTTTCATAGGAAGGCTAGAGAGTTTTCTATAGAATAACCATTCACCCTTGTTCACTCAGCAAAACCCTGTTTATGCCCATTGTCCTTCCATAATCACAAATGCCACCCCTTTTCAATTTCAGAAATATTCAGGTTTGGACATGTAGTCATTCTCCCATGCTCAGCCCCACTACAATAGCCACCGTGTCTCTTCAACTCAATCTCACCTTTGGCAGCTAGTTGGCAACTCACCTTCCCCTTTGATCTCCATCCACATCACCTTCAGTTCTCACTTCTTCTCACATTGCTGTTATATTATGCGGAGTCACCCACTAGCTACGTGAAACCCAGGGGCCAGCTCTTTCCACTAGAAATAAGGTTTTCGAAAATTCTTGCCATGAAACTGGTTTCTCCTGAAGAACTTTCATGTTTGTTGCTAAGAACCTATGACAGAAATAATCAGAAAATTAAAACAAACAGCTGTGTGTAAATAGGCCCTATGGCAGTCCCCAGCAGAGATCCTGTGCTGTGCATATCCACCGTGTCTATTATAGGCGCTGTTCTTTCTTGTTGTGCTTATAGGTTCACCATTTAGGACCAAGTCATCTGTGGTCTACACTCTCTGGAGCTCAGGAGCAGGTCTGTTCTCTCCACAGGAGCCTCAGGATTCATCATTTGGGTTTTCTGGTCACTTGCCTCTACTTCCTTGACTTGCCATGGTACCATGTTTTGTGTTGCAGCTGGAGACTTCTCTGACTATGCTGCCTTAATTGACTCTTCCCTTCCTCTCCTATTTCACATGTAGCTATTACTACACAGCCTTACACTTAATTGCTCAACTGTATATTTTAATTTGGGTTTCTTTCATATAATATATTCTCTTTGAAAATAGAAACTGGCTTAATGATTCTTAATTGCCCGCCGTGCCTAGAATTTTGTAAGGCTCACATGAATCAGGGAGTTTCAACCATGGAAAATACTTTAGACTTTACCTAGTTCAGCCCTTAAACATGGTCCAGCAACTTGCATCAGGTCACCTCTGTGTGGAAGCCTAATCCAGGCTGCCAGAAAATATTTTTGATTAAAAAGAGGGGAGTAGCCCACAATTAAGTCTGCAGAGGTCCAAATGACTGAAGCCTTCTTCTGGGTTTCACTGACCAGTGACTGTCTACCTCTTACTGTCTCCTCAGTATTTTTCATAGTTGACAGTATGGAGGTGATTTTTATGAACTCTACAAGCTTGTGGTGAGGCTTACCTGAGGCAGCGTATATGCATGTGTTATTCATTTTGGACATATCAGCCACTTAGTACATTATAGTTCATATCCATTGCTTTATTGCCGGTGTTTAATTCTTTTGTGTCCAGGTTGCTTGAAGGACTGGAACAGGTTGCCTGAGTTTGGGCAGCATATTATGACTCAACCTCATAACAGCTGCTCTGAGCCATCTCGGAGGTGGGTTGGGAGTGTGGGATTGCCATGGTGACAAGGATTCTTCCAGCCCCGCCTGCAGCAAGGGAGCTTGCTCTTTTTCTGAACCCATTGACTTTGATGACACTTGGCAAAAGTATCCTCAGGTATTTACAGCCTTGGTCTTTGTACTGCATGACTCTGCTGGCCATTGTTTCCGGGCTTTCAAGGGTCAGAGCGACAACTTCAGCTCCCCAGGGGCTGGCTAAAGAACATATGTATATCCACCTGTTTAATTCATAGAGGAAATGATCTGCAGTTCACCATGTCAGGAAATCACATTTCTGACAAATGTAGGGTTTTTTTTTTCTGAGGTTTTTAGGGGATTGCACCTTTTCCCTCATGGGGAGAGTTGATGGAGCACTTGTCGGGTCAGCTGTCACTGCTGCTCTGGGAGATGGCTGACTACTGACAGCCTGGAGGCTGTTAGGTGGCTGTGGATCGCTGTGTGTCTCCTCAGGCGGACCACTTGTCATGGGGCTAAGCCAGGGTCAAGAGATGCTGCAGTTTCTTGGCACACTGCTGCTGACAGGGGATCATGCAAGCCACACTGCCCATCGCAGTGTGCCATTGCCCTTACAAAGGTCTGGGGGGACCAGGAGGGTTTCTCTCCTAATGAGGGCTTGCTTAGCCGGCAGAGGTGCTGGCGATAACCTTCTGCGGGTGAAGTCACTCTTCTTGGGAATGGCAAGTAGTTTTAAAAGTGCCACCATCGCCATCCTTGGTCACTTCACGTATTGGCCTGGCAGGTATTTATTCAAACACTTGTCCATTAGTGCAGGATTTGTTTTCCTCTTCAATTTCGTCCTCTCCACATTAGTTTGTTATCACAAGATATCATTGTTTCTTTTATAGTCCATATATAATTTATTTTCCAAAGCTTATGAGAATTCTGTAAGTGCCCCTTGTATTTTCATTGTCCCTTGTCCCTCAAGGCTTATGTGGGAACACAGGTGAGCTCAGGTTGGGATGAGGAGCTCCCTTTCTGCTTTGAGCCAGCCTGGCACGGGAGTAAGGGAGCCTGGTGTTCATGGCACTTTGGCTACTTTCCTTACTAGGTGTCTGAGTATAATGTTTAGCAAACTACTTGGGGTTCTCCAAACCTATTTTTCTTCTAGGCCTTTATTCACACCGTTTTGTGTGCCAACACATGCAGTGTGTTCACACAGTGTGTTCTATACCACGTTCGTACTTCCCTTCCCACCTCCCTCAGCCACTCATCTCAGCTTATGTGCCGTCTCCTCCAGGAAGCCCTCTCTGGTTCCCTCCAGAGAGGCTCTCTCCCAGATATGCCCCCTGTGTGGGGCTTATGCAACCCTAGTTGTGCATAAATGGACTACAGTGTCTATACTGCAGAAGGACATCCACTGTGTTATGAGCACTTCATCACTTACATGTTTTTCTACGTCAGATTTTTTTACCTTTTTTTTAAAATATGAAATTTATTGTCAAATTGGTTTCCATACAACACTCTGTGCTCATCCCAACAGGTGCCCTCCTCAATACCTCTCACCCACCCTCCCCTCCCTCCCACCACCCATCAACCCTCAGTTTGTTCTCAGTTTTTAAGAGTCTCTTATGTTTTGGCTCCCTCCCTCTCTAACCTCTTATTTTTTTCCTTCCTCTCCCCCATGGTCTTCTGTTAAGTTTCTCAGGATCCACATAAGAGTGAAAACATACAGTATCTGTCTTTCTCTGTATGACTTATTTCACTTAGCATAACACTCTCCAGTTCCATCCACGTTGCTACAAAAGGCCATATTTCATTATTTCTCATTGCCATTTCTACATCAGATTTTAATAACTTCATTGTATACCATAGGACAAATGCACCACGATTTGACTTAAAGGGTCACCTATGGTTGGGTATTTAGGATGTTCCTTTTTTTGGCCGTTATAAATAATGCTGACGTGAATATTGTACAAGCAAATCTTTACGCTTTCCTTAGGATGAATTGTTAGAAGAGTAATCGCTGCTGTCAGTTTGTGTTTTGTGCGTCTTTACCTCCCACAGAATTCTTGGGATTAAAGAGTTCACCACAGAGTGGGGGAAGAGATGAGGTGGGGAAAGCGCCTGCATCTGTCTGCATTTATTCCAGTTTCATCACGGCTATATCATAAATAATATGGTATCAGTATATAGCATGTGTTTATTCAATAAGACATGGTGAAGGCGAGCATATGTGTTCTGGGATATAGGAAGATGCAGAAAATATACTCTAAGACTTTTGCAGCATACAATGTGAACAGGATGAATTCAGAAATGGCGTGATCATGGAAAAAGTCATAAGGGAAGAGTAGTTCAAGTGCTGTTGGTAATCGATCTTGGATGTCTTTTCTGTCCAGGGTGGTTCTGGTAGGGGAGCTTTCTTTCTTTCTTTTTTTTTTAATATATGAAATTTATTGTCAAATTGGTTTCCATACAACACCCAGTGCTCATCCCAAAAGATGCCCTCTTCAATACCCATCACCTACCCTCCTCTCCCTCCCATCCTCCATCAACTCTCAGTTTGTTCTCAGTTTTTAAGAGTCTCTTATGCTTTGGCTCTCTCTGGTAGGGGAGCTTTCTAGATAAGATGGTATTTGAAAGGAGACCCAAAGCATTGGTGTGATTTGTGTACTGGAGATGAGAAATAGGAGCTGGAGAATTCAAAGTGCAAAGAATTGTAAAAGGAAAGCTTAGAAACAGAAAAGCAATGGATATTTTTCCAGAATAGTGAGAGTTTGCAGTTGCCACATGAATAAGAAACATTCACGCTTATTTTTTTCACACCTGTCATTTGCACGCCACCTTTATGCTTCTTGCTGTAACTGCGTGCTTTCATTCATGTAGTATATATATTGAATCTAATAAGTCCTGCTAATTCAATAAATGCATGTTAAAATCCATTTCAAAACCTGGGCCAAGTAATGAGGAACCATAGAAAATGCTGAGTGAGGTCTTCATATTAAGCTACATTATTGGGCATTTTGCTTCAAAGTCTGATTTTGAGGTATTTTCCATAGTTAAGAAAGGAGAGCTTCTTGTGCTTATATATGTATGTGAGTGTGTGTGTGTGTGTGTGTGTGTGTGTGTGTGTGTGTGTTTATATGACTGATTTTCAGAGGGTCTGGGCTGGTTGTGGAAGTAATAAATAGTTTACTGTGGATTGGTAAATGGTCACTCATCCATCCATCCCTAGTGCCCCTCCACAAGCCAGCCCGTCTGCCATGACTTACTGGACCCCTCCACAATCCAGCAATGTGATGGGTACCCAGGGCACACCAGTAGTGGTGTATGTGTGTGTGTATGTGTGCATATACACTCCTGGGCATTTGTGTATGTAGGTAAGCTGGGTTGTGTGTGAGCATGTTAGCTTATTTTTGAGAGGACTGTGAAATGGAAACAAGAAGTGACATGACAAATCTCATTGGTAAGGAAGCATCCTGAGGTAGCAGACCCAGGTTTTGAAGGGAGGGAATTGCTGTGGATACTCTTGGCAGTACTGTGTCCGCCTTATTGGTGTCTTTAATGATAGGCATGCCACTGGACTTTCTGTAAACACAGCAGATTCCTATAAAATCAAGAATTTGTTCTTTAAGGAATTTTAATTATACAAACTAGGATATGAAAGCCAGAAGCCACAGAATAGGAAACACATACAAAACTTATGATCTGCCTGCCTTGAAGCGTGTCATTTCTTAGACCTAGACGGCAAATCACAGAAATAAACTTGTGCATCCTTGGTATTACTCCCAACTCTCTGCTTTTTTTGCTCTTGATCTCTTCAGCCATGCATTAAATGAGTGTGAATTCTCAGCCTTAGCTTTCTCATAGGGAAATGGGTTAATAGTCTCACCTCACAGATTTCCTGTAAAGATTCACTGAGGTAATAGCCAGTGCAACGCAGGTCATATAAAATGGATATCCCCAACTTCTCCAAAAAAGAAAAATGAGAGTAACAAACAAAACTACACAAACCCCACAACATCAGCATAAGTAGAAGGCAGAGAAGACCCAAACTTACAATCACATTAAGTAGAAAAGTAAACACCAAATTCGGTGAGGTGTCTCTAGCACTCCCTGAGGTTAGGAAATATAAGCTGGGCTAAAGGGTGGGGGGAAAGGGGTGCTCTCTAGGAAAGAGGGGACCAGAGAGCTAGTAGCGGACCTAAAACTGACCTCAACCCACCATAAGAAAGAAAAAAAAATCACTTCATGTATGAAAATACTGAAAAAATGCACTTGACTTCCGAGCTTTCTCTTCTGGAAAGAGACTTAAAAATCTCTGATTTGAGCAGACAGCCTGGAGAGGCAATGCTGCATGGAGAGAAAAAAGTATGTGAGTATTTTTATTTGGGTTACATTAATTTTATGAATTAACTGAAGGAGAACTTCTATTTTTATAATGTTGATTCTTCCAGCAAAGAGCCTATGCTCAGGTAGTCCTTTGTGTCTGTCATTAGTGTTTTGATATTTTCCTTGTAGAAGTTTTGTACATTTCTTATTAAAATTATTCTTAAATATTTCATCCTTTTGTTGGTATAGTAAATTGCATTTTTTTCACTTTGTATCTTCTAATTAAATATTATATGTGCAATTGAAGACTATTGATTTATGCTAATTTTATAGCTTGCTACTTTATTGAATCCTTTTATCCTTTGAGTTAATTTTACCATTGATTCTTTAGGGTTTTCCAAGTACACAATAATATAATCCCCACAAAAAATATTGCTTTATTTCTTTTTATTCATTTTTATCCAAATAATCAATTTCTCTTATCTAAATACATTGAGTGTTACATTATTGATGAATAGTGGTTTGGACAGTGAGAAATCTTGCCTACGTCTTTAGTATCACCCCATTAAGAAAGATGCTAGCTTTAGGACTAAGGTAAACATATTTTAAGAGTGTATCCATCAATTCCTATTTTCTTACATATATTTTTTTAAAATAGGAATGCATGTATAATTTTGTTAAATGATGCATTGCCTAAGTGGATTCCTAATATTGAACCAACCTTGCTGTCCTTGGATAAGTCCCACTTGGCCACCATGTTTTATTTTCTTGATATGGTATTGGATTTTGTTCAGTAATATTTTATTTAAAATATCTGCATTAACATTTAAACATGTTTTATATTCTGTACTAATTTAACTAGGCTTTAGTAGGTTTAGTTATCAATGCTATATTCTGTAACAATTTGTAGGGCAACTTGGTCTTTGATGGCTGAAATAATTCCCCTGTGAAACCTTATAGGCCTGGCATGGTGTGGTTCAATGATTACTTTCTCTGTTTATTCTAGGAAAATCGATCCGTTTAAGCTTTCTATTTTTAATGAGGTCAATATTGATAAACTGTATTTCTCTAGAAATTTTCCATTTCATTTGGATTTTCATATTTATTTGCATAGACATTTGTCAAGTAGTTTCTTGTGTGTGTGTTTTTTTTAAGTTTTTATTTAAATTACAGTTATCATACAGTGTAACATTAGTTTCAGGTGTACAATATAGTGATTCAACACTTCCATACAATAGCTGGTGCTCATCACAACAAGTGTCCTCCTTATAAAATCCCTTCTGATTAATTATTTCTTCCTTGTCATTACTTATTTTGCATATCATAGCTTTAAAGTTCTACATAAACTACTATATAAAGAATTCTTTTTAAAAAATGAAGGTAAAAGGTAAGAAAATCAATATAAATTTTTGAAGAAGCATGAACAGACAATTCACAAAAAATATATAGATAGAAAAATGACCTTTGGGCATATAAAATTTGTTCACCTTTACTCATGGTGGCACGAGTGAAAACTATACTGAGATATGATTTCTCATCTATGAGATTAGCATATGTTAAGAAATTCTAACAACACTTTGTCAGTGAAATGGAGGAAACAGGCATCCCTACATATTGCTCATTGGAATAAATATTGAAGTTGACTGATATGAAGTAGAATTTGGAAATATCTATTGAAATTATATACACTTAAAAAAAATTTTTAATGTTTATTTTTGAAGGAAAGAGAGACAGAGCATGAGTGGGGGAGGGGCAGAGAGAGAGGGAGACACAGAGTCTGAAACAGGCTCCAGGTTCTGAGCTGTCAGAGCAGAGCCCCACACGGGGCTCAAACCCACAAACTGTGAGATCATGACCCGAACCGAAGTTGGTCGCCCAACCAACTGAGCCATCCAGGCACCCCGAAATTATATACACTTTTATACTTTGATTTGGCCTTCCCACTTACATATTTACCCAGAAAATGCACCTCCCACAGTACAAAAAGATTCAGAAGCAAGGCTACTTATTGTGCCATTGTGATTACGAATCATTGGTATCTCAATGTCCATCTATAGGAGAGGTGTTGGGTGGAAAGTATTGAATAAACTATGATACATTCACACATTGAAGTGACATAGGCCCATTTCCAGGATGTATTGTTAAATTAAATATACAAACCACGAAAATGTTACTATACTATCCTACCTTTTGTGTAAGAGACATTAAGAAACACAAAAGAAAATCCAGAGATTAAGGTTAATTACCTCTGCCACGTAAGTGGGAATTGAGTGGAAAAGACAGAAGGAATTGGGAATGGTGGTGGTAGAAAGTGACCCTTTTGTGAATATACCATTTTTACAGATCTTATTTTTAGAACTATGTTAATGTTTCATATATTCAAATTTAAATTAAAAACTAATAGAAAATAAATAAAGCCTGTAATGATAAGGAGGAGGTGGAGTTAAAGCAAAATCAAATAGAAATAAATTAACTGTATTTAAAATGAATACATACAGTCACGGTAAAGTGAGGTGAGGGAAGAGAACTAACTCAAGTAACTTGTAAACAGAACATTTAAGTCATACACTTTCCATCAAAAGACAGGGGGTGATGGGCATTAAGGAGGGCATTTGTTGGGATGAGCCCTGAGTGTTGTATGGAAACTTATTTCACAATAAATCATATTTTTAAAAAAGACAGAAAAACAAACCAAAACATTTGAAAGAAATACGGACCTCTAATTGTCTCATAAAAAGTGTTCTTTGCAGAAGCATGGGTTAGCAATCCTGAAACAACTTGTTATTCATTATTCTATAAGCCAGGTTTTACACTGTTGAAGCAGTGAATTTCAGATCTGGAAAGGAGAAATCATGAAATGGACACTGTCATTTTGGTTTAAAATCGGTGATATCAGTATGAAATCATGGCCTTCAGTATGTGATAGATGATTACATAGATAGATAGATAGATAGATAGATAGATAGATAGAGATAAAGAATTCCAACATATAAAGAGCTTGAAAGTCTTCACTTACATATTTACAACTAAGGGAAAGCTGGAAAACTAAAAATTAATTTTCTTGGACCCTTCATAGAACCAAAGCCTCAGAATAAAGTGACATCCTAACATCTGGGGAGACAGGTGCATCTACAGGAATACAGCACCTGAGATTTGTGTGCATTGAGTAGAAGCTGCTGGAACCATAAATAAAAAGAACACATAAATAGCAATTTTGTCAAACTGATAGAGGTAGAATGTGGGATAGTTTGACAGTGAGCAACTTAAGGGGCTACAGTCTTCAGGAACGGGACCACTCTTTGATGGGCTTCCCTTCAGGAACCCTATCAGGTTGTCATGGTGAAAATGACAGAAAGATCCCCTCTTGGCAGTGGCAGGGGGAGGCAATTGTGAAATATGCTAAGTCTCCTCTATCATCAAGATCTCCTCTCCCTGAAAAAGGACTTTACCAGAACTCAAGCCTAAAACTTTGTCCCAGCTTGGGGAAGGGAAGTCCTCCTTACTCCAGCCACTCTCAGCTAAGCGAGGATAGAGTTATGTCAGAAGAGTAGATAGATTAGGAATGCTGCAGCCAGGGAAGAAAATAGGGGCCAGAGAGGGGGGGAAAAAGGTATAACATTATAGAAACACTGTGAAAGTCACAGCCCTAAGACATAAGACCACTAAAAGACTGAGATTTAATTATAAGATTATAGAATATCCCTCTTCCCCTGGACCTTACCACCACACCAAAGGGCTCCATTATAATAACAGTAGATTATAGCTCAAAGAGCAGCAAAACACAGGCTGTCTCCAAGGAGTAATATACATGGAAGCCCAGAGTCAAGAGTGAAGACAAAAACAATGACAGTAGAAGAATTTGAAGGCTTTCATATTTATACTTATCACCAAAATTAAACACAGCTTAACTCCTCTTCAGATTAATGTAAATCGACGTAATAAAATTCTGTTTGCCTCAATTCTTATTACCTGGTATGGTATGTCAAACTTTCAACAAAACCTACAAGGAATACCAAAAAACAAGAGAAAACATACTCTGAAAAGGCAAAGTAATTATTAGAAACAGACTCAGATGTGACACAAATGTTGGAATTATCATACAGAGAATTTAACATAATAATGATTAAAATGTTAAGGGCTCTAGGAGAAAAAGTGACAACATTAAGAACAGATGGGTAATATAAGAAGGAGTCAAAAGGAAGTATTTGAAATAAATAAAAATCCCTGCAACAGAAATGAAGAATGAGCCTTTGATGGATCCATTAATAAGCCAGACACAATGAAGAAAGAATCAGTTAGCTTGAAGATAGGTCAATAGAAAATACCCAAAATGAAATGAAAAGAGAAAAAAAGAATGAAAAAGACAAAACATAACATTCAAGAACTGTGGGACAATTTCAAAAGCTATAACATGCAGGTAATTGGCAAAAACAGAAGAAAGAAAAAATGGAGCTGTTTAGGATGCTCAAGAATAAATACCCCAAACAGCCGACAACAAAAACACCTAAGGATTTCTTACTGAAACTGCAGAAAACCACAGATAAAGAGAAAATTTTGCTAAAATCCTTAGGGACAATTATTTCTAATTATTTAGGATCCTAGAATGGAATGCAGACGGTGACAAAATAATCTAACAGTATTGACATGTGTGAAATGACTACTGAAGGGTGTGGGCAGAAAAGGCACAGACTTAAGTAACTTTGCAAATGACTGGAAAGTGTAAGACTCTAGGCAAAAAGAACTATGCATAAGCAACTGCCAGTACTGAGATTGTTTTCCACATGGAGGGGATTAACAGTTCTGAAACTACTCTACATGTATACCAGAACTGAATGATTATGTAAATAGATGGTGGATGGTGGGAGCTATTCGAGTGGAAAGGGAGGAGGCTAGAATGATCGATGTGGTAACAGGATAGACTTGGACACATCAGTATGAACTCATGTTTTGTTTAATGTATACCTGGTTGGATATGTATAGAAATATTTATAGATGTATGTATCTTCATGGGTTACTAGATACACATGTATTTCCTAGTTCTGTCGGCTGAGAGGTCCTAGAAGCAAGGTCATTGATCACACCTAGTACCCAGGCCTTAATTTCTAATATCTTTCTCTAATAAAAGGCACCAGTGCTCCTTAGAGAAATGATGAATGATAAGACATATGACTGGGGGATAGGTGCTACTGGTTGGCTCAGCTGGTTAAGCATCTGACTCTTGATTTTGGCTCAGGTCATGATCTCACGGTTCATGAGATAGAGCCCTGCATCAGGCTCTGTGTTGACAGCGCTGAGTCTGCTTGGGATTCTCTCTCTCTCTCCATCTCTCTCTGCCCCTCCCCAACTTGTGTGTACATTCTCTCTCTCTCTCCCTTTCTCTTTCTCTCTCTGTCTCAAAATAAGTAAATAAACTAAAAAAAAAAAAAAAAAGCCTGGAGGATAATGAACCTGAGTGTCTTGCAGTGCCGGAAAATGAGCAAGTGCTGAACAGCCTTGTTTACAAACACACACACAAAGACGTATGTATGTCAAAGGAATACAAAGGTACCTAAAAGGGCTCACAGTGGCCAAAAGCTGCTGCAATTTGAGCAAAAAAAAAAATGTGATTCTTGATGGTATATACTTTTGATATGAGGTAATTAGAATTATATTTTGTCTTCTCTGGAGCCCATAACCTCTGTCTAACCATGAGAAAAGTGTCATCCAACCTCAGTGAAAAATATTCTGTTAACCTACCTGAGTTAGGTTTAGCACTTCCAAAACTGTCTAGTTGATCAAAAACAGGGAAAATCTCAGAAACTGTCACAGCCAACATGAACTTAAGGATATGTAGTAACTAAATGTAATGTGGTAACTTGGATGGGATCCTGGATAAGGGAAAGTCATTAGATAAAAAATAAGGAAATCTGGAAAAAAGTGTGGAATTTACTTAACAGTAAGGTCTCAACATTGGCTCATTAAATTGTGGATGAATGTACCATAGCAGTGTAAGATGTCAATACTAGAAATAGAATTTGGAATATATGGGAACTCTCTGTACTATATTCACAACTTTTCTGTAAATCTAAGACTCTACCAAATAAAGGTTCATTTAAGAATTGGAAAAAGCTTAGGGCACCTGGGTGACTCAGTTCATTAAGCACCCGACTTCAGCTCAGGTCATGATCTCACTGTGAGTTTGATCCCTGCATCGGGCTCCGTGTGACAGCTCAGAGCCTGCAGGCTGCTTCGGATTCTGTGTCTCCCTCTCTCTCTGCTCCTCCCCTGTTTGTGTTCTGTCTCTCTGTTTCTGTCTCTCTCTCTCTCTCTCTCTCTCTCTCTCAAAAATAAGTAAACATTAAAAAAATATAAAAACACTGGAAAAAGCCAAACACTGAATATAAAAAAATGTACATATATATGTAGGTATATACTTGTATGTATGTGTCAGTAAACATCTATTTTCCACCTTTTTCCTGAAAGGGTCCAAAAGCAGTGATATTTCAGCAACAATAAATACTCCTAGAGCCTAGATCTTGGTTTCTAAATGTCATTCTCCACTAAAATGGCCCTGGTCACCTTGGAAAAAGCTGATTTCAGGACTGGATTAAGGACAAGGATGAGACTGGAACATCTTGTGCCAAAAAGTAAGAACACACTCAATGAGTAGTAAGGATATAGCAAAAGAGTGCAGGAGCCACTTTGAAAGGGTTTCTACTAGCCAAGTCTTGGACAATTGGAAGTTCAAGTAAGTTATGTTTAAGTTTAAAATATGTTGGATAAAGTATAAAATCTGCTTTGATAAAAATGAATGGATGAATGAATGAGTAAAGGGGAGAAGGGAAAGCTCTTTCTTGCAGAAGAAAGCTAGAAGTAATGAATAAACAATGAAAGATAAAATTAGGCAATAGCTATTTACAACCATCATAATAATTTTCGAGTCAGGCAAGAATCATCAAGGGATGTTGAAACTGTGGGTGAAAAGAAAGTCTCATGAAGAATATATTTGCATAATTGAAAAACATATGCCCACAGGATATTTTTTTAAGTTTATTTATTTTGAGAGAGAGAGAGACAGAGAGAGAGAATTGTGAGCAGGGTTCACACTCAGCAAGGAGCCCTATGCAGAGCTCTATCTCATGATCTCATGACCTGAGATCATGACCTGAGCTGAAATCAAGAGTTGGACGCTTAACCAACTGAGCCACCCAGGCACCCCCACACAAGATATGTTTTAACAACAGAGAGTAAAATGGTAACTTTACAGATGAAAAGAATGAGGGGGTGTCACTTTCCACAATCAAATATCAGCAGTAATGAGGCTAATAGACAGCATGTGCCTCCTTTATCCTAAGGAGAACTCAGTATCACTTTTGTGATATCCTGGCCTGCCAAAGGTACATACCCTGACTCTGGTCATGAGGAAACATCTAATATAACCTGGAAGAAATTTTGGACAAACACAAATTAGGGGAATTATGCAAAATACCTTCAAAAATGTTAGTTGTGACATAGACCAAAGAACTCTTTCAGATTAAAGGAGAAAAAGTTAAAACAACTGCATGCAAAATACGGCATGATTTAGGATTTGCATCATTGGTGTAATTAGCAAAATCTTAAAAAAGATTTGGAAATTATATGATGATATTATTTTTAATGTTAAGATACATTGTTTACGAAACCCAGAAGAGAGAAAGGAAGGAAGGGGATGGGAAGGACAGAGAGAGAGAGAGAGAGAGAGAGAGAGGAATAATCCAGTTTAGTATATAGTAAAATGTAACATTCAGGCAATTTTGTTGAATGCATGCAGGAATATTTTGCTTTATTCTTATAACTTTTATGAAAGTGTGTGTGTCTTTGTACATTCAAGCAGTTATAACAGAATACTATAGACAATAGATAGGCTAGAAAGTCCAAGATCAAGGCTCCAGCAGATTCAGGGTCTGGTAGAGGCCAGCTTCGTGGTTTACAGTTGACTTCTCTCTGTGTTCTCAGATGGCAGAAGGGGCAAGAGAGTTTGGGGGTCTCTTTATAAGAGTGATAATCCCATTCATGAGGGTCTACCCCCTCATGACCTAGTCATTTCCCAAAGATGCCACCTTCAAACACCATCATATTAGGGATTAGGTTTTAACACATGAATTTGGGGAGAATAATGAATAGCAATATGAAATTGTGTAAAAACTGAAAAATAGGTTGAAATAAAGACTAATCCAAATGTATCCTCATTAAAAGCATTCAGCAGAATAAATAGAGACTAGACTGTAGAGAGAGAAGTTTGGATATTATGAAATGGGGAGTAGGAGATGTCAAGGTAAGTCATAAGTTTTGGAAAGATGAACTGGGAACATATAGACTACAGTTGGCAATTCAAAAATTCTGTAGTCACAAGGGGCAGAGAAACCTTTGTTCTTGGATTTGGGGTGCTTGGGAATATCACTGAAACAACCTCAACATTCTCTTCCATAACCTTAGGGCATTGGCATTTGTTCAGAACATTTAGCACACATTGTTTGTGAAAGATGAAAATGTGTGATTCTCTTCAGTGTAAGAAATGTCCATTATATCAGTGAGAGTAAGACTGGGTCTACATGGTCATTGATAGCCGCTTGAATCCTGTATCAATCAAATGACCTGAGCCATTTCCTGTGTAACACATATTCATGCACACATGTATACACATATATGGTGTGTGTGTGTGTGCACGTGCACACATCCACAGAGAGTGTGTGTGTTCAGTTTTTATTTCCAAGAAGTAGCTGCACATCCTTCATGCCTCTGTTTCTACTCCATCTTTCTGCTTGCCAGCTCTTCAATTATTTAGTTCCTACTTTTCATTATTTCTTTACCAAAGGGGAAAAAAGAAAAGTGGAAATACTAATGAATCTATATAGTCATTTATCAGAAATTCTTGAGAGGTGTGATGGGTTCAGAAATCAATAGGATGAGTGAATTCCTCTTGTCCTCATTTGTTTTCTTCCTTCTGGGATTCCTCTCTCCACTACCTGCCTCTCTCCCCCACTTGCAAAAGGAGAATTTGAGAAGTGGCATTTTCCCTTTATAATCTTTTCAGTGGTGTAACCTGTAACATCATTACTGAATCTCGGACAGGTAGACCAGGACACTTAGAGAGGAATGAGTTATGTTTAACTAAAATCTGCTTACTGAGAATAAATGGAAAAATGCTTAACTAGGGTTCACATCTCCTCTGCCATTCTTTCCAAGCTCTTAGAAGCTGCACTTTCAAAATAATTCTGCTGCTACTTTCAACCACTTAACCTTCTGAGAAAAAGGGACTTGGGATTTTAGCTGCTATTTTCAACCATCTGAGTGATGACCAGATAACGCCCCCCTTCCCCTCCCCGGCATGCATACTCTTTGTGTGTTAAAGATGTGTTTAGAAGAAGGCTGGGGATAGGGGTTCTATATGTATAAATTGGAACTTGTTTTCTGATTAACTCCTGATTTCTGCAGATTCTCCTTAAATGGTTGTACCCTCAGCACTAAACCTTTCCTCTACAATATATTGCTAAGTGAGCAGTTATACATGAAAAATCCTTTGGAAGGGATTTTCTTTTGTTTTCTAGACTAAAATTTTAAATTATCTTACTATTAATTTTTTACCCTTACTATTTGAGTTTTAGGATACCTTTGGGAGAATATCATCATGGTTTCATGGAAGATCTTTGAGTAGAAGAATTTCCTGGATTTGCATTATGTATTTGAAATTAACAATCAAAAGAATGGATGTCATTAGAGTTCCTCACCATTCTAATAGGGGGCAGAGCTGAGTTACACAGCTTCACCACTGTAGTCCTGTGTGGTCTACGGTGTAATTGGATGAATAATGGCTATGCCATCCCATTCTGCAAGTGAATTGTATTATATAAAGTTTTATGTGTAGCTCTTCACTGGCAATAGTGAATATGTTTTAAGAACAATGCTTTTTTTTTCAGGTTTTCATTTTCATTTTCCTTGCTTTTGTAGAAAGTATATTAAAAGAGAATAGGATATTCATAGTCTTTTTAAGACTATGCAATATACAAGCTAATGTACATTATAAATACTTAAAAATAAGGGTATATATAACATCAAAAATAAAACATCCTGTTCTGAAAGCCCCTTCCTCATTCACCCCTTCCCTCTAGTCTCAATAATCAACAAGGCTTAACTTGTTAACATTATTAACTTGAGGTTTCAAAATGTTTTTCATATATACATGTACATATATATATACATACATATATATATACATACATATACATACATATATATACATACATATATATATACATATATTTACATTTGTTATGCATTGAAATACAGACATATCAGCTTATTCCTTTTAGTTGATCTCCAAGGGTCTTATGTACTTGCTTTTAGCAGTGATCATCTTGAAAAGACAATGAAAGCTAATTCTAATACTCATTCCATGTAGTAGATAAAAAAAATCATCTTGTGATGAATATCCTAAAATAATGTTGAGAATAAACATAGCATATTGTATCTTTGCTTTTGATAAGTGAGGATAATTTATTTCTCAATCTCAGATTTTTAAAAATGGTTCTTTATTTTCTGCTTAACTAAGGGAAATATGCAAATATGATACTCTTGCATTATACTTTTGAACTTTATGTGGAAATTGATTTTCATGGAGAAAATGAAATGCATGAAGGTAGTATAAAATATTTTCCAGATATCAGGTGGCTAGAATGATTAATGAGAAAGGAATGCTGGTGGCCAAATATTTCTAGAGAGACACAGCTGAGATATGGGAAGAAATAGCCTCAGACTCTGACTAGACTATGGCAGAATCTTCACATAATTATTCCTTTTCATTCTTCAAGGAGCATTGGAAACTTGAATATCTTTCAGTCTTTAATGATTTTCCCTTTACTCAAATTCTTACATCTGTACCACTGCATTCTCCGTTAGATATTTCATATGTATATGTGTAAGATCTCCCCCTATTGGAATAGTGAGGGGACCTAATGTCATCCATTCTTCTGGCTGTTAATTTCAAATAGATAGTGCAAATCCAGGACATCAAATTCCTCTACTCAAATTATATCTATATATATCTATATATAAATATATATAGATATATATAGATATAGAGATAGAGATAATATAAATAATACAAATATAATATATAATATATATAATATATACATATATAATATAATATATACATATATAATTATATATATATAATATAATATATACATATATAATTATATATATATATAATATTTATCTGTGATGGCTGAAAATTATTCAAGGGCATGGAAGTGCCTTTTTATTTTTTGTATATTCCTATATACCATAGTCCTTCTCACCCCAATGTGGGTGTGATATGGAAGCTCTTTATAAGTGCTTGTTCAATTAGTAAGAGAACTAAATCATTAGTTTCAATTTAAATCTCCACCAAGTCTACCTTATTGTGTCATGTTTATACATAAAATGTATGTAAATGCTTTAAATTGAGTGTTCAAGTTGTTTTAGATTTCTCTTCACATTTTTATTTATTTCTTGGTTTATTAGGAACCAATTTTTAAAATGAGTTTATCCTGTTTATTTATTATTTTTAATGTTTATTTATTTTTGAGAGAGAGAGAAACAGAGAGACAGAGTAAGAGCAGCTCAGGGGCAGAGAGAGAGGGAGACACAGAATCTGAGGTAGGCTCCAGGCTCTGAGCTGTTAGTACAGAGTCCGTCACAGGGCTCGAACTCAGGAACCTTGAGGTCATGACCTGAGCCAAAGTTGGACGCCTAACTGACTGAACCACTCAGGTGCTTTATCCTATTTATGTTTAAAATAAATTTTTATAAAGCATAATATACACATAGAAACCAGTAAAATCATAATGTTTCCTGAATGAATTTGTAAAATGTAATCATACATGTACCCAGTATACATATAAGGAAATAGCACATTCCTAAATCCCCCAAATTTCTCCTTATGTCCCATCCCATGGATACACACTGTTCAAGGTAATTATTTTGACTTGTACTATCATAGTCTAATTTTGCCTGTTTTTTGGAATCTATGTAGAAATAACCTATTTTGTATTAACATTATGTTTCTAATATTCATTCATATTGAATATTATTGGTAAATATCCATTTAGTCCATTCTCTTTCATTACAAAATAGCAGTCCATTGTTTGACTACAATAGATTTATTTATTAATTGTAATTTGATGGTCACTTCTCTGTGTGTCTTTTTTGCATTTAAAACTCAGGGCAGACTTCTGTCATATGATGCACATGCAGTCACTTTTAGTACAAGCGGCTCTGCACTTCTCTGAAATGGCTGTGCCAGCGAGGAGCCTAATGTCAGTGGAAGAGAGTCCTGGGTGCTCCCTACCCTTGTCAATGTGGGTGCTGTTGCTTTTTTCCATTTAGGCACTCAGGTGGGAAAGTAGCAGCATCTCCTTTGTGGTTTAATCTGCATTCCTCTCATGAATAAAGGGATTGAGCCCTTTCATATCCTTGTCAGCCATTTGTACACCTATTCTGTGAAGTTCCTAAACACTTTGCCAATTTTTCTGATGGTCTGTCTGTTGTTTTGCTGATCTCCAAGAGTACTTGATCCTCAATATATTTTGGACATGGCTTGTTTCCCACGATCTTTTCCCTACTGTGTATTGTGCAGTTTCACTTGTTTCACTTCTGTAACACTGTCTTTTGAAGAAGAGATTTTAAATTTCTATGGAACTAATTTATTATAATTTTCTTATAAGGATTCTGTTTTTTTGAGTGAGCTCATGGATGATTTTGTTTTTATCATTTTCCTTGGGTTTTGTGGTAGGCTGCAAAATGGTCCCCCCAAAGATATCTGCATTAAATCCCTGGAACCTGTGAATGTTACTTCATTTGGGGAAAAAAAAGTGTTTTCAGGTGTGACTAATTTAAGCCTCTTGAGATGAGGAGATAATCCTGGATTATATCAGGTGGGTCCTAAATGCCATCACAACTATCCTTATGAAGAAAGACACTCAGAGGAGAAAATACAGAGGCAAAGGTTTTGCAAAAAGACAGAAGCAGATTAAGGGTTATGTGGCCACAAGGTAAGAAATGGCAAATGCTACCAGTAGCTGGAAGAAGCAAGTAACCATTTCCCCCCTGGAGCCTCTGTAGAGAACAAAGCCCTGTTGACACCTTCACTTTGGACATCTGGTCTTCAGATCCGTGAGAGAAAAGTTTCTGTTGTGTTAAGCAACAAGTTTATAGTAATTTGTTACAGCAGCCCTGGGAAATTAATACAGGTTTCATAGGGTTTCTTGTTTATGGTTCCTTGAATTAAGCCCAGATTCACATCAGGAATTGGCAAATACTCTAGAGACAGAGAGATTGTAGAGTGTAGTCAAGTCTCTGTGATTCTATCTTTCTGGAAACTTAACCTCAAGATTCCAATTTGACTCAGCAGTTCTCCTATGGTAATAGATAGACGATTGATTGATCAATTGATAAATAGAGTGTTTAATTGGCTTTTTGTTTGTTCTCAGTGGGATTATTGGTTGTGTGTCAAGCTATTCCATTATAACCAAAACCAGAAGTCTTATGTAAACTTTTTAAAATTTATATTTAATTTTTGAATGTTTATATATTTATCTAGAGAGAGAGGGAGAAAGAGAGAGAACATGAGTAAGGGCAGGGCAGAGAGAAAAGGAGAGAGAAAACCCCAAGCAGGCTTCATACTGTCAGTGCAGAGCCCCAAGTGGAGCTCAGTCTCAGGAACTGTGAAATCAAGACCTAAGCTGAAATAAAAAATCAGACACTTAACCAACTGAGCCACCCAGGTGCCCCTGTAAACTTTTTAAAAAATTGGAATTCTCCTCCCTTTTTCTCCAAATTTACTCTGTTCTCCAAAAAGACAAATGATATATGCTCCTAATTCTTAGATAAGATATTACCTGTTCTAAGGTACCAAACAGTGAATAGAACAAGAACTAATTTCTCATAGTTATTAAAATGCTCAAAACATATTTTAATGTATCCTTTCCTGAATAGAAAGATAATAATTAGGTTTGGTTTTCTGGCATTAGGATGAATATAAGAGAGTAAAAACAGCTAATTCACATTTTAAAAAGGTGTATTTCTCTAGTTCTCAATGGTGGGGTGGAAAATAAATAATGACTAATTTTATTCATTTTTTACTTAATTAATTAACATATGAACTAGGCCTTGGTCATGCTTCTAGTTCTAGTCCAATATTCTTATATTTTCATTGAGATATGAGATAAAGGAAAACTTAAAACTTGTTTTAGTACTTTGTTAATAGTTAAAATAGCAATTTGTTGTTAGTAGGTTTGAGGACTGCTTATTGCACTAAAGGACTGAGTTATCATTGAAATAACATTGGGAACCTTAAAACATATTAATAAAGAATGATGGGTGGGTATGTGTATGTGTACTTATGTTAAAAATGATCTTTGAACTTCAGAAAACAGGATCTTGTGCACTGTATTTCTCAATTTGTACTGCTATTCATTAAAATAAAACATTTGAACAGAAACTTAAGAAATCTACCATTACACACACCTTTGCATGAACTTTGCTATTCCAAGAATTTGGAGATATAATACTATATAACACACTCCCCTTGGAGGCAACCTTTCTCTTGCCAGGTGGGAGCATGTAGCCCATTCAACAAGAAATATGAGTGTTTTACAGAAAGATAACCATACACAATCTCGAGGGAAAAAGAACAGCTTAGAGTTACAAGGGAATTAACATCAAACATTTCTCAGATTGACGATGTGATGATAATTGGAACAGAATGACAGACAAGAGGTGTGTTGTTGAGTCCTCTGGGGGTTCTATGTAGAAGACAGTCTGTTGCATGGCCTCTGGGGTGGGTACCATGAAACTAACATTCCAATCTGCTAGTTTAAAGATGCAAACATTTTTAAAAGGAAAATCAATTAAAAAAAGAAGTTGCTTCAGTGTTCTTGTAAATAAAATTAAAGTATGAATACATCAAACTTCTAAAGAAGGGATAAAAGAGAAAATTTGTGGGGCACCTGGATGGCTCAGTTGCTTAAGCGTCTGACTTTGGCTCAGGTCATGATCTCACAGTTCCTGAGATAGAGCCTCACGTGGGGCTCTGTGCTGATAGCTCAGAGCCTGGAGCCTGCTTCCAATTCTGTGTTTACCTCTCGCTGCCCCTCGCCTGCTTGCACTCTGACTCCCTCTCTCTAAACATTAAAAAATGAATAAATAAAGAGAAAATTTGGTTTCCCCATTATTCACTTGTCTTCCAGTAGAAGATGCCTGGTAATGGTCAGGAGAACTGTGGTGCATATTATTCTCCCCTGGTGTCGTGGTCTTCAGATTTCCATATTTTCTGTGCTACTGTATAGGCCATGAATTATTATTAGTGACTTTGCATGTCGGTTTATCTGCTGTTCAGTTGTCTATGTGTGATTGAGGTGTGAGGTTAAAGAATTAGAGTTGTTGAGAAATTATAATTGACATTCTGTATTGTTGATTTTTTTAAAGGAAACCATTTCAAAAATGATACATTTTCTTTTAAAATATAATTATATTTATGTACACACATTTATTTACTATATAGGTTTGTTTTGGCGTATTACCTACATAAAATTCATTAGGAAATCAAAAATCAACTGAATGTCTTAAATTATACTTGAAAAGGGTGAGTTGTGATATGCAGCATTTTGCATAGCTCATGATGTAGTGATTTCATTATAGAATTTTAGCAGATTTACCAAAAGGCAAAAAAAAAAATCACTACAACACATTGGCAATTATAAGATTATGAAAATGATTAACAAAAACTAGAGTCAAGGAACATCAATGACACATGACAAAAACCTTCATCATTATGGGATACTGGACCTGAATATAGCATCCAACTATTGTGTGAGAGACCACAAGTTCAGATGAACCACAAGTGGATAATCTAAAGGAGTATCTTCAATCTACTGACCTCATTAATCTCTGTTGACTCTGAATAAACTGGGTCCAGATCCCACCATAGTCCAAATCTCAATGGAAGGAAATTAGCAGAATGCCACTGAATACAATTTTTATAATGCCAGTTTTACTTCTAAATATAGTGTCAGTGACAGTGAAAAACTGTAGATCTTTTAGAGATTTCTTGGGGATTGAAAAAGTTGTCATTAAGCATTTAAAGTCTGTCATGTAGAACATGTCTTAAATTTGTTTTATATGGTCCCAAAGATACTCTACAGAATCCCAAAGATTCTTCTACCACAAATGAATAGAATTTATAAGAAATCTTTTCAGTTACTATAATGAAATACTAAGTTTCTGGTCACTGGAAAAAAGTTCAAGAAATGAGGAAAATATATGTTGGGGATGTTTTCAGGAAATTAAGGAAATAGATGGTTAAACCCAATCCTTTAACACTTATTTTATTTTTTAAATTATGTAAATTTTTGTTCTTTTATATATTTTATGGATTTTTGTTCAAGAGAAGCAAAGGCTGTTTTCTCATTGTTATCTCCGATTTCAGTAGATATGAGGCTTCTACAGTGTTGTGGTTGTAGATGACTTTGGACATCACTGTCCTCTTTGGAAGCTCTTTTCTCCAAGTTCGTCCTTTTTTATAAAAATTCAGGTGTGTAGAAATGGCTCCAGACTGAAAAGTTCTAGGGTCCTGGAAAGCCCTACCTTCGAATTTAAATATTTCATTTTTAATATTATGTGCATCTTAAATCCCAGGGAAGTGATTCTACAACAGCTGTACATTTATTTTACAGTAGTTTGCATTAATTCAAACTCTACTTGCTCTTCTAATACATTATTTATCATTGTGTTAAGAATATTGTCAGCAGTAAATTGTTGTCAGCATATTTCTCCATATTGATATTATCTGCTAACTTATTTACTTATATTACCGAAGTAAATTGGCAATACAAATCTGTGCCTCTTCCGACAAAGAAAGTGATTTATATTTTCAGCAAGGATTCTCCTTTTTGCTTTTTGTGGGGTCTGCATATCTTTTATATTCCTTCTTTTCTTTTTTTAAAAGTTTATTTATTTTGAGACATAGTGAGTGGGAGAGGGGGTCATACAGAGAGGGAGAGAGAGAGAATCCCAAGCAGGCTTTGGACATCCAGGGCAGTGGGGTTCAAGCCCATGAAACCTGAGATCATGACCTGAGCCGAAACTAAGAGTTGGATGTTTAACTGACTGAGACACACAGGCCTTCCCCTCCTTTTTCTTTTTTTTTTTTTTTTCAGGGATGGGCTGTGAGTTGATTTCAGAGGAAAGGCATTTTCAGTGGCTTATTCTCAAGCAGCTGCAGACCTCTCTGTATCATCATCTTCCACCTGCTCTCTTGTTTAATTACTGATAAGACACTGGGAGGTAGGGGCCTCATTAAGTTCTGAAGATCAAGACAATGTGGTGATAAGAGGTTAAATGACTTACCTAAGGGCATCTAGTACCTGCACAAACTTAAACAGGGAAATACTCTTCAGTTCAACAATATAATTAATGAGGGAGAAACAATAAACATAAATGAAAGTGTTTAAAGCCCCAAACACAATTTTATGTAAGCAGTTGCCACTCACAGATTCTCAGCCCTGATTTCACATTAGAATTACCTGGTGAGCTTTTAAAAACACATTAATGGACCTATCCCCAAACACTCGTGATTTAATTGAATATGGACTGAACCCTAGTGTCAATATGTTTTCTAAGATCCATAGATGATTCTAATATGCAAACAGGGCTGGAAATAACTACTCTCTATATAAGAACTGAATAGGCTCCCATGTTTGAATGGAATACAATTGTGGAGAGTTTTATTCTGGGTCAGACATTATGGGTAGGGAGAAGAGATATGTTTTGTGGTAAGGTATCTGAGTGAGGGCAAGGACACACATATTGTTTAACTTATTAGTCAGTCACTATTCATGAGCTTATTGTTTGCTGAGACCCAGTACTTGAAGTTGAATGCAAGAAGGATAATAGATGCATTTTCATGGTTGGAGCTATGAATACAAATTACCATACTGAGAGAAATAGAAGCAATTAGATATGGGGAGGATTTGATCTAATTAGAGCAAGTGTGCACTGTTCACAGAAGGGATGTGAATTGATTACAGTGATGCTTGAGGAAGGTAGTCCCTATTTTCTAGAAAGGAAAGTTCAGAAGGGGAGAGGATGTTGATGTTCGAAAGGACTAGATATTCATTTATTTATTTGGAAAGTAACAGATACTTAAATGGATAATTCAGGACAGTATCAGAGGGAATGAAGAGAGGAGGTGGGAAGTGAAAAGGAAAAGGAGGAGGTGAAGGATAGTGCATCTGCTAGTCAGGGATGCCCACTCTGTTCTGTGCTTTCATATGTTAACAGTTAAACCAGGTTGAGTTTATTATCGACATTTATATATTACAAATGAGGAAGTTGAAACTGAGCACATTTAATTTATTTGCTCAAGGTCAGAATATTAGAAATGGGTGATGTTATTGCTCAAATCCAGATCTTTCGGGTCCAAGCCTTGGTTCATTTCAATGTTCATTTCGCCTATCTACCAAGCCCCACTGCCTTAGAAAGACACATATTGTAAAGAGCCATTAGTAAATCAGGAATTATTGAATTAATACATAAGAGACAACAGATGGTGACAAATTTCTACATAGTGCTTTGCTCCTTCATCTTTTGTCCACAAGAGCATGAGTCAAATGGTTTGCAGGAAGAAAAGCATATTAATAAGTCACGTGGCATAAAAACTAGTGAAAAGAGCATGGCTTTAGTCATGATGCCAAGAGATGGCATTGAATTTGCACACAGTTGGGGAGGTGGGTCACTTCAGGAGTGGGCGATGGGACAAGAACACAAGAACAGAAGTCTAGACTGTGTAATTTCTCCTAGAATTCAGTGAATTCCTATCCATTCAAACCTCAGTTCCTTGACACCTCTTCTGTGAAGCCTTTTCCCATATGTTACATGTTCTTTGTCACATCCTCCTCTGTGCCATCACTGCTATTCTCAAATTCCTATAAGACTGGTTAAATTGGTTTTTGCTTACATAGCTAACCCCACTAGATTCTGACCGTCTTGAAGGCAGGAAACATGCTTAATTCTTCTTGAATCCCTAACTCCTGGCACAAGATGTTTTCTCTCATTAAACATAAATGGATAACAAATAAATGAATGGATGAATGGATACAGTTTTGTCTTTTCACTGGTGACTATTACCAGGTTCCATAGTGTGCCTGATTTGTGGCCAAACACAAGACAGTTATACTGCTTACCTAGAAATAATGTAATTACTACTTTCCCTATTAACTGTTTTTAAAAATCTGGTCATACACCTGAAACTAATATTACACTGTATGTTAGCCAACTGGAATTTAAATAAAAACTAAAACAAAAATTGGTCATATATGTAAACTCATTTTTTGAATTAAAAAAATTTGAACTAGGTACTGCTGGATTCTGCAAATAAGCAAATCACTACATTAATGCCCAGTTATTTGATTTACCTGCAATTCTAACATGGAAGATAGAGAGCAAGTTACCAAGTATTATCTGAATTTAAGAAATGCTACCATTATGGTAACTTGGCACGTGTTGTGAGCTGAATTGTATTCCCCAAAAAACCATATTGAAGTCTTAATCCTCAGTACCTTAGAATGTGACTACACTTGGATATTGGACTTTTAAAGAAGTGATTCATTAAAATAATGCTATTAGAGTGGGTCCTAATCGATTCTGACTGGTGTCCCTATAAGAAGAAATTTGAACACAGAGAGGCACCAGGGAGGTGTAGGAACAGAGGAAATACCATGTGAGGACCACAGTTGAGAAGGCAGTCATCTTCAAACCAAGGAGAGAGGCCTCAGAAGAAACCAAGCCTTCTGACACCTTGATCTTGGACTTCCAGCCTGCAGAACTGTGAGAAAATAAATTTGTTGTTTAAAGCTACTGAGTCTGTGGTAATTTTTTATGGCAGCCTGAACAAACTAACGCAGCATGAGATTCATTTTTCTCTTCAATGATGCTGCTCATCTAAGTTCTTCATAGTCTATCAAGCTTTCACTTTTTGACATTTAAGCAGCTATTCCCACTATGTAATCAATAAGCATAAGTAGATCATGTCTAAGCACATAGGCATAAAATATTAAAAGTTCTGACCCATGTAGTTGGAAAAAATTTTGCATAATTGGTGCAGAGATACATGGGGGAAAGAGGTAATCTGTAAAATGATGTTAAATATGTATGCATTTATTTTAAATCACCTATCGCCGCTGATTTGAAGCATTTGCTCTTACAGTCACGTAGGAGCCTCTATTTTTTTTCCTTTTCAAGTTAAACATTGAAAACATTCAAGAATAAATCTCTGTAAAAAACACCTATACATCATTGTCAAATCCTTATAAACTTTGAGTGGGAGAATTTTATAAGAAATTACTAGGCTGACTTGGCTTGATGTATAGTAATACATTTAAACAGCATTTAAGTAGAGATGAGCAGAGTATCAAAGACTATAGCAATAAACATTAATTTCTTTTGAAAGTATTTAATATTTCTCTTGTACAACTTCTATGTTCACTTTTGCATTATGTCATTTAATGAGATTATGCTCGAGTTGAAACTTAGAAAAAAAGTTGTTTTAGAAGATAGAATTTAGCCCTCTAGGTATAGCAGGTTTTTCGATGTCATGGATTTTGAACTCCTTATCCATTTTTCATTTATTCTTAGGGGTTTTTAGAATAATTTATCCAGGAAGAAAAGGAGAATTTATTGAAATTATAGCTGTTTCTTTGAAACTTTGATCCTATTGATTGCAGGAACATTAGCTAATTCTTTCTTAGGTTTTTTGGGGTTTGTTTTTTTTTTTGGCTTTTTTTCTTTCTGGAGTTCAGCAGCTTGTGAAGGTGAACATTCATTGAGAACCTATTATAGCAGGTACTTCCCAGGCATTTAATGTTTCAAAGATACCAAATGACCTCAGATATCTTTCACTTCAGCTCATGAAGTGAGATTTGCATATAGACATAGATACTGGCCATGAGAAACAATATTTTATGGTCCAACTGTTTGATATTTTTGTTCATAAAATTTGACATTGAGCAATAGCACATCGCCCATGTAAAATTTTAACCCAGATTACTTGTCTGTTTCTTCACCCAGACTCTGTCCACCCTTTACTCGCAACACACATGCACCCACAAACATACATATGCATACACATACCCTCCACACACACACGGAGATAGGTCATAGTTGTGCTTTCAGTGTCTCAAACTCAGCATTTCCTCAATTAAGCTAGAATTTTATATGAAAAAAAGTAAAACATTAACTTATTTGGCAGATGTATGGATATTATGTAATTTTTATTATCAATTTATTTTAATGTTATAATAATGTACCTTAATTACTTAGATTAACTTTCAGTATAGAATTTATACATGATCTTTGTAGAAAGACCTGTGTTTGAGATATGGCTCCATCCTTTATTGGCTAACTTGGGGCAACCCAATTAATCTTCTTGTGCCTCAGATTCCTTGTCAAAATAAGACTGTTAATATCTCTACTAATAACAATGTGAGGAATGTATGATTCACAGTGTGGGAAATTGCTTAGTAAACAGTTAAGTGCTCCCCAAATTTATTTTTTTTTGTTATTTTTGTCAATGTAATTATGGTTGTGTTTTTAAAGTATCTTTCATGGAATTTACATGAGCACCTGCCTATTATTAGATTATGAAAAGAAAATCAAGGATTGAAAATCAGCCTTCAGGCATCCAAATTGGAAAGCAAAAAGTAAAACTGTCTCTCTTTGCAGATGACTTGATCTTATATGTAGAAAATCTTAAAGACTCCACCAAAAAAAAAAAAAACCTGTTACAATTAATAAATGAAATCAGTGAAGTTTCAGGATACAAAATCACATACAAAACCAGTTGCATTTCTGTACACAACAGTGAACTGTCTGAAAATGAAATAAAGAAAACAGTACAATTTATAATAGCATTAAAATAATAAAATACTCAGGAATAAATTTAACCAAAGAAGTGAAACATTTATATACTGAAACCATAAGACATTGGTGAAGGAATTAAAGAAGACATAAATAAATGGAAAGATATCCTGTGTTGAATGATCAGAAAAATTAATATTATTAAAATGCCTGTAATCCCCAGAGCAATCTGTAGATTCAATACAATTCCTATCAAAATTCCCATGACATTTTTCACAGAAATAGAAAAAGCAATCTTAAAATTTGTACCTGCAAAAGACCTCAGATAATCAAAGCAATCTTGAGAAAGACTGAAACTGGAGGCATCCCCCTTCCTGGTTTCAAGCTATATTATAGAGCTGTAGCAATTAAAAGAGTTTGATGCTGGCATAAAAACAGACTTGTAGATTGATGGAACAGAATCAAGAGCCCAGAAATAAACTGACACATATAAAGTCAACTAATATTTCACACGGAGCCAGAAAACTCAATTGGAAAAAGACAGTCTCTCAAGAAATGGTGTTGGTAAACTGGATATTCACATGCAAAAAAATGAAATTGGACCCCTATCTTATACCACTCACAAAAAATAACTCAAAGTGGATTAAAAAGAATTAAATGCAAGACCGAAACTGTAAAACTTCTAGAAGAAAACAAAGAAAATGCTCTTTGACATTGGCCTTGACAGTCTTTTGGATATGGTATGAAAAGTACCATTAATAAAAGCAAAAGTCAGTATGTGAGACTATATCAAACTAAAAAGCTTATTCACAGCAAAAGAATCAACGAAATGAAAATAGCAAGCTATTGAGTAGGAAAAAAATATTTATAAACTGTGTATTTGATAAGGGGTTAATATCCAACATACATAAAGAACTCATACAACTCAAAAGCAATAACAACAATAAAAATGATCCAATTAAAAAAATAGGCAAAAGGCTTGAACAGACATTTCTCCAAAGAAGACATAAAAATGGCCAACAGATACATGAAAAGAGGCTTACATCACTAATCATCAGGGGAATATAAATCAAAATCACATTCATAATCAACCTCACACCTGTTAGAATGACCACCATCAAAAAGACAAGAGACTGTGTTGTTAGGGATGCTGAGGAAAGAGAAACCTCTACACTGTTGGTGGGAATGTAAATTGGTATAGCTACTGTGGAAAATCATATGGAGATTCCTCAAAAAATTAAAACTACCATGTGTCCAGCAATCTCACTTCTGGGTACATTTGCGACAACAAGGATGGACCTTAATTAAGGGCATTATGCTAAGTGAATTAACGTAGACAGAGGAAGATAAATGTTATGTGACTTATTTCACTTATATGTGGATTTCAGAAAGCCAAGCTATTAACAAGAGAGTAGACTGCTAGTCCAGGACTGGGTGGGTGGAGGAAATGAGGAGTTACTGGTCAAAGAATATACACTTTTATTTAGAATAAATATAAATTCTGGGGACCTAATGTATAGTGTGGTGAATCTAGGTAATAATACTGTACAGTATACTTGAAAATTGCTAAAAGAATAGATCATAAATGTTCTTACCACCACCACTGCAACAACAAAAAATGATAATTATGTGAGGTGAAGGATGTGTTAACTAACCTTATTGTGGTTGTTATTTTGTGGCATATATGTGTATCAAATCATCACATTGTACACCTTAAACTCACGTAATATCATATCTTAATTATACCTCAATAAAGCTGGAAAAAAATCAGCCTTCCTTGTTAGGCCTGCATCCATTCATTCAATGGTAATTATTGAGTACATATTCTGTGCTAGGTTCAGTGTGGGAATGAGCATACCGCGCTGAGAAAAACAGAAACAGATTTTGTCATCTTGGAGCTAAGCAAAGAGGAAATCTAGCATCAATACAAAAACAAAAATAAAAATCCCAACAGTATTTGTAGTGATATATTCTGACATGTTCTTTAAAAAGTCACCAATTTTGTTAAATGTTTATCTGATTAAATATATTTTAAAACCTATACTTTGTGTAAAATGACGTCACTCTTGGATTCACTACCCTTTGATTCTTGTCAGTTTTAAACATCCTAGGCAGATATCATAGTTCTATAGGTGTCTTTTCTTGAATTCAACCTGTGATGAATAGACTTTTTTAATGTTTATTTATTTATTTTTAGAGAGTGAGAGAGAGAGATCATGGAGAAAAGACAGAGAGACAGAGTGAGAAAGAGAGAGAGAGAGAGAGAGATAGCAAAAGAGAAAGAATCACAAGCAGGTTCCACTCTGTCAGTGCAGAGTCCAAAGTTGGGCTTGATCCCAAGAACCATGAGATCATGACCTGAGCTAAAATCAAGTCAGATGTTTAACCAGCTGAGCCACCCAGGCATCCTGATGAGTGGACTTTTTATTAATTTTATTCTCAAAGGCATATGGATAGTAGCATTTCAGAGGCACTTAAGTGGTATAGAATCATCTGTTCTTTTTTTTTTTCCCATGAAAAACTTCTTTTCAACTTATTTTGCTTTTATTTGAGTATAGTTGATACACAATGTTACATTAGATATTCTTATCAGAATTATGAAAAGTCTTCATAAGGAAACCCTTTACCAATATCAGGAAGATTTGAAAATGCTTGAAAATTATTCAGGTTCTAATTTGATTTGTCAATATTTTTGTCAAACTGGGTGATTGATAATGTATCCAAGAGAAATAGTATGTAGCATAATTTTAAAGCAAATTAAGACATGGTCTGAGTTGAGACTAATGATTTTCAAAGTGGAATGCACTGAGAGCTAATATGGAAATAATAAATGCTCTAAGGTAGGCCTCATCTCTAAGTTGGCATTTTCTTTGCTACACAAGGAATATCACTTTTGTCCTGTGACTTTTAGTTCAGAAATTATATTGCTCAGGGCAATCCTTAGTCAATCATGAACATGAAGCATTTTCAAGGTGAGACCTGAGTATGTGAATATGTAAAAAGATGCACTGAGCATTGAGGACAGCCCTGGGGAGGAAACTAAGATGCTATGAAGAGAAGGCCCGAGAAAGAACAGCAAATGGTATAGGATTATGGCTCGGGGATAAAAATAAGAACTAGAATATTTTCCTTGATAGTTGATACGTGAGTAAAGGTTCAAGGACAAGAATGTCATTCAACTCAGACCCAGATTCATGGCATCTGCCTAAGGAGAAATTGTTCCAAATTCCATAAGCTAATATCTGTATGATAAAAAACTAACAAATAGACAAACATAAAGTTATAGGGAAGTCTTATCAAGTATGCAGTATCTTTGAATCCTGAATTGAAGGAGGCTGTGAAGTAATTCCAAATACACTGAGAACTATTAGCATATTAGGAGCTGATAACGAGTCTCTTGGGCCAGCTTTAGTGAGGCTTCTCTGAGACTTCTTGCCAGCTAGGTCCCACCTTGGGCTTGAGTCTCTATCCTTGTAGAGCCCAGTTTTAGCAAGAACCCTGCTCAGTCATTTTAGAGAGAATCCCCACACTTGATACCTGATGACCCTCAGTATCCGACCAAATTCCTTATCTTCGGTTATTCCCTAGGTGATACGTGATCATCCTGGCCTGTCATCGGTAAGAATTCTGTTAGGTCAGATTAACAAGAATTATCCTACCCCTTAGTAAAATTTCTATCTACCATTTATTTCCTCACTCTGTTCCTTGACTGTAAATCTCTTTTCTTTGTTGTATTTAGAACTGAGCCTGGGTTCTATACTTAAGTTTCTTTCCCCTCTATTGCAAGACTCCTTTATTCAATCTGTGTTTGGTTCAGGGGTGCAATGAAACTATTAGCAACAAAAGGCCAAAAAAATACTTTACTGTCCATCTCTGGTTTCTCTTTGACAGAGCACATAACACATTTTCTATGACTACTTCTAAAATTCATATTCCAGTGAGTGAGAGATAGAGAAAGATCCAGTATCAGATATATAGCTGACACATTTCAGTATATCTGTGCTATATATCACCAACTCTCTCCCTCCACTTGAATTTCTTGCTAAATGAGCAGATGATTATAATCTATAATAGCATAAATACTATACTGTATATAATATATGATATATTCGATAGTATTTACAATTAGATTAACCTATATAAGTTATATATAAGATGTATGTTTGTTTTTTATTTTTTTTTTATTTAAATTTTAGTTAGCACACAGTGCAGTATTAATTTCAGGAGTAGAACTCAGTGATTCATCACTTACGTACAACATCCAGGACTCATCACAAGTGCCGTCCTTAATACCCATCACCCATCTAGCCCTTCTCCTACCTACTTCCCTCCATCAACCTTCAGTTTGTTCTCTATCATTAAGAGTCTTTTGTGGTTTGTCTCCCTTTCTCCTTTTTTTTCTTTCCCCCATTTCCATATATTCATCTGTCTTGTTTCTTAAATTCCACATATGAGTGAAATCATATGGTATTTGTCTTTCTCTGGCTTATTTTGCTTAGCATAATATACTCTAGTATCTACATTGTTGCAAATGGCAAGATTTCATTCTTTTTGATGGATGAGTAATATTCCATTGTATATAGAGACCACATCTTTATCCATTCATCAGTCAGTGGACATTTGGGCTCTCTCCATAGTTTGGCTGTTGATGATAATGCTGCTTATAGCATTATTGGTGTGCATGTACCCCTTTGGATCTGTATTATTGCATCCTTTGGGTAAATACCTAATAGTGCAACTGCTGGATCATAGGTAGTTCTATTTTTAGATTTTTAAAGAAACACCATAGTGTTTTCCAGAGTGGCTGCACCAGTTTGCATTCCCACCAAGAGTGCAAGACGGTTCCTCTTTCTTCACATCCTCACCAACAGCTGTTATTTTTTTTGTTGTTAATTTTAGCCATTCTTACAGGTGTGAGGTGGTATTTTTAGATTATTAGATTAAGTTAGTATCAGGTTATATATAGTATGTAATATAATATAGTTTATATTATGCTATATTATAGTCAATAGTATGATACAGCATATATAATAACAGATAATCACATGTAATTATACACAGTGTATATAATTATCTACTAAATGTAAAACAAAATTCAGGTAGAAAGCAGAGAGTTAATCCCTCATCCCCACTATTCTCCCAGTCACATTGGGCTGACAAAACCAACACTAACAAACCCATTTTGAAATCTTGATCTTGGGACCTGGAGTTGTCCTCATTCTCATTTAAACCAAAGTAGACACCAGCGATGCTAATGGCAGGCAGAATTGGACCACAGAACCAGATACAGGAACACCCAGTTGCCTAACTTCTCAGGAAAACTTCAGCCATTCCATGAACCTTACAGTGATGCAAATCTGTATTATAAGTGAGTGAAGTTTTTCAATTACACTTATTGCATTAGCATGAAGTTTTAATAATATACTGGAGCCATGGATTCAGGTTCTGCTTATAATTTTAATATCTAGGACCACCTTTTATTTAATAGGCTCTAAAATTAAAGTAAGTTCTGTTAAAATTAAATAAGATCATTTTTAACTTTTAAAAGTATACACAAAAGTCTCACCTTCTCTTTTTCGTATGTATAAATTTAAAAAACGTTAGATTAAAAACCAAAGTTAAAGACCTCAGCCAGTTTTATTTGTTCACATTTGTCATCAGAGCATAATGTCTGAAACAAATGATGTAGAAACATACATTTAAAGTTATTTTTATTGTGTATAATTACCATGATTGATATAAATGTGGGTATATCAGATATACACCTAAGAAAACACCTATATATTATATATTGCATATTCCTTTTAGAGAATGATATGTAAGCTTTTGTTTTTAATAAGATGACTACATTTTTCTTCCTAGAATGTTTGGAAAATCAAGTTAACTATAATAGAAAGAGAAACAATGAAGAGTATTGACATTGATTTAATATCAAAAGGATATTTTTGAAGTTTCTTTTGTGGTAAAATTCAGTCTCGTGTGATAATAACAGTAATATATTTTATTCAGAGGTAGAATTTGCATGTAAGTATGTTTCAGGTGGTAAAAAAGAAATAAATTAATAAGGTGAAGGCTCTGATTCTAGCTAATAACATTATTTCATAAATTTTATGTGCAGATGGTAGTATATATGTTTTCCCCACATATGTTTCCCCTTCTATTTTTTCTTTTTAAGAGACAAGAAACTCTTAATATTGTCATCACACCTTTTTATATAGTTTTACCTGGATTTTTCTTCTGTTTGCCATCTTCTCTATGTTTAGATTATAAGGTTGCTGACCATGGAATAAATGGAAATTGAGCTTTTAAAATAAGAATATGAAATCTAATAAGCATATCTAGGATGGTATATAATAAGTATGCAAGTCTTAAAAGTCCTGGCTTTGATAGAATGTAAAGAGAGATACAAGTATCTTACTGAAATTACTTTCATACTTTTCTACAAAGGCCAAGGATTCCAAGAAGGTTGTATGAGTTCTGAAAACTAATAGTCAAGTGCTTGTAGAGAGAGGAGTTATTTGGAATAAGGAGTTTGCCTTCTGGAAGATAGGGGGGAGCATGCTGACCTGGAGAGCTCTATATGCTTCAGCCGCTGAAGGAGATATGGTGATTAGGAAGTTAGGACAGTACAATAATTTTTCAAATGCTGACCTAATAAAGATGATCACCTAAAAGTACTCCTTATTCTCTTGCAGGATTTCAACTCAATTCTAAACCTTGCAAGAGGGTAGGAGACACACTTACTTTAAAAGAAATATGTCAAGACATTGACCACACTTGTCTTCCTTAATCTCTTAATCTTTGTGAATTAGCTTTCTGACTACTTTTGAGAAAGTGGAAATGTTGTTTCTGAATATGTATATTTTTCTCTAAGATTCTGAATGTAGTATATCAGAATAAGGGTCTAGGAAATTATGCATTCCTTAACTAGGTTTCTAGATTAAATTGTGAGATAGGCCCAGAAGTACATAATGACAGTGCAATTCTATTTGCAGTGTCAGTGTTTCAATATTTTATGAAATTAGCAAAGCTTTATTGTATTTTCTGCCTAGGTACTCAATTGAATAAAAGGCATAATAAATAAGAACTCAAAGGCAGAATTTTGTGGAGGGGGAAAATAAATTAGAAACAGTAATTCAATCACACTTATATATATTTTATGATTTCATGCATTCTGTATTTGAAAGTTTGTCAAGGTATGCTTGGGTATTAAAATATAGATTAACGTTGAAAGTTTTAATATTTTTCTCTGTTTACATACTTCTTTGCACACATCAGTGTAAAAAATTCTGCCAAAAGTGGTAGTCAGGATATTCTCTTCCATTATAACTCAATATTGAAGAGGATTGAAGAATATTTTCTAAGAGAAATAGTATTACTTTCTCTAACTCTGGGCCTTTTGTATTTTGGGGCAAATTATTACACATAATCCTCTTAACATTTCCACATATTAATTTGGAATAATGGATCAAAATTTTTACAGGCTTGAGACTTTACGTAAAGTGATAAATGAGGAAAACTGAACAGATTTCCCTTTCCACATTGCTGACACTTCATACGTGTGGAATTATAGGGAACTCTGCCACAGTCTGGCAGTGAGCAATGCATGATTACTTCCGAGCTGGACGCAAGTGCACTGTGGTGCCCAAATGTCCAAGGATGGGTTTAGCATACTCAGCAAGACCTTGTTAGTCGGCTTTGCTTTGGCTTCACATATAGAACAGGTTGATGATCAAACTCGCATAGTTTGTGAAAGTTCACAGGGAAAGAAAATGTGGTTTCCTGAGCTTTGGCTGATCTCCACAAACTAGACTGGAAAGTCACATGAGGACAGGTCTGGAAACAGCTGCTCAGGCTGCCTATGGCAGTGTTCATATTTTTAAAAATTCTCAAATGGCCCTATCTAGGTTACCTCCCCCAAATGTTTCAGGGCAAATTTGCTCCTATATCTCCCAATATATGCGTAGTGAGAATTTAACTATTTTTTGAATATTCTGTTGTCCTCTCTTGGCTCCTTCGGTCATTTTTGATTACCTAAATGAGAGCTCCTGTTGCAAAATTTTCCGTTTCACATGTTTTCCTTGACATCCAGCATTGCTTCTCAGCATCTCCCCCTGAGGAAATGTATGCTGGTAGAATGTTACCCCAAGCAAAATAAACATCCTGGATAAGTAAATCCACTGCCAAAGCAAACAAAAACTGACAAATCAGATGGTGCCTCACAAAGCTTTCCATAAATGCCTTTTGGTATGCTCATCATTTTCTACATCCTTTCTTAATGCTCTGCTGTTCTAACATAGTCTTTCAAAGACTCAGTTGTATCTACAATGAACATGTGCGAGATCTACATAGAGGTTGGTAGACTTATGTGGTCATTGACGCTGTCATGGTTATCATATCATCATCATCATCACTAACACATACTGACCACTTACTAGGTGCCTGTTACTTCAGTCTTGCCACATTTAATCATCACATGACCGCTGTGCTATATTGATAGGAATCATTATACATATATTTAGATGAGGAAGCCAATATGTAGAGAATTGAAATAACTTACCTAGTGATACATAACTATTAAGGACGGGTTAAAACTCAAACCCAGAACTTTCTGCTTCTAAATTAGTGTTTTTACTCCTAGTAGTAGAACTTTGTTCACATATATTAATATTGGTGCATTGCTAACCATCTTAAAATTTCCTCAATTTGTGCTAGCTCTATGGATGCCAGAAATGTCTAAGACTCTAAGCATCACTTTAGCTCAATATTCCTTACTTTAGTTCATTTAGCATTTATTGAATACTTACTATGAGGGAGATAGTGTTCTAGGCAAGGGGGATTCAGAAATACATGAGATATATCATTTTCTTTGGCCAAGCAAGCAATATAATGGTTTAAAGACTTGAGACATTATATGACTTTAAATTTATTGAGCAGAAGTTTCCCTTCATTTATTATGTCTCAGGAAAAAAAAAAGGGCCTATGTACAAATAACCTAATAAGTGCTAGTTTAACTGCCTGGAAGTATTAGAAAATTATTCTTTTAACCAGTGGGCCAGTTAGAATAAGATAAATGATCAGATATATCTAATGTTCTTAAATTGCTTCCAAAGAAACCATGCCTTGCAGGCAGTAAATGTCAACATAATTATTAATGATCCAATTAAGGATTTGACCTCTTAAGTAAAGCAGACATCCAATAAAGTAATATTTATTTCATGAAATGAGAACATGTTTCTTTTTGGTCTCACTGCAGAAGAAACAAGAGTACACAGATTTCAAGTGTCTGTATTCATCTTTTATTATTCTGAGCACAGAGCTTGAATCAAATGTCATGGTTACACTTATGCAGTATTGAGGAGAATTTGGAAATGATGTAAAGTAATGTTTGGATTTTTTTTGATGTTTGCTTAAGTTAACTCCTTGTGTTTTGAAGTATCTCAGCATATATTTTATTTTATTTATTAAACTTTACTTAAGTTCATTTATTGGCTTTTTTTGAACTATTTGAGATTAGTTGGAAAAATGGCAGTGACGAATTGTAATTATAACTAGTAGATCAGTTTGGGCAAGTTGGGCAAATAGAGATAGGGTTTATTCTACTTTATAATTCATTCAATCGCTAAGAGACATCAATATTAATCTTAAGATGATGTTAGTGAAATACAGTATGTAAAAATTATAATAGGGAAAATCCATTTATTCATCAAAATCATACTATCCATGTAATTAATCTAGGTGAAAACACTTTTATTTGTCATACATGCATATTTCCACCTTCATCAGCTTGACTTGAATATGAACTTTAATAAACCTTCAGTGTTCATCTTTTAGCATTCCATGTTTCTAATTATTATCTACCTGATTTTCATTCAGACTTTTTTTTTTTCATTTGCCTGGCTTTATGAGAGACTGAAGTAAGCTTTTAACAGCTTTCTGTTTTATGTTATCTCCAATTATGATGGATAATGGAACATATTCTGAGCATTAGTGTGCGTGCCCTCTGGTCTACAGTACTGTAATCCTATATATGAACTAAGTTTGTAGAACAAATTGGAAAAATGGTAGTCATTATTTAGGACTTTCAATAATTTGCAACATTTTGATGAGAAAATGATACAGCATGATCCTCCACAAGTTCAACACTGGAAACCTTCATTTTAGTTTTATGGTTTGGCATTTTATTATACTTCCTCAATATGATCCAAAAGTAGACATTAGACACCTGCCATGTTCTGCAAAATTGAATAGGAACAGTTTAAAAGCCAAGAGATCAAGTACAGGAAAAACATCAACAGTGTTTTTTACAGGGAAACATGATAGTTGTCCTCTGAGAACTACACAATCAGGGATATGTAACTGCTTTAAAATATTGTGCTTTTGTTGAACTGTTTCCCAGTATAAAAATCCTTAAAAGATGTTGGTGAACTCTACATATTCTTCATAGAGCCCAAATTGTGCAGGGTCTGAAGGAAAAAACTGGTGTTATAGTTCCTATAGTAGCAAGAGTGTAATTCAAACAGAAAAGAATAGGGATATACCAACTTGAGAAAAAGGCAAACATACACTTCATTCAAAGCTTCCCAGAGGTTTGAGCTTAAAAATTTGTTGGAATAAAAATAGTTCACCATGGTCTGTAACTTTCAATAGTTACCAACACAATTATATCATAATAGCTATTATATTAGCTATTATGTTGTAAGCTCCCAGCTCAGGACTTTGCATATATTAGCTGATTTTTTTTTTCTACATGATAACTGAGGAGACTATAGGAGTGCTATAAAAAGGATACTGTTCTCCTCATAGTCACCCATGAACTAGAAGTTCTCATTCTAAAGATGAGGATACTGAGGCACAGAGAAGTTAAGTATTAGCTAATAAGTAGCAGAGGTAGAATATGAACCAGGGCAGTCTGACTCCAGAGACCATTAGGATACGTATACTGTTTCTCGGTTAATGTTGTGGTTGAAAACATGGCTTTTGGGAACTGTTTCCCAGTCAGTGCCTGATGCTCCAAATAGACTCATCACAGGTATCTATCAAAGGTACTGGTTGGGGTGCTTTCTACAAAAACCTAAGATACAGTTTATATCTTAAATAGACTAAACATCTTTCTCTCTACTTCTCATTCATTCCTTCCTTCAGAATTTATTGATACCTACTATGTGCTAGACATTGTGTAAAATGTTTGATGCAATGTTATAAGATAAAAGTCCCATCTTCATAGATTGTTTATTATACTGTTTGGATTATAAATAAATGTTGTTTTAGCTGGAAGCTAATGTCCATTGCATCACAGTATATTATAATGCTCATCTCTTGGTTGTTAAATCAGTAAATATTTGACATGGAAAAGCTGTGCTTTAGCACCCAATGTGGACAACTTGTATACTAGAGCATGCTGGTTGGAGAGTCACAATACCCACAATTATGAAACTTTAGGTCCTAATATGTACATTTCAACTCATTTTTTGTTTGCAGCAGAAAATGCATTTTCTGTTCCTTCTTGAACATTTGGCTTCTTAAAAGGAAATTGGATATGACACCAAAATATAATCCATAAAGGAAAAGTTGGCAGATTAGACTTAAATTAAAATTTTAATTAAAAATTTTAAAATAAATTGGTCTGCAAAACATACTGTTAATAAATGGAGGGGGAGGGGCACAGACTATGAGAATATATTTGCATATCACAAGTCTGATAAAGAACTTGTATCCAGATGTTGGTTTGTGACATCAGGAGCTTCTGGAGTATAATCTGAAGGACTGGAGAGACCTAAGACAGAGGTAGGCTATTCCTGATTGATAGGTACCACTTTTAATAAGCAAAGAGAACTTACATACGAGGCTTGTCTTGAGTGGCTGTGCAAAATGAGTAGATTCCTGCACTTGCCAGCCAAAATGTAAAAGTTTATATAGAGGCTGTAAGTGGGTTCAGTCATATATACTGTCCATGTGGTCTTAATACCACATCATTATCTCGAGGCTCTATCCTTGGGGCAGATCCTAGGAGTGAGGAAGGCAAACAGAATGTCCTTGCACATTCCAAGGACATGGGAGGGGTGAGGAGCCTCTAATTTCTTGGGTCCAGTTCACCGATCAACTGGCAGTTACATCTTCTCCATGACCTCCTTCAACACTCCATCCTTATGACCAGCTCTTACAATGTTCCACAGCCCCCTCCTCCATAGCGTGCTCTGATCAGTCAGCAAGGGGTTTCACTAGCATGAAGGTAGCTTCTTTGACAGCAATGTGGCTACATAGAAGGCAGATGCCAGATGCCACAGTAATGATACAGGCACATGCAAAAGAAAACATACATTAAGACACTGATTTTCAAAATCAGTGACAAGTGTTTCCACCAAAAGCCCCCATGTTCCAAACCACTGATTTATTAAGTCCTATAGCCAGAGGATCAGATCATTCAATGTGTCCTCATGTGATTTAATAAAGATGATATATTAGCAGACTTCTCAGGTTGAATACACAACGTTCTGTTTGGAGAATAGCACAGGTACATCCTTGTGAGGTAGAATTATGTCCAAGGCCACCCTGTTTCAGAGCACAGTTTTTCTCATTAGAGACATTTCAATGTTTATGAAGGACAGACTTTGTCTATCATTTAAGGCTGCCTGGGTGGATTTAGTAAGGGCTTCTATATGTGCTATAACATCCTGCAGGCCAGGGGTGGGAAGGCAAAGACGGTCCCTAATGACCATATCAGTGGAAAACAGAATGTGCCCATCTGACCTCAAGGGAAGTGAAATTGGCAATTTTCAATGTGGGGTGGATTCTCTCCTGTGTCCAGGGAAAACCCAGGGTGAAGAAACCCAACCACTCAGGTGGAAGCCATGGCCAAAGATTTGTAGCACATAATTGCTGGGTGCCATTCAGGGCTACTTAGTGAATACATGGTGGGCATACCAATCAGTGAAAACCAGTCATTATCCTTTAATATGACCTAATGAAAATATAGTTCTGGTGATATCCATCCCAGATTTCTTGGATAATTGAGTTGGTTCTGTCTAGAGTGCATTCTCTTCCTAACATGAGGTTACCAAGGTGTTCAATGTCCATAACCATTCATGTGGGATAAGTCATATGAACCTGTCCCAAATCTGAACATAGCCACCCGTGGCTTTGATAGTGGAATTTTTAGGACCCTTCTGATCAGCAGTTTTATGGGCTGCCTGTGCCGTTTGATTAACATTAAAAGAATACCCATGCACAGTGTTACTGGTAGTGTGTGGCACAGGTTTCTAGATTAGTATTGGTGATGTCCGATGAATTAAGAGTATTAGTCCTAACTTGTTAATTCTTAACGTATTACTTTAGGGACGTCTAATCCCTTTCCTGGAGTGGCAATACCACTATGACAATCTTGGAGAGCTAGAGAAGGACAGCTGCCCACATAGTCAACAGTGGCATTGATTTCTTTGTTAGGTATACAAATGGGCCCACTGTAGAAAGTATTTCTTTTTTTTTTTTTTCAACGTTTTTTATTTATTTTTGGGACAGAGAGAGACAGAGCATGAATGGGGGAGGGGCAGAGAGAGAGGGAGACACAGAATCAGAAACAGGCTCCAGGCTCTGAGCCATCAGCCCAGAGCCTGACGCGGGGCTCGAACTCCCGGACCGCGAGATGGTGACCCGGCTGAAGTCGGACGCTTAACCGACTGCGCCACCCAGGCGCCCCTGTAGAAAGTATTTCTATCAGGTGCTCATCTTGTGACCAGAAACTATAGATGCAGCAAAAGTCTAAGGTCAAAAAGACAAATATTTAATAAGAACTTGTATAAGATCTTCCTTTTCTATGAAAATTACACCTGTGGACTGATCCTTAGCTATTAATGTTGACCTGGTTGTGCACACTGCACATGTTGGCTGGAGGAGGCAGCACTGTCTTGCATGAGGAAATGGATGGGGGAGTGGGATATGCTGGACCAGGACCCTTACCATCTCCCTTCTTTCAATGGTTCATATTCCATTCCAGGTATAGTATGTGTTAACAGTTCAGTGTGCAGAAGGGCAATGGGATCCCAGTGGATATTGAATAGTTCCTGCTTACTGAGGGGCACACTAAGTAACTCACCCATCCCACTGCAGATTCCAGTAGATAACTCCTTTCTCAGACACAATAGGCTTGGTGTTCTCAGCAGCAGACCATGTTGATCCACAGTGAGAGTCAGAGCAATAATGACTGTTTGCTGAGGCTTACATACCTTCATGGTACTGGATGCTTCAGCAGAGGTGCCCAGTCAGGCATGTGGAACAACAAGCTCTACTGGTTGATCATTGAAATGTATTAAAGCCTGGGACAGTACTTCAGTCCATTGAGTCAAGGTGGTTTTACCTGTTACTAATTTAATCTGCTGTTTTAGTATTTCATTTTTTTCTTTCTACCAACCCTGCTACTTGTGGGTAACAGGGGAGAGGGAGCCTCTATTTAATGGCATATTCTTTTGCCAAGTCTTGCACATTATGACCTTTAAAATGTGACCACAAATCACCATCTGTTCAATAGGGGCATCCATATATGGTGTTCTTCTCTAACCCCTTAATGATGGAAGCCTACTTTGCATGGTGACAAGGGAAAGCTTGGGTCATGTCAGATGCTGTGTCTACAGAAACCATGGCATATTTAGAAACTTCACTCGGGGACAGGAGCCAATATGATCAATTTACCAATTCCTCACTGGTTGGGAACTCTGGTAGATAACGCTAGCCTTCTTTGTCACTTGCCTTGGATATTGGTGAGAACACAAAGGTCCTTCTGTTACTTCATTAACCAAGTCACTGTAATTTAAAAGTAACCTGGCATCCTTGGCAATATGCTGTCCCACCTGAGCACTGTGGTAGCCACCTTTCTGTGCACCTAATCTGCTGTAGTTACCGAAGGGTCAGTTGCTAAGCTTGTATCTGAGCTAGAACATCAGCTTTCTGATTGGCAAGGGGTGTCAGTGTCTTATGAGGTGGGATGAAGAAGACAATGAGGACTGTCTTAGCTCTTATATGAGAATTCAGATGTCTTTTCATATATCCTGACCCCACACTCATGCCTTGGCTACCCATTATCTGATCCATAGGGTAAATCTCTTTAGAACAGCTCAATTGACAATGCAAAGGGTTAACAGCCCTGGATCATGAATTTGCACTAGCCAAACTGCTCTAAGTTCAGCTCATTGGCTGCTGAGATTTGTTCTCATTTCCCTCCAGATTGTGTCAATGCTGGGCTGAATAGGGACCACAATCCATGTGGACAGATTGCCTCTACAAGACCAATCTTTATAGCAGGTATCAGCAGGAATTTCTTTCACTCCCTCTCTACAGGCCACAGAGGCTGAAACAGTAATAAGGGCAGGGGAATTTGGGGGATTCACATATTCTACAGGGCCTAATAGCACTCACATGTCTAGAGACAGTGGGCTGGTGGACAGGGTAGTCCTCAGTTGCAAACAGGTTTGCCACTTAGTCAAAATGGGGGTTTGAGCCATGGCAGAGGTGAGTTGATGGAATATATATTTTAACCCACCCTTGATATGAAGGGAAATTCTTACCTTGATATGCTGTTCCTTCAAGAGAGACTCTACCTTGAGGAGCTCTGTATACACTGCTAGGAGCTTTTGCTGTATGGGGCATATCAGATTTTTTATTCCTTCCAAGTGGGACCAAAATCCTAGGGGCACTCTCTCCTTCTGTTGTATCTGCCAAGGTGCCCAACCTATATCTTCCAGAGTCATGGACACATCTAATGCAAATAGTAGCTCTGCTTGAGAGATGCCCAGAGCTCTAATCTGATTCATTAGATTTTTGCCTTCTCAAAGGCAGCTTGCTGCTCTGATTCCCAGTCCCATATGTGTCCTTTCTTTACTTGGTGGCATAAGGGATGGAGATGCTATTTCATGTGGGGAATAAATATTTTTAGAAGTTGGTTGAGCTTGCATTTTATCAATCACAGCTTCTGGGACCACATGTATCTTACCTGGCCAGATGACGTCCAAAAACCTTACATTAGTTCCTGGATCTTGAATTCTGTATTGTTCACCACCTATCCTCTCCCTCACAGTTATTCAAGCAAAGCCCACAGGGTGTCCTGCAGCAGAGGCACATCTTCACTTGTTAACATTATGTCATCAATGTCATGAGTCTCGTTTACTAATGTGGGGAAAGGGGATAGGGACAGGTTGCAGACTACCATCCCATTACAAATGATTGGGCTGTGCACATAACCTTGGGGAAACACTTGAGAGAAAAGTCTATTGTTGTTCCTTCCACGTGAAGGAAAATGATCTTGTGATGGCCTGAGGTATATTGGAAAAGACATTTGGTAAGTCCAGCACGGCTTGACACACTCCTACAGCCCGGCCAAGGTATCTAAAATAGTGGCAATGGTGGACACAGCAGCATGGGTAGGGGACATTACCTTGTTCAATTGTTGGTAGTCTGAGAAAAAGAAATGAAGAGTGAGATATGAATTTATTCATATCATTTCAGTACTCCCTCTAAATGTTAATGGACTAAATGCTCCAATCAAAAGACATAGGGTAACAAAATGGATAAGAAAACAAGATCCATCTATCTGCTATTTATAGGAGACCCATTTTAGACTTAAAGACACCTTCAGATTGAAAGTAAGGGGATGGAGAAGGACTATCATACTAATGGTCACCAAAAGAAAGTTGGAGTAGCCATACTTATATCAGACAATCTAGATTTTAAAATAAAGACTGTAACAAGAGATGAAGAAGGACATTATATCATAATTAAGGGCTCTATCAACCAAGAATATCTAGCAATTATAAACATTTATGCCCCCCCACAGGAGAGCATACTATATATATATATATATATATATATATATATATATATATATCACAATCATAAAAAAACTCATTGGTAATACTACCATAATATTAGGGGACTTTGACACCCACTTACAACAATGAGCAGATTGTCTAAGCAGAAAACCATCAAGGAAACAATGGCTTTGAATGACACAGTGGACCATATGGAGTTAACAGATATATTCAGAACATTTCATCCTAAAACAGTGGAATACACATTCTTCTTGAGTGCACATGGAACATTCTCCAGAACAGATCACACACTGTGACACAAATCAGCCCTCAACAAGTACAAAAAGATCAAGATCATACCATGCATATTTTCAGACCACAATGCTATGAAACTTGAAATCAATCACAAAAAAAAATTTTTTTTGGAAGGACAACGAATACGTGGAGATTAAAGAACATCCTACTAAAGAATGAAAATGCTAACCAAGAAGCTAAGAAGAAATTAAAAAGTATATGAAAGCCAATGAAATTATAATACCACAGAGTAAAACCTCTGGGATGCAGCAAAGGTGGTCAAAAGAGGGAAGTATGTAGCAATCTAGGCCTTCCTAAAGAAGGAAGAAAGGTCTCAGATATACAACCTAACCTTATACCTTAAAGAGCTGGAAAAAGAACAACAAATAAAACTCCAAACCAGCATAAGACAGGAAATAATAAAGATTAAAGCAGAAATCAATGCTATCAAAACAAAACAAAACAAAACAAAACAAAACAAAACAAAACAAAACAGTAGAACAGATCAATGAAACCAGGAGTTGGTTCTTTTAAAGAATTAACAAAATTGATAAACCCATAGCCAGTTTGATCAAAAAGAAAAAGAAAAGGACCCAAGAGATTACAAACAACATTACAGAAATACAAACAATAGTAAGAGAATATTATGAGCAATTATATGCCAATAGATTGGGCAATCTGGAAGAAAATGGGGGAAAAATATAGAAACATGTAAATTACCAAAACTGAAACAGGAAGAAATTTGAACAGACCCATAACCAGCTAAAGAAATTGAATTAGTAATCAAAAATATCCCAAAAAACAAGAGTCCAAGGCCAGATGGCTTTCCAGGGGAATTCTACCAAACATTTAAAGAAGAGTTAAGACCTATTCTTTTGGAGCTGTTCCAAAGAAATAGAAATGGAAGGAAAGCTTCCAAATTCATTCTATGAGGCCAGCAATACCTTGATTCCCAAACCATACAAAGACCCCACCAAAAAGGAGAACTATAGACCAATTTCCCTGATCAACATGGATACAAAAATTCTCAACAAGATACTAGCAAACAAGACCAAACAATACATTAAAAGAAGTATTCACCACAATCAAGTAGGATTTGTACCTGGGATTCAGGCCTGGTTCAAGATCCTCAAATCAATCAATGTGATGCATCACATTAATAAAAGAAAGGACAAGAACCACATGATCCTCTCAATCAATGCAGAGAAAGCATTCAACAAAATACAGCATCTTTTTTTGATAAAAACTCTCAAGGAAGTAGGGGTAGAAGGATCATACCTCAAGACCATTAAAGCCATATATGAGAAACCCACTGCTAATATCATCCTCAATGGGGAAAACTGAGAACTTTCCACCTAAGGTCAGTAACAAGACAGGGATATCCACTCTCACCACTATTATTCAACATAGTATTGGAAGTCCTAGTCTCAGCAGTCAGACAACAAAAAGGAACAAAAGGCATCCAAATCAGCAAGGAGGAAGTCAAACTTTCACTCTTTGCAGAAGACATGGTACTCTATATGGGAAATCCAAAAGATTCCACCAAAAAACTGCTAGAACTGATCCATGAACTCAGCAAAGTCGCAGAATATAAAAAATGCACAGAAATCGGTTGCATTTCTATACAACAATAATGAAGCAGCAGAAAGAGAAATAAAGGAATCGATCCCATTTACAATTGCACCAAAACTCATAAAATATCTAGGGATAAACCTAACCAAAGAGGTGAAAAATATATACACTGAAAACTATAGAAAACTTGTGAAAGAAATTGAGGAAGACACAAAAAATGGAAAAATATTCCATGCTCATGGATTGGAAGAACAAATATTGTTAAAATGTGGATACTACCCAAAACTATCTACAAATTCAATGCAATCCCTATCAAAGTAACACCAGCATTCTTCACAGAGCTAGAGCAAACAATCCTAAAATTTGTAGGGAACCAGAGAAGACACTGAATAGCCAAAGCAATCCTGAAAAAGAAAACCAAAGCTGGAGGCATCACAATTCTGGACTTCAAGATGTATTACAAAGATGTAATTATCAAGACAGTATGGTCCTGGAACAAAAACAGACACTCAGATCAATGGAACAAAATAGAGAACCCAGAAATGAACCCACAAATGTATGGCCAAATAATCTTTGACAAAGCAGGGAAGAATATCCAATGGACTAAAGACACTCTCTTCAGCCAATGGTGTTGAGAAAACTGGACAGCAACATGCAGAAGAATGAACCTGGACCACTTTCTTACACCATACACAAAAATAAACAAAATGGATGAAAGACCTAAACATAAGACAGGAAACCATAAAAATCCTAGAGCAGAAAGCAGGCAAAAACCTCTTTGACCTTGGCCGCAGAAACTTTTTACTCAACATGTCTCCAGAGGCAAGGGAAACAAAAACAAAAATGAACTACTGGTACCTCATTGAGATAAAAATCTTTTGCGTGGTGAAGGAAGCAATCAGCAAAATTAAAAAGCAACCGGCTGAATGGGAGAAGATATTTGCAAAGGACATATCAGATAAAGGGTTAGTATCCAAAATCTATAAAGAACTTATCAAACTCAACACCCAAAAAAGATATAATGCAGTGAAGAAAGGGGCAAAAGACATGAATAGATGCTTTTCCAACGAAGACATCCAGATGGCTGTCAGACACATAAAAAAAAAGGTCAGCATCACTCATCATCAGGAAAATATAAATCAAAACCACAATGAGACGGCACCTCACACCAGTCAGAATGGCTAATATTAACAACTCAGGCAAGGACAGATGTTGGTGAGGATGAGGAGAAAGAGGAACCCTTTGCCACTGCTTGTGGCAGCCCCTCTGGAAAACGGTATGGAGGTTCCTCAAAAAATTAAAAATAGAACTACCCTACGACCCACAATTGCAGTACTAGGTATTTATTCAAAGGATAGAGGTGTGCTGTTTTGAAGGTGCACATGCACCCCAATGTTTATAGCCGTGCTGTTGACAATAGCCAAAGTATGGAAAGAGCCTAAATGTCCATCTACAGATGGATGGGTAAAGAAGATGTGGTGTATATATACAATGGAGTATTACTCAGCAATCAAAAAGAATGAAATCTTATAATTTGCAACAATATGGATGGAACTAGAGTGTATTATTCTAGGCAAAATTAGTCAGTCAGAGAAAGATAAATATCCTATGACTTCACTCGTGTGGAATTTAAGATACAAAAAGATGAACATAAGGGAAGGGAAGCACAAGTAATATAAAAACAAGGAGGGGGACAAAACAGGAGACTCTTAAATATAGGGAAGAAACAGGTTGCTGGAGGGGATGTGGGTGGGGGGATGGGCTACATGGTAAGGGGCATTAAGGAAGACACTTTTTAGGATGAGCACTGGGTGTTACATGTAGGGGATGAATCACTGGTTTCTACTCTTGAAATCATTGCATTATATGCTAACTAACGTGGATGTAAATTAAAAAATAAGTAAATAAATAATAAAAGTAAAAAATAAAAAAATAATAAAAACAAAAGAAAAGAAAACAAACAAACAAATGAAAAAACCCCCGAAGCCTACATGCTGTATAATTCCATCTCTATGACATTCTGGGGGAAAAAAAGCAAAACTATAGAGAGAAAGAACAGATCAGTGGTTTCCAGGGACTAGAATTTCAGGAGACAAATTGACCCCGAAGGGAAAGCACAAGGAATGTTTGTGTTGATAGAGCTGTTCTGTATCATGATAATCCTGGTAGATACAAGGTTCCATGCATTTGCCAAAACCCATTGAACCATACAACACATAGAGTGCATTTTATTATATGTTAATTAAAAAGTTGTGGGTAATGGTAAATAATGAAAAAAACCCACAGATTGACAACTCTTTTCAAGGGAGAACCTTAATGAAATTCATCTCCTTTGACTTTGTTTTTCCATTTCTCAAAATTTGTTCTTAGGAAAACAATCAATGATATGGTCAAGAATATTCTTTGTTGTGTTATGTGTCACAGAGAAAATTGAAAATGTCTGAATTGTGCAATTATAACAAGGTAGCTAAGTAAATTATAATATATTTCTTATTCACTAAAGGCATTCAAATTATCTTTTTGAGGGTTTATTATATAGAAAGAAATGATCATTCTTTACTGTTATGTTATCAGTTTACTCTATTGACTTACCCAGTTTAACTTAAAAAACATTGATTGTCAATGTTTGCAAACTTTTAGACAACTTGAAATACTTTCTAAAGGTATACCATATATTCAAGCTGATCCATATATTTTTCTGAATAGCTAGATATATAAACAGATAGGTATATAGATAGGCAAAATGAATAATGTTATTTCTGCCTTTATACTCATTTCAGTTCCTTTTTTATTTTTCTAGCTAAGACAAAATTGGGATGGAGAATAGAGGTAGTGTCTTTGATCCAAATCATTTTTCTGTTTGGGATGTCATTTATCTCCATTTTCAACCAATAATAAAAAGCCACATTATATATAAATGGTGCTTTGCAATTTCCAAAGTATTATTTTACATTAGCCTCTTTGATCTATCACCATACCAATAATATAATCAGGAATGATAGCAGCACTCTTCCTACCACTTATACAAGGAATCTTAAGCCTAACAGTTTTCCTGGGCCACATTTTGGTAGGTGTTGAAAGCAGAACTCAAATCCAGATGTCACAACTCCTATCAAATATTGTGTTCCTTATAAACCACTGTTTACTTACTTCAAGATTTTCCCTTTTGAAAGGGAAATTTAGATCATTTATTCCATTGTTAGAATTTTGGTTTCATCTTTTAAAAATTATAGAGAATCTCTATAAAATTCTCATGAGAAACAGAGTTTCCATATTAAACAGATGTCATCAGATTGTATTTTGAGATGTAACAGTGTGCTTTTTTCATTGTGGGCAACTGCCTCCCCCCATACCCTGGTTACTGAGCTGTCCACTGTTTTCAAAAGATCAGGATTATTGTACCTTGAATGCAAACAGATGGTACCAGTCAGTGCCCAAAATTGCCATCTTGAAGCTCTTTTCAGAGACAAAAATCCTGAAAACCAGACTTTCATATGCAAGAGCCAGGTATTTTGTAAATTCCAAATAGCTCCCTGTAGATATCAAGATGGGAGGCCAAAGGACTCCATACAGATTTAGTGTCAGCCAGAATCCTACAATGGCCAGTTCCCAGGGAGGGCAAGAGAAGGTACACAGATGAGTGTCTCTCACCCCCTCTCCTTTTGCAAATGAAATATTGGACAATGAATATGAAAACTGGCTGTTTCAGATAGGTTAAAGGGGAAGCAAAAGCAGAGGGACCATTCCCCTGTTTGATACTTTGGGAAGAGCCTGTGCACACGGGGTTCCCTGCACCACACCTAAAGGGATGGGGCTGCAACAGTGAGAGGATGATGTACTGTGTTTAGGCACAGAAAGGAGATCAGAGCTAGCTGCCTACCACCCTCACAACCTGGTCTCTCTGGGCCATTTATGATATGAAGGCTTCCCAAAATTCCTGTATGCTCCAAAGTGGGATAGGAAGTGTTAACTGTCTCCAGGAAACTGGGACTAGCTTGGAGTCAGGTCTAGGGGAGTACGTAGTGTGTGGACTAGAAAATCAGAAGCTATGTCAAAGACTATAAATTAGCAATAGATGCAGGTGCATCTTTAAAAACATGCATCTTTGAGTGATATAACAAAGACCAAGTTAAGGAAATATTTCAGTAGGAACTTTAAATGGATATATTTATGTATGCCCTTCCCTTCCCAACTCCTGTCTGTTTTTTGACTACCAACCAGAAATTGGGACTTGTTAACAAATTGATGTCATTTTTAGGAAAAAAAAAAGTTATTTTTCAAGGTCAAATTATGGTAGGTGTCAAAAACAGCACTATATATATAGTTACTTTTCCCCCCGCACCTTAGTTGTAATGAGTAATTTTCAAATCTTTACATACACACAGGAAATAGTGGTTACTTTCTTCTGAAATATGTGGTTAAGTCCAACAAAATATGGCGTTACAGCTCTAAGACACTTTGTTAGATTTTACTTGGGTTTGTTTTTGTTTTTGTTTTTGATAATTTTAGTTTACTTCTATGTCTACTCGTCTACATTTTCTTTCACCCTGAGTAACACTTAGTATAGTACTCATGAGCTAAAGGTATTATGATCCTCTATGCTTGACTGACTCCAGTGGATCAGGCCTTATGTAGCCCAGTACATATATTGTCTTGACAGTGAGAAGATAATGAGTGTCAGTAAAGCATCATGTTTAAGAAATAGGCTCTAGAGCTAGGGTGTCCAGGCTCAAATTCAGGATCCACATTTTACTTAGGTTTGTCCTTGGGTACATTGTTAAATTTATCCAAGACTCAATATTCTCATCTCTATAATGAGCATAATTATAGTTCATACCTCATAGTATTGTTGTGACATTTAAATGAGTTGATATATGTAATTTACTTAGAGTAAAAACTGACATCTACTACATATGGTGCATGTGTCTACCGTTATGAATGCTTTGAGGATCAAATGAGTTAATAAATACATGCTAAATGTAAGATTGTGCAGGTTACATTTTAGGTAATCAAAGTGTTAGCTGCTATTATGTTATTATATGCTGGGGAACTGGATATCGCTGCTCAGTTAGATTTCTGAACAAACATCTCACCTGCCATGTAGATTAAATTTCAGCTAACTTACAACTTTTTAAAACATGTTTACCTTAGAAATATTGGCTTCTTATTTTTAACTCTTATATTCTTACCTAAAGTATTTTCTTTTTAGCAGTCCTTTTGGGTACCCCATTCATCTTAAGCCTTTGCTCGTGTATTCTCTTTATTTTCTTTTAATAGCTATTAGAATTTGATTGTTTCTTTTTGTTTGTTTGTTTTTACTTTGTGAATATCCTTACATCGTTATTATATTTTTGCTTGTATTTGTATCATTTATTTAATCATGCATTGTGCTGTTTCTGGTGAGTGTCCCTCCTATCCACTTCCTTTCCAGTCTTGTGTTCTATCTTATCCTTCCATCTCTTAGTTCTGAGCTTTTTTTCATCCGCTTATCTTTTTTATTTTTGAAATAGATTGCCCTATTCTGCCCCACCCTGTGATGCAATTCCCAGATTATCAAGGTGCCCACTCCTTTAGGCTTACTCTTTCTAATACTCAATTTATTGAGTAGTTGACAATGGATTGTGTAGAATCACATCTTTATGTTTTGGCATCAGCTGAAAGTAATGTAATGATGAATGCACATGTGAGATAGGAGCCAGGAAGCAATACAGCATAATAGATAAGAATATCGTTTATAATGTCTAACAGATATGGTTTCCAGTGCCATGTTTTCAGATACTAGCTGTATGACTTTGAGCAAGTTTTTTTTAACCTTCCTGTGTCTCAGGTGTAAACAATGGTATCTAACTAATGATGTCACTGTGAATATTCAGTAAACCACTACATGTAAAGCGGTAAGTACAGAGTATAATACACTCTCTGTTTTCTCAAATGTCAGATGCTGACGTTCTTTTATTACAGTTGTTTTTGTTATTGTGATTATGATAATACCTAACATCAGGTTTCTTTGTCTTCACATATGTGTCAACTAGATAGACAAGTAAGTTTCAAATTGTGAAATTAATAAGCAGAAACATTAATTTATTGCTGGCATTGCATTATTACATGTAGATTCTGCTTAGCCTTTAGCTTTAGTTTTATATTTTATTGCTTTAAAATATAAACACTTCCTTAGTTGATTAAGGTCTCAGTCCAAAAGTGGCCAGGGGCTACTCACCTTTAAGAAGGTAACATTTAAATTTAAAAATGAAATTAAGTGCATATCAATTCCAGTAAATTTGCTATGTATTATCTGTTGACATCTTACTCAGCTGTCGGCAAGCATTTAATCAACATTTATTGGCATTCTTTTCTGAGATTTAAATAGGACATAAAATTTTATGACATGTAGAGTATTTTCAATAACTGTTTCATTATTTTTCATAGATAGTATAATAGTATACAAGAGAAAATATCAATAAAGTACCCAGAGTGAATTATTTGGGGCAGAGCAAGGTAGTTTGAAGTTTGTATAATGACAAAATGCTGGTCTACTTTCCAAATAATACTGTAGATTTGTGAATAGCTGGGTTCTCTTTTTTTTCCATTTTGTTTATAATCTTTTCTCTTTTTGGACATATAGATCAGAAAACTAAGAATTATAGTTGTTTGCTCTATTGTTACAAAAGATAGATGGTACTTCACAATATTGAATTCTAAGTCCTTAGTGGTCACAAAAAAGGAATGTTACAGGATGTAATATATACCATAGGTATAGTTTAAATACTAGTTTGATACAGAAAGCCCAGACTCTGATAGCTTATTAGTGTTAAATTTACATGATTGCTTGACCAGTAGCCATAGAGTCTGCAAGAGCTATTTACACTTTAAGTGGCACTTCAATGGGGAAAATAAACATGTTTAAGGAATTGTGAGTATATTCATATGTTCAGGAATCTTCCTTTCATCTAAATACTTTAGCTTTTGGCTGCGAATGGGTGGGCATGAGGACAGTAGTATAAACTACTGTGTCTAAGATCTAGTTATCTGGCCATCTGTGCCACAGTTCCCAGAATCACAAACAAAACTGAGTGATAAATATGACCCCGAAATTTTACCCCTAGGCATGTACTGAAAATAACTGGAAACAGGTACTCAAAAAAGTACAGGTATAAGCACTTTCATAGCAGCAGTATTCACAATAGCTAAAAAACGTCCAGTGATGGATGAATGGATACACAAAGTGTGGTATGTATGTACGATAGAATATTATTCATCATAAAATGGAATAAAGTAGTGTATATGGTACAACATGGATGAGTCTGCAAAGCATTATGTTAAGTGAAAAAATCCAGACACAACATATCAGAAATTGTGTGATTCCATTGAAATGGAATACTCAAAATAGATAAATCTGTAGAGAGAAAACATAACTTGGTGCCTGCAGGGTCTGAGGAGAAGGGTAAAGGGGAAAAATGCTTAATGTATAAAAGGTGTTACTCTGGAGTTATGAAAAGGTGTTGAGGCTAAATAGAGGCAGTGGTTGCACAACACTGTGGTTTACTAAGTGACACTGAGGTGTTTACTCTAAAATGGTTAACTTTATATAATGTGAATTTCCCCAAATTAAGTTACTAAAAAAATACTGAATGGCCACATTGGAGCAGCATCATATCCCATATTCTCAGAATCACAATTGGTTTAAATAAGTCCACTCCATGAGGAGAGAATGTGGAGTTTGTCATTATTGATCCTGAGGAGGCTGATAAGGGCTGGAAGTAATTTTACAGTCTTCTTGAAAGATGAATTCAATTTCCTTCTTAAATATATTCTATTTTATTATGACATTAGATTATCAGAGCTTGTGAAAATCACTTTTAATAGCCAAGTTTCTGTCCCATGTGCCGCTTTATTTTCCATGCTTGCCTGAGATTTCAGTTGGTCTCATTGATCCATCCGAGAAAATGAAAACAGGAAAGTATAAATGCTCCTCTTCTGAGATGGATTCTCTCTGTACAATGAGGGCAGATAATTATACTGATTTGGATGGGCAGTTGAGGTTATTCAGGCTCAAGTGCTTTATTTTTGACTCTTAAATGGTTTAGATTCACCAACCATATAAATAAAATGATCTGGATAATTATACATAGTTTTTATATTTTATGTGAACGAGACTGTGAAACTGTTGGTAGTTGTTTGTACACATATATGAATGGCAAAGTAAGTGCTTTCAATGGCTATGACATAAATATCTAGATTTTTCATATAAAGAAGGCCATTAGGTTTTTGTGGTGTACATCTTTGCAAACACACTTTAAAGGTTTCTGTATAATGAAAGTCCTTCATGTGCTAGGTACTTTGCTATATATGTCACATAAACGATTCCTAATCCTTAGAATATCCCTGAAAGATAAGTGTCATTATTTCCTTATTACAGATGAAATAGCTGAGGTTCAAAGAAGTTAGGTGATGTACTCAAGAGGAGAAGTAGGGCGAGGATTCACATCTAGACACTTAACTGTATGCAGCTGGGCTACCTTGTAACGGGGATCCCATTGCAGCTCACTCACAAACTGCAGACACTGCTTATGATTAGTAGTTTGATTTCCCTAAAGAAAATCTTATTCATTTGCTCACATGTCTGAATTATCCTGTATAGACAAGCTATCAAAATATCGGTAGGAATATTGACATTTAACTGCATGGAGGAAATAGGTATGTCAGTTTAAATGAGAGCTTAGGTGTTCAAAGTATTTGAGCACCTGATGTGAATACTAAGGGTACTGAATGGTGATTTGGAAGGATGTTAAATTTGAGTCATGGTAAACCTGATCAACTGGAAATTTAAGGAAGGTAGAGCGATAACAAAACCTGCGTGTCAGTCTAAGTGATTCAGAATTTGATGTCAAATAACAGTTTCAGCATGGGTTTTGTCTTCTCCTCATGCAGCTTCAGTATTATCTTCTAAATGTATTGCATTTTCCTACCACCTATTCCTATTTCCTATTTTGTTGATACTTTCATTGCCTGAAGAATCCTCTTTCATTGCCACCAAGTTTCAACCTTTCTTTTTTTTCTTTGTTGAAAGCCTTCTGCTATCTGCTAGTCCCCCAGATGACCTTCTCTTCCCTGAGCTGCTATAGTATTTTCTGTTTTAAACACACATTTGCAACTTGGCATTTACTTTTGGACTAAGTTTTCTTTTTATATGTTTATAGCTCATCTCTGTTATGAGTTATGAACTCTAGTGGGGTACATAATAGTATCTTCACCGATTTTTGCCCCATTATATGCCTTGGACATAGCACACGTTCATCAAATAGTACTTGATAATCTTATAACTCTTGAAGGCAGGGCTTTCTAAAAACAATTCATAAACATACTACTTCTAGGAGATATTCTCAAAAATGGATGATTGTTGGCCAAATAAGTCTGTAAAACACTACATACAACTTCCACCCTAAGAAATTTACACTGTACGTTGGCATTTTCAGCACTCTGAGGAGTTTTTCAGTAGTGAGACCAAGTTTACTATTTTAACTCAGTATTCACAGCTTTCTCCCCACTTTTTTGTAAGAGCCCTACTAATACCTATTATGCTTCAAAAACGTCTTCTGTGAGACACTGCTTTAAAGTGGTTTGTGGGGTACCTGGGTGGCTTAGTTGGTTGAGCATCTGACTCTTGATTTCAGCTCAAGTCAGGATCCCATGGTCATGGGGTTGAGACCCAAACTTAAGATTCTCTCTCTCTTTCTCTCTCTTTCTGTCTCCCCCTCCTTCCACCCCTCTCCCCTGCTTGCTTGCTCATTCTCTCTTTCTCTCTCTCTCTCTCAAAAAAAATAATAAAACTATATTTTTAATTTAAAAAATAGGGGTGTCTGGGTGGCTCAGTCAGTTAAGCATTGGACTCCGGGTTTCTGCTCAAGTCATGATCTCACGGTTGGGGATGTGCTGGTGGTACAGAGCCTGCTTGGGATTCTCTCTCTCTCTCTACCTCTGGCCCTCTCCTGCTTGCACCTGCATGCGTGCGTGCACTTTCTCTCTCAAAGTACATAAATAAACTTTTAAAAATTTAAGAACTAAAATGCTTTGTATCAAAATTATGTTAATAATATTCACAAATATGGAAATTAACTTTTGATTAGATGTAGGTTGGGCATATTGTATGGCCTCCTTGCTTCTGTACTTGGGAAAAGACTACCCCTCAGCTGTGTCAGGGCACATGCGTGTGTGCATGTGCGTGTGTGTGTGTGTGTGTGTGTGTGTGACAGAGAGAGAGAGAGAGAGAGAGAGAGAGAGAGAGAGAGAGAGAGGAAGGGAGCATCTGTGTGCATGTGTATATGCACGTACTATACAGTGTGGACTCAACCTGAAAAATAGATTGAGACTAAAAACAGAATGATTGGAACTGGTCTTTCAGCTTGATTATCTGCTAGAATCTCTATTACTTCTCATAATATGCTTGAAAAGTTTTATTTGTACCTCAGGGGCAATGAGCCTGGCCTCATTTACAAATATGAATGCAGATATTAACAGTATACTGTCTTCTCCTCCAGGCAGTCTTACTGTCGACTGGTTTTATTTACTTCCTCAGCAAAGGAATATCCATCTCCTTGGAATTAGACACAATGTGCTTAATGGGAAAAGCAGAAGTTTTGGAGTCAGAAAGTTTTAATTTGATTCCCATCTCAGGTCTGTGTGACCCTGAGCAAGTTTTCCTTCCAGAACCATTGATTCCTCATCTGTAAAAGAAGATGGGTTATACCTGCTTCTAAGAGCTTCTTACGAGGACAGTGCCTGACACAAAGGAGATGCCCTATAAACATTAGTCCCCTTTGTAGTTATTCTGTTTGTCAGGCAGTTTATGATAGGAGAATTCCACAGGCATAAAGTCACACAGCCAAAACTTCTCTTTCCTATAGATGCTGTTCCAAATATGTGTTGTTACTCTGAACTATAAATGACATCATTATTCTTCATGTCTTCTGTTTTTATGAAGGGACAGTGAGCAGGGGAAATAGTATGAGTTGAACTATAATCTATAAAGAGAAACACTGGAATTGTAATAGTGAGTAAATAACCTAAAAGATATTTTTTCAATTATTATAATTATTTGAGATACAGAAAAGTAACTTAGAAATGATCCCCTTAGTCTTAACATCTATTCATTGTAAAACAAAACAACGAAAGAAACAACTCTCCACCATTATTTTTATATATAAAATTTTGGGTTTGACTAATTAGATCATTCAAAGGGAGAATAATAAATGTATTAGGAAAAATGTCAGATGGGCCTTCAAATTTGTCTCAACATTATATAATATTTAAAAAAAAATTTTTTTAATGTTTATTTTTGATAGAGAGAGAGACAGAGCATGAGCGGGGGAGAGGCAGAGAGAGAGAAGGAGACGCAGACTCTAGGTTCTGAGCTGTCAGCACAGAGCCCGACGCGGAGCTCAAACCCACGCACCCTGAGATCATGCCCTGAGCCGAAGTTGGACGCTCAACTGACTGAGCCACCCAGGCGCCCCATCAACATTGTATAATAATTTTATCAAGAGTCCATTTCCACCATGGTCTGGGATTATTTACCACGTGTGCAAACATAACAAAAGAATAATTTTGTGTTAATCTTGCTTAAAGTTACATTTGTGGAGGTAAAGGCACCCAACAGATAATTAGAATGATATAATTCTTTATAGCATAGAATACAATGTTCAGCATAAATTGAGGTTTGCAGTCCAACAGACCACTGTAGCACCTGTTTTGTAGAAAAAGATATACTTATTACATATGGTTATCAATAACACGTCAATCATGTCTATCTCTAGCCAGCCGTGGCTAAATTGTTCCTGGAAGAAGCCTACTCTGTCCCTGTGAAGGATGACAAATGAGAGTTTTGCTGTGGTATCTACCTTTCTAAATGCCAAATGATCTCCTGGCAGTTTTTCTTGACATAAATATTATGAATGGCTGAAGAAACTGTCATTTTTCACACTTTATTGGTTTAGACAGAAGGTGAAGTCTTCTCGGCTAAACTGAAGTAGTAGAGGAAGCAATGAACCTAAATGTTCCTTGGACTCTCCTCAATTGTGCATTAATCAGCATCTGTCTCGATCTGGTTGATTACAGGAGAAGATGTATCAGGGAGTCTCTGCCCAGCATCTCCTCCTCCCGAAAGGACGGCTTGCGAAATTCCCTGCCGAATGGATTGTGTGGTGAGTGAGTGGACAGAGTGGTCATCCTGTTCACAGTCTTGTTCAAATAAAAACGCAGATGGGAAACAGACCAGATCAAGGATTATACTGGCATTGCCTGGAGAAGGTGAGTAATAGTGAAGGGTTCAACGGGGGAGTCAATGGCCAAATTACTGTTTTTATTTTATTTTTTTTCTCGTAAGCACTTGAGAAGGTCATATTGTGGAAGTAGCCACATACAGGTGATAGCTCTATGGCCTGAGTCAAAATTAACTGTCATTTCTATGCATGCTTTTTCTCTTTAACCCTCTAGTTTATCTATACTGAGTTTCTATATTTACATGATTTGTCTTAGCCCAAACCTATGCCTAGGCCATGGCAATCAGATGGTTGTTATTTTTCATTATACTTATTTTGGTGGGGGGGGGGGAACCACAAAGTTTGATTGCCACACATCCAGCCTCAGGTAGCTCATACATTGGGACATTGGGGAATATAATTGAAATATGTCTGGTAAAAAAAAAAAATAAAAAAAAAAATAAAAGGCTCCAAATTAGGAATCAAGAGACATGGCTCCTTGACCAGGAACTGCCACTGACATCGGCAAGCTATCTGATCCATGCGGTCCAATTTCCTGTTCTGTCATGCTGGCATGTTGTGAGAGGGAAGAAGATGAAGGCTCTGAAATGGCTTTGAAGAAGCTAAAATGTGCTATGGAAATGTAAACGGGTGACATCAGAACAAATTGGAGGAGCAGCTGTTTCTATCATTGATAGCCATGGTCTCTGTCCCCAGACACATACGTTCTTTCTTTCAGGCTCTCCCTTGGCTCGTCTGCCTAGGGCTCAGTAAGAACAGCAGGATGGTGTGGCCACTGGCTGTGAGGAGCTCCTTTTTAAACAAGATTCTGTTCTGTGATCCTGAAAAATGGGGCCAGGGTCAAGATGAATGAAGATTTTCATATTCTTAAATTGCAGTTGCTTCCCCCTCTTGTCTTTTATATTTCTGGAAGGAGAAAAAAGTCAGCAGTATTTAATGGGAAAAAAATAACAAGAATAACAAAACCAAGGTCACAAATCTTTTTGAGCATTTGGCCCACTGAATAAAACATCATAGGGTGGAAGAGTAGGAAAAAAAAAATCAATACTTTAGATTAATGCCAGTTTTTACATGGATATAAAAATGTGAAAGAAAAGACAGTAATGAAATTTGATTGTCTGACTCACCCAAGAGTGTAAGGATGCACATCTGTCTGGTCTCCCTGCCAGTGGATAACACATTGTCAGATATTATTTCAGGGTTTAAGGATAGACTCTCTTCTGCCAAACTTTAAGAGATACTTCTGGGTTTCTCAAAATTGCAGTAAAATGCACGGCTTGATGGAAGATGGGTGTCTTAAAATGATTCTCTGAGAAAAATAATGCTCTTAGGAAAAAGAGACCATATATAGGTAATGTGTGTGTAAGTGTATAGGTTTGACCTAATACCACTTCAAGGTCATGAGCTACTATATCTAACAGACTAACTTATGTAGGCATCGTGTTACTAATATAAAAGTAGATTTCTTTGGAGTTTATCTCAGAGACACAGGACTCAGAGGTGGGAAATAGAATCTCTTTTTGTTGTTGGTGATGGTTTTTTGTTGTTTTTGTTTTTGATCTAATCAACATGTGCTGCTACCTATTATTTAGGAGGGAAAGTGCAATATATTGTCCTCAGATTGTTACTCACGACAAAAAGACCATGGCCCTGGAATGGGCAGAAGGGTACAGAGGTTCAGGCCTTTGGAATCCTGTGTCAAGAAACCACCTTTATGGACCATTAAAACAGCAAAAACAAGGGCCCCTGGGCGGGCTCAGTCAGTTAAGCATCTGACTCTTGATTTGGGCTTAGATTGTGATCTCAGGTGAGATTAAGCGCTGGGTGGAGCCCCATTTTGGGCTCTACACGAAGCCTGGAGCCTGTTTGGGAGTCTCTCTTCCCTTCTGCCCCTCTCTGGCTCACATTCTTTCTCTCTAAAAATAAATAAATAAGCATTAAATAAACAGTGAAAACAGCAAAAATAAGAATGACAGTAACAACAGCAGCCCGCTAAGAACAACAGCAAAAACTATGTATCCTTTTTTTATTGTTATTTTTTTGTAGGTGGAAAACCATGTCCCGCTACTCAGGCCCTCCAAGAATATCGTTCATGTAATGACCATTCCTGTATGCAGCTCTACTGGGAGACATCGCCTTGGGGCCCCTGTTCTGAAGACACATTGGTAACTGCCCTTAATGCAACCATTGGCTGGAATGGAGAAGCCACCTGTGGTGTGGGCATTCAGACACGGAGGGTCTTCTGTGTCAAGAGTCATGTGGGACAAGTGATGACCAAAAGGTATCACCAATAGTTTATTGAAAGTGCGTATGGGGGCACCTGGGTGGCTCAGTCAGTTAAGCATCTGACTTCGGCTTGCATCATGATTTCATGGTTCATGGGTTCAAGTCCTGTGGTAGGCTCTGTGCTGATAGTGTGGAGCCTGCATGGCTCCTGCATTGTCACCTCTCTCTCTGGACCTCTCCCATTTACACTATCTTTCTCTCTCAAAATAAATAAATACAGTAAAAATTTTCATTGAAAAACTTAAAAAAAGAAAGTACATATCTCTCAAACAAAGGTAGAAACAGTTATAATATGAATCATTAGTAAAGTTATGGAAAGTAAATGTGGCCCACCAATATTGTATCTATTTGAGTAATCAAACATTTTCTTGATCTCTCAGTATTTTTGGTTCTTTTTCACTCACATAAAGACGAGTTCAGTATGAAGGTAGGTTCCCCCCTTTGAAAGGATATGGTTGTGTCACACTCCTCTTTAGGTTCTACTGATCTTCTCTGCCATGGGCAATAAATCCACATAGCCATTTTAATGGACTGATTCATGCCTGCAAGTAGGTTATAATCTCATATATGTTAGACTCTGCACATGAAGACATAAATTAAAAAAGAAAACAGGATAATTTAGATATAGGAACTAGGATATAGTTATGAAAAAGAGTCAGGGACAATTGCAAGTGATAGGCAAAAAGAGTAATTAGGCAGAAAACTCCACTGTGGGAGTTTCATCTCTAGACCAAACGAGGAGAAGACCTGACTCTTCCTCATTCCACGTGGGAAGTATCTTGGAAAAGACAATGCAAGGGACCTACACAATGTACAGTGACCAGGTAACTGTTCTGTCCATGGAGATTTCCTAGTAGCCATGTTTGAACTAGTCTCCTTCTTGTGGTAAAAGATCCCACCCCAGGGGCGCCTAGGTGGCTCAGTTGGTGAAGCATCAAGCTCTTGATCTCAGGGTCATGAGTTCAAGTCCTGCCTTTGACTCCATGCTGGGAATGAAGCCTACTTAAAACAAACAAACGAACAAACAGAACAACCCCACTCCAATCACAGGAATGGTGGGTCACCAGGATGGGAACACCCAAACTTTTGTCTCGTGTCACAAACTAGGCAACTTAAAGTGCTTCCCCAGGAATTCACAGATTGGGAAAATGAAACCCTCTCTTCTTTCTGTTCATGAGGCTCTAAGTATATAAATTGAGAATTGCCACAAGCATGGTCCTGGGGAAAACAGCAGGCGAGGGGAGTGAAAAAGATGCTCAGAAAGAAGCAAAAACTGAAGCAGAGCACATCCTGGCAACATCAAGTCCTGGGCCTATCCTGCTAAGTGTGCCCCTGCCCTTCTTGGCAACACAGGCAGATACACTTACTTGTCCACCTGATTCAATCCAATTTGTGTTGCTGTCTGGGACATCTCAAGCACCTGATTAATTTCACCTTGGGACACCTTGATGATAGGCTCTGAGCCTTATCCACGGTGGTATGGAAACCACAATTGCTATGTAAGGAAAGTCATAGGAACTCAGATAAGGGTAGTGAACTGTGGATGACACAAGTCATGCAGACTGGCCAGATACTGCTGGTATTGGAGCATCCAATGTGCAGATGACTGTGCAAATGCAAGCAAAGATGATATGACTTGAAGTGAAGCACAGTTCAGAAGACCTAATCTCTCTCCCTTCCCAAAGGTGGCTTCTAAGAGTACTGGAGTTGGATGTTCTTAATTGCTACAAACCCAGACTTTAGCACAATGTTTGGCATATGGCTCGTGTACCATAAATGTCTTTGGAATCGACGAATGAGCTATATTTATATGTGGAAAGTTACAGGGTTTAATGAGGATTGGATATGAATCACAGAAGATTGAGAAAAGCTGATGTCTATCTTTTGTTCAAGAAAAATTATTTGATCCACCATCATACATTTTGGCAAAGGGGACTGCCATAGAAAGTAATGACTAGCTATCGCTTCTCGGCCTTTTGGCTAAGATCAAGTGAAAGTAATGACTAGATCATATGCATGACCTTCTACTCTTATTAATTCATAAATGTTATTTCTGCTTCAGACCTGACTTGACATTGCTTGAAATGTTTTTTGGAGTATCAGCTTATGTCAGTTGTGTTTTGCAACTCACCTGGTATGCATAGCACTACACGGACTGATTGAACCAATGGGAGTTATAGCCAAACACGGAAAATAATGCTCACATATCACTAGACTCAGGTGAAAATCTAATTCCTGGGGTTACGGTAAAATCCTAAAAAGCTTATAGAGACATTATGCAGACATGAAAACTCCCTTTATCTTGGGAAGGATTTTAGGCTTGATAATGTTCATTTTTATGATATAAATTTTCAACTGCTTAAAAAAGACTCATGAAATATCAACTTGAATATACAAATAAAATTAAATATGGCTTATAGTTGTAAACCCTACATAAAATGCAGCAAAGTGTTATTCCTTATCATGATGAGAAAATTTAGCATGCCTGATGTCTGATCTTCTCCCTTACATAAAAAATTTTCAGCTCTTGGAGTACCTGGGTGGCTCAGTTGGTTGTCTGACTCTTAATTTTGGCTCAGGTCATGGTCTCATGGTTCATGAGTTCGAGCCTCACATCAGGCTCTGCAGTGACAGTGCAGAGTGTGCTTGGGATTCTCTCTCTTCCTGTCTCTCTGCCCCTCCCCTGCTTGTGTGCTCTCTGTCCCTCAAAATAAAATTAAAAAACAAAACAAAATAAAACAAAAACCCTTTTAGCTCTGAACCAGAACAGGGAATTCATATCCACTTGATATGAGCAGTTTGTTTATTTCTTAGCAAAGGGGCTTTAGAATTGAGACTAACACCAAATAAATTGTCACGTTTAAAAGTCTGTTTTGACATGAAAAATTGGATTACATGTTCAAGTAGCTCCAATTTCCTTTTCTATTCTAGAATTACTTCAAATGGTCGTTGTTGTTTTTTTAAGCCAGAACACGTAAATGTTATTATTGCTGTGAATAGCCTCCAGGTTTGCTCAGTTTACCATCACAGAAAAATAAATTGCACAGATGTTTTCCCTAACACACACACACACACACACACACACACACACACGCACAGAGAGAGAGAGAGAGAGAGAGAGAGAGATTGCTAATTACTTTTTACACTGCTAATGAGGCTGGAGACTTAACAACTTAGGTTGAATTCTTACTGTGTATCTCCAAATGACCCTGCTAAATATGAGGAACCTGAGTTGACTTTAATAAAATTAATTAAAAATGTTTAGGTTAAGGAGATTAATTGAGATAAGAGATTAATACCTAGTGTCCAGTGAAGCACATAGTGAGATAATGAAACTATCAGCAGTAGAAAATACTCTTTACTCTGCCCTTTCAAAAAATATATTGTTTTTGTTCTTTTTCAAGTAAAAGATATTGCAGTGGGAAAAGATTCCCTGCCATTTGTGAAATCCTTGGAGTGGGGGTAGGGGAATAGAAACAGAAAAGAAGGAAATATGCTGAGGAAGAGGGGGCCTTTGGGGGTAGAGAGAAAGAAGCATGTCTCCATGGACTGGATGGCTAATATAATGTGTTTTATCTCCAAGCCCACTGCACTGGGAGGCAGAGTTCCTTGCAAGTTCTTGCTTCCCTGGGTTGGTGTCTTGGTTTCTATGCAGTTGTATAGGTGAGAATGTTAGCATTGTATGAGTAATAGAACTGATCATATCAGAAAATGAGAACTAGCCAGGGCACAAGTGAAACAGAAGTAAGAGCTTATTGGGATAGTTCTAGGGTTTTGTTTGGTTTTGTTTCACTATTTATTGTCTTTTTTTTTCAGTTGCAGCGTTCAAAAAATAATAAAAAAGATTCAAAACACACAACTCAAAGCCTCCTGAAAGTCCTGATAAGGCACTTGCTGCCTTTAATGTGAAAACACCTGGCATTGTGTGAGATGTAATAATAGAGAGCTCCATTTAAACATTTAATGTTGACAAACCTGGCAGGTTCGCCCCACCTAGCTGAGTGAGACGTACGTTGGTTCCTGGGTTGGAGGATTGATCAAAGAAATGGAGCTTTGTGTCTGCATCTTGATTATGGAGGCATAACTGAAAAATGGCAGATCTTTGTAGCTCAGTTTGATGCATTTCAGCGCAGTGTTTATAAGGAACTGAAAGCTACAGAGCAACAAAGAGATAATAGTTATAGAGCATTCCAGTGCTAGTCCAGGGAAATACATGTGCTGAAATGAAATACATTCATCCTTTTATTGAGACCACTGCCAATCTAGGGTCAGAGTGGTACGCAAAATTAGGAAGTATAAATTATGATAAAAGCCAAGGGGCCATACTTTGTTTACTATGTAAAAAGTGAATCCATATGTTTCCCTGGATTTTCAGGCTTTAATTTTGTTTAAGAAATGGCTGGACAAATTAGACTAATATCCCCAGGGATTTATTTGTCTTCAGGCTCCAATAACATTGAATACTATTGAATCACTCACTTACTGTTACTAAATATTTACACTGAGCTAAGGTATGGCACTTTTAAGATATGATATAAGATGCAATTCCACATTAAGGCATTAAAAATTAGTTTATGCATCATGCATGCATACATAGACACACAGGCGCACGCGCGCACACACACACACACACACACACACACACACACACACATATGCAAGAAAACAGAGTAAGAGAGGTCAAAGCCTTTCTTGGTCAGTGTCAATACAATAATACAGAAAATAAACCTTGTAGGTTTTTTTTTTCAGAAATGGAGGGCACATATGTTGCTAATGGTCAGAGTATTTTTGAAGACTAAGAAGAAATTGATGCAAATTAGAAATTTGATGATTCTTGAAGGGGTAGACACTAAGGAGAAAGGAAGAGGAAGCTGAATCCCTGAGGAAAGAGGTTGCAAAAGAAATGAACAAAAACACAGTTTTCACTGACAAGAGAATGTTTGGCTCCTATCAGACCACAAATCACATTCTAGGAAAGCTCTCAGTTCATGGCCTCTATAAAAGGAATGTAACCTGAGCTTGATCTTTGCTATTGAGGAGATGATACCGTTTCTCTCTTATGGACTTAAGGGAAGAACACACAGAGAGAAAGAGACTGTATTATGGAAACTTGACATTATGCCCAGTGAGTATTTATTGTGCATGATGCCAATAAAGGGTAAATAAAGTAGACAACTTCAGTTCCCTAAAAGAGATTAACACCTGCTCCTAATTGAAATGAGCAAAATCCCTGCAGGATCAGCCTCCTTCTCGAGAAAGCCTGAAGCTAGTGCCACAAATATTTCTAAGCTTATTTTACGAATGCAGGAGTGAGTGTGAGGTGGCTGGTTTTAGTGGGACTCCTGCCGCTCCACTGAGCACACAAGAAGTCGGCGTTGCCCGAGTCATACTTTCATTTCCAGCCATATACCACAGGAGCTGTTGGAGAGGAGTTAGAATAAACAGCAGCTCAATTTAATTTTAGTAGACCTTAGAGTATGAATAAAGGACTTGGGAATGATGTTAGTGTTTTTTGCTATCTCCAGTAAAGTATGACATAAATTTTCCTTACCCGAGTAGCTTGTTTAAGTAACACTATATTCTCATAAAGACACTTTTCTTTCTTTCTCTCATTTTTTTTACTGAACTGATCTCTTTGATAGGCAGTGTTTCTGTGTATATTAAGTATAATTAATAATAATATAAGCCACTAGAATCACTTTGATGGCTCAGTCAGTTAAGTAACTGACTCGATTTCAGCTCAGGTCATGATCCCAGGTTTGTGGCATGGAGCCCCCGTGGGGCTCCATGCTGAGCATAGAGCCTGCTTGATATTATCTCTCTCTCTGTCTCTCTCTCTCTCTTCTTCTTCTTCTTCTTCTGCCCTTCCCTCACACTCCCTAAAATAAATAAATACTAATGATAATAATGAAAATAATAATGCCACTAATAATTTACTGAGCCATTCTTTTTCTGTGAGTATATGCATTTTCTCTTTTAACTTATTTTTGTCCGTTTTATATACTCCCCAGAAGAAATGAAATGATACAGAGAGAAGATGATGGCAAGCAACAGGTCCTGTCCATCTCATGCTCCATTTAGTATCCCACATCTCAAACACAACCACAACAACTTTTTAACAGTTGTTTTGTGTTTTTTCTCTGTCTCTCTATTTTGACTGGGTGAGCCTCCACATGGTTCACAAATCATAACAACATGCAAAGATATATATAACAAAGAGAATCCTCACGCTCACGCCCCTGCTCCCATCCACTTCCCCCACCTCCTGTCCTGCCACTGGCAGCCATTGTATTAGTTTCTTATCTCCGTCCACTATGTCAATGCAAACAAGCACAAGTATATATTTGTAGTCCTCCTCCCTTTCTGATGTTTACCTCCTGACTCTAAATACTATATTTTCCACATATCATTCATAAATATCTTCACTTGTCAATGTAAAATGCCCATTCCTCGATTCCCTCTTGTGAAAGCAACGAACTTGAACCCATTTACACTAACTCCTGTCTCGACTCCCAGATGGTGGGTGTTCTGTTGGCACATTAGCACTTTGAATTAATCTTTTTAGAGCTTTGTTTCTGTTTTCATTTATATTTAGACTGGCACTCTGCCCACCTGCGTTGTCAGATGAGGACATCCAAGCCCCCGCTCTTTCTCTATCCCCTTCCATCTCCCCTTCTTTGTCTACTTTGTCTTTACCTTATGGTGGCAAAAGTGATATCATGTGCATTCTGTTCCATGGTCAAGTTCAGTCCTCCATGTTTGGCTTATATATTGTTTCTATTCTAAAGTTTTAAAACTAAGAAATTGTTTTTATTTTGTTAATTATCTAAATTGATGAGGTCTGATGTCATCCAGATTCTTCTCCATTCTTGGGTGACCAATTATTCTTCCTCTTCTCCCATAACCATTATTATCTGTTCTCTTACTTCTATGAAGTATTTGAAAACTGGACAACCTTTGTGTTTGCACATTGGTTGTTTTATGTACAATTGGTGGACTTTTCACCTAAATTGTCATCTTTTCGTCAGCTCTGTGTTTCTTTTTAATTCATTATTTTCTTGTTAATTTTGTCTCCTCTAATTTCTGTTCTCTCCTTCTATAAGGTCAATTGATTGTCTGAACTTGCTACACTGGTGTTTTGTTCTACCATAATTTTTCTCAAATGGCCTGTCCCCATGTAGCTTTGGGTCCATTACTGATTATTTCGGTGCCTCAATTTATCATTTGAAAATGAAGGTTATAATGCCTCTCACTGTTGTTATTAGGAAACTCAGCACTGGCTATCTCATGCTATTAAGCTTTACGCACACTGCATTTATGTGCTTTATGAGGAACTTATGAGAAACAGAATTTAAAATGCAAAAAATGTTGCTGAGTTCTTTCCTGTTTTTCTTCTCAGCATATCACTATTTTAGAAGATAATAAATGTGGTTTTTAGCCCTCTGTATTCATAAAACAAGTAAGCAGGCCAGAAAACAAAAACTTGATTGCCATCTTCTGAGACTTTAGTTCTTCTAAATGACTTTGAATTAGTTGACTGTAACATTTTCGTCCCAAGTATGAGCATTCATTCTCAGCAAAATGATGGAATTGAAGTGTTCTCTTGTTAATGCTAGTTAGTTTATTTGGCCTTTGCCTTCTGTCACATTTTGTTTACTCCATCTCATCACTCCACATGTTCAAAAGAGATACCTACCTATTGTTTAAATATTCTAAAATTCTTTTTATTTTCAAAATGTAAAGCAAATGTAAGTGGTTTTCAATGACTTTTGTTTCCCACTGTGTTCATATATTGCCCTGTATTTTCCTGTTCCTTTTGTAGAATATCACAGATTTGATATATTACCCTGAATAAAATGCTTTCCAAAAAAATTTATCAGATGTGTTCATTCTGAAAAGAAATCAAGTGTCACTTGAGTTGATGCTGATGGTGAGACACTTTCTTGGCATTTGTCTTTCATTGGTTTCTGGTATTGCTGTTTTCTTGGACTAGTGAAAAAGTGTTTTGGTCTCCAGGTCAAGAGAGCTGAAGTCTGCTTTGGCTCTGCCTCTGGCTGGGAGACCTTGGGAAAATAGCCTCAACTCCTTGTCTCTCTCTTCCTTGTCTATAAAAATAAAAACAGAACCTCAGTGTTTTCTGTTCTGAAATCCTATAGTTCTATTGTTTAGCATAGAACTAAACAACTTACTCTTTCCAGGAGGCACTGATGTCGTCTCTTCACATTGACAGATGTCCAGATTCCACTCGGCCAGAAACAGTGCGTCCTTGTCTTCTCCCGTGCAAAAAAGACTGTACTGTGACAGCTTTCAGTGAGTGGACGCCCTGCCCAAGGTCATGCCAACCAGGTCGGTGCATTCTGTTTCTTAGTGCTTTCCTTCCCGACCACCTGAATTGTCTTCCCCACTGCTAAATAAATGAGAGATTGTAGAATGGGAGCATCTTTCTTTTCCATTTGCATGTCCCCCTGTGAAACAAGGTTGGTAAAATTTGTAAATGAAGTCTTGGATTTCCAGATCCACCAGAACGTGGCAGGGCAAACCTATTCAGTTACTGTGTGCCAAAAATTTCACTGTAGCGCTTTGCAGAAATGCTTATCCTCTCTTAACCTTGTTGTGGTGTTTTGAACAGCCATTCAAATATCATTCCTTATAAAGCCTCAACACCATGGCAGTTTCTTTGTGGCTCTTGTGTGCTGGGGTCTGACTGTAGGCATCTTTATTAGACTATAGGGCCTTAAGCACTGTGCTTACATCACTGATAAATGTAAGTCTGTGGAAGAACAAGAGCAGATACATGAAAAGTTTTGAATAGGTACAAAAATTGGCAATATAAGATTTGTGTTTCTTTACTATAAATATTGATACTTTCATACACTTGCGTGTATTTGGATGGCAGTGATCCAGGATACTTAATACCAAAATCCTAAAAAACACACAGGAGCTCTTTGGTAGAATGACCCTCTGTCATGGAACAGGTCTTTACTCCCAGCACATTGCATTTCCCTGATGAGCTAGTCCATGTGTCGATACCAGTACTTCTAGTCCAAAAACTCCATTTCTACAGAAGACATAGAATTAATAATTTGGTTCTTATACCCATAGTCTTATACCCTAGCCTTGGTCCTCTGGATCTTACCATTGCCCCAGTAAGAAAAGGCAAATCCAAGAAAAGGAAGGATGCATAGAATCGTAACCCTGGTGCCCAGAGTAAATTGGGTTTCACACACATATCCTAGCCTTCTCTCGATAGTCATGTCTTCTCAAACAAGACAAGGCTATATTAGCCTTCTGGAAGAAGGGACAAGGAAGTACTGTATGCAGTTCTGGAAGGGGAGAACCTGACACAAAAGTTGAGAGCATTCATACCTTTCCTTGGGAAATTCCATCCCTGAACATCCCTGGAATTGTTCTTTGACTCGCAAATGTTCTTTGACTCGCAAGTCGTCATGGGAGTGATGTGAAAGAATAACCAACACAGACATAGATCTGCCAGATACTTCAAACCCACTCTTAGTGACTGGCAAAGGGATAGTGACAGCTAATGAAGATTACTATTATCAGTGTCTTATAGCGCAGCAGTGGGGAACCTGCATAAGGTTTTCATAACTGTGCCATTTCATCTTCTTAATGATATTTTGTCATGAAATTAATATAGTTGTATCCAGTGAGCTTTCTTATGGGTAGAATTACAAATAAATATTTTGAATATGAAAGATCTTTGAGAAATACAGTGGAATAATTTTATGATCTTTTAAGGGATGGAAACAACAGGTTCTTCCAGGAACTTTTGCAAACTAATTCTCCTGAATGGGGATACAAAGTAAGGGAATTGAATGAACAGGGTTTGTAGAGAAACCAGGAGAATGCCATTTCCAGACAGAGTGGGACAGAAAAGCTATGATCTCTCTGAACCATTTGAAAGGCAGCATCCAGGAGGCTGACTTTTGGCACTTTAATGGTAATGTACTTGAAAAAATGTCCAAAGGAAAAAAAAAAAAAGAGAGAAAGGTATTGGAAAAATGCAAGAAAATAAAATAATATATGATGAAGGAGTTTTATTGAGATTCAGCTGTTTCTTTTAGTTTCTTCCTCATGAGAGATTAGCATAATTCCTCTGTTAAGTGATTATAGGAAAGGAAAGACTGAATTAAAAAGAAGACCCCACTGGCAGCCAGATATTGGTGTTGGAGCTGTCAAGGTCCCCTGACAGGGAGGGAGACATATTCGTTTTGTTAAGCCAGTGCACTCTAGTGGCCAGAGAATATTTCAGAGACTGCTCTTGCATGTATTCTGCAATCAAGAAGATTCTCTGCTGCCTGAGAATCTTCTAGCACTGGCTAAGGATGGAGGCATCATAGAGCATGTGAAATAATTGCTCTTCCAGCAATTTTAAATTTACTTCAATTTCCGGAAATTCAATTAGTTATTTAAATGGTTGGCATTGTAATGAAAATAGTTCTAAGCCTCTGTGGTCCTTTTTCTGCCTCCACTTTTTCAAGCCTAGATAATTCTTTTCACAGCCTGGCAGTCAGGGGACCTAGAGGAGCAAAGATTCAATTTTCAGATTTATTCCAACTTTCCACTCCAATCCTGTTTACCCTCATGTTTAGTTTATACCTTGGGACCAATATATTATTAAATAACCATGGCTTAATTAGGAGGGACTATGTGAGGGAGGATAATATTAAAGGGAATTGTACCTCTAAACCTGTGGTTCTCAGACTTTATTGTCTCTGAATCACCTGGAAGCATTCCAAAATGCCTATTTTCAGCTCCAGAGCTAGAAATTCTGATTCATTAACTACGGGACAGTTCTCAAAAATGTGAGTTGTAAGAAGCTGCTCCTAAATGGTAATGACTCTACTTCTGATGATAAAAAACAAACAAACAAACAAACAAACAAAAACAATAGATCCATAAACAATCACCGCTTGAACTCCTGACATAATGGCCTATGTTCAGCTTCTTAAATGCATCGTGCTCTTCCCAGCTAAACAGTTGTAGAGTGTGATGGCTAAGAACACAGTTGCGGAAGCCAGATAGGCAAGACTGAGTTTCAAAGTTTGCTCTGTGATGGGAACACATTGCTTCATCTCTCTGTGCTTCAGTTTCCTCGATTGAAAAACAGGGTTAATAGTCACGCCTACATATGTGGAAATCACCTAGAGCATGATTGGGTCATGCTTCAGGATTGCCTGAAGTGTCCAACATTATTTGCTTAATGATGGCAACAGTTTTCTTATTGTTGCATGGAGTAAGCATTGGGCAAGCATTTCCTTAGTTGCCCTGAGCCTTTGCGCCTGTTATGTGTGAAGCCGACACTGTATTCAGATGCCCCTCCTGTTTTGACCCTGTGCATCCACAGGGACCTGCATTAGCAGCTTTCCCCCAGGAATGCTATTCTCATGTCCTAGATCTCCCAAATGTGTTAGGCTGTCCCCAGTTCACATCATTAAGTAGATCATCCCATGGCATCCTGCACATCCCCCTTTATGACACCCTTATCTTTCCATGTCAATATTGACCTTGCTAGAAGTCCATGAATGCCAGGACCATTTCTGTCATCTTCACTGATGGATCGTCTAAACCCAACACAGTATGGGGCATAGTTGTCAGTCAATAACTATTTTTTTGAATGGACAAATGTCCTGTAAAGAGAGAGAATGATGTGACTTTGAATCCAGGCAGGATATTCTCTGTCCTTGAGAGTGTCCTTCAAAATATACTTTGGATAATGGTGCTCTTGAATAATACTTCTCAAACTTAAATGCTCATACATATCCCCTGAGAATCTTAGTAAATACAGATTCTAATTGAGTAGACCTAGATGGGGTCTAGAATTGTACCTTAATGTAAGCTTCCAGGTAATAACTATATTTTGGTTCCAAAGCTCCAGGTCAGGGTGGGGTTCATTAGAAATTTTTGAGCAAGACAGTGACATGGTCAAAGTTGTAAAGTGAAAAGCATAGCCTAGGAACAGATCAGCAGGTGGGGACACAGGTGAGGTACTGTGTAGGGTGGAGGGAGGAGAAGTGGTTTAATCTAAACTGAGAAGTCTGGAGAAACATGGGCCAGAGCAAGTAGTGACCTTGGCTAATGAAGAAAGAGGAGCTTTTCTTTTGCAGGTGTGATTTCATATTGGGTCATCAAAGTTAAGAATAGTTTATATTCGTGGTCTCCAAATTTGGCTACACAGCGGAATCACCTAGAGATCTCTAGAATACACTTTTATTTATGTTTGGGTTCTACTTTAAGACATTATGACTTAATAGCTTTCCATATGATCAGGGAATCACTGGGTGATATGAACTTCAAACCAAATCTATTTGAAACCTCTCAGAGAGCCAAGGTGGATTCAGGGGCCTGAGTGTACCAGGAGTGATTTGCGCCTTAGCAATGGCTGAATTGTGTCAGCTTTTATTTGGTCTTGCCTGGGTTCATGAGCTAAATCCTTATGACTTCAAAGTATTCTCAAGCCATGAACGATCTCTAGCTAGTAGTCAGCCACTACTCCAGCCTTCATACTTCTCCTCACCTGAGTCTCTCCTAAAATTATTAATGATTGTCACACATTCTTCTAAGCAAATCAGATATTTGTCAAGCTGTGGCACTGTTGTGGCCTTTCTGATTTTTAAGCCCCAGTAATAAATTAGCCAAATGATCAAGAATCATCCTTTGGTACTTTCTTGCTGTTTTCTTTAATTCTTCCTTCAGTCTATAATACAAAGGACTGCCTGAAGTATCCAACGTTATTTGCTTAATGATGGCAACAGGTTTCTTATTGTAGAGGTTCTCAGCCCTGTGGAATTTTTTTTCCCCCAATGCACTGATGTCCGAGATTCATCCTAGCCCATGTTAGTCAGAATCTCTTCATGCTGAAGGGACATTGGCAATATTAAAACTCTCCTAAAGTGACTCTTAATTAGTGGGCAGGGATGAGAAACATTTAGTGCTTTATACTTTGCAACATGCCTTCACGTACATTTTAACCTGTTTTAGGAGATCATTGATAATTGTTTGTCTGGGTGTTGTTGGGAATTAATCTTGGTCACTGCTCTTATAACCATCACACTTCATGCTTTTCCTTTAAAGTCAGAAATCAATACTGATATTCCAGGATTTCTCTTAGGTTATCTTTAAATGGGTGCATTTTATATTTTAAACATTGAATTATATGAAATTTCAGATGTGTACATAAATTAATACAATGTTAATGCAAAATATTAATGATCAATAGAATGTGCGCTTGTGTTAGCATCACCAGGTGAAAACAATCACCAAATTATGGCCACTCTCATTTTCCCCATGCTACCATTGTACCCCTTTCCACCACCCCACCCATGGATTATTTTGGAATAATTCCCAAATGTGTACACCGCTTCCATAGAAGGGAAATACATAGGAGGTAAAGCTGTTAGACTGGAAGATAACATGTATAAATAGCTCTTATTATAAATTCCTAGAAACCATGGAGCTAATGATTAATTATTTTTCAGTATCAATAATTAAAGCCTGAGGGAACTCCTTTAACTTTCATCTCTAAGGGGCAAGCTGGAGAGCAGTGTTGTGGAAACAGGAAGGCCAAAGGCAAACCACTGCCGGGAATTGGTAGGAAACTTCATCTGGTGGTAGCCTTTGTTCCTGTTCAAACCCCTGGAGATAGGTCTTGAGGTTTTTTAGATTCAAAGGCAGTAATTCTTTTTAAATACCAAGGTAGTGTAGCGTAGCAATTAAGTGCATGGACTCTCAAATCCCATCTTTGCCATAGACGTCACTTTAGACTCCCTTTAAACTTGCTGTGTTTCAATTTCCTCCTTTACAAAATGAGAGAATACCTGCAGCTACTTCCTAGAGTGGTTATAGGGATTAACTGAGAACAGGACACATTAAAGAATGTCAAGTACATGGAAATGTATTATTATTATTGTTGTTATTATTATTATTAATATCTAAGTCCCTTAGGAACAGGGAACTTGTCTTTTATTATGTTGGTGTCCTGCAACATCTAGACATCCTGTGTGAGTATGATGGTGCTTGTTTCATGTCTGTGCTTTTCTTGGACAGGTTATAAAATCTAGAGGGCAGTTGTCTTCCGATTTTATTAATGAACTTGCAGTGCTTAACACCAGATCTGGCATAGGAAGGACATTCGGTAATTGTTGTTGAACGAATGAATAAATGAATTCTGCATCTTTCCCACAACTAGTTAAAATTCCTAAAGATTTTGCTTCCATTAATATGAAGCCATAGCATTAACAGATCCACGCCAATTATGGGAAAAGATATTGGTCAGTTAGAATGTCAGATAAGTAAAAAAAAATCATCTGTTCTGAATCCAGAATTTCTCCCACTCGGATGCACATGAACACCACCCTCTCCCTTCACATACACCTTTCCAGCACGCATCGTTCCATTTCTCCCTACAGGAGAAATACTTTTGTCTACCTGAGAAGTGGTGGATGGATTACTAATTTACTCCCAAATAATGAGGAGGCTTTGGCCACTAGTCCCCAAAATGGTGTTGAAGGCATCATGATGCTCTACTGACTTTCTTTAAGAAAGTGACTTAACCTAAATTTCAGTTACCACCTATGTAAATGTTTCATGTTGTCTATTTCCAAGTGTTTTTGAAATACTAAAATGAAATAAGGAGTGTATCTCACATACATGTCCCAAGCTCCAGCCTCAAAATACAGAGCATAGGTTCTTTTGTTTTTTACAGGCTCCGCTGGGGGTGACTTTCCCCCTTTGGTCTATAATTTAAAGCCTATAGATGTAGATGTAGATCAATGTAGACCAATACAGATCACTACGTTGACCTTGTACTCAATAAATATTCCTGAAAATGTAGTAGGAGGAGTGACAAACATTTGGGCTTGTGGAGATTACAGTTCTCAATCATTCATATTCCTGCCAAACTGAGTTCTGCTGGTAAAAGTCATAAAAGACACTTTCTCTCAATTCATGGGGGAAAAATAATGGATAAAATTCTCTTAAGGATTTGGAATTTTTTGCTCTCGTGTTTGTTTTTGTTTGGTTTTGTTTTGCTTTTCCTTAAAATTTGGCACCTTCTGCCTAATTCTATAAAACCCAGTATGAAGTGGATTTGACTTCGCAAAAAAAAAAAAAAAATCAGGTTTGGCTACCACATAAATTAAGAACATTCCGGGGTGCCTGGGTGGCTCAGTTGGTTAAGCATCCAACTCTTGATTTCGGTTCAAGTCACGGTCTTGTGGTTTGTGAGTTTGAGCCCCATGTCGGGCTCTTGACAGTGCAGGGCCTGCTTGGATTCTCCCTCTCTGCCTCTCTCTGCCCCTCCCCCGCTCATGTTTTCTCTCTCTCTCTCTCTCTCTCTCTCAAAAATAAACATTAAAATAAGAAAAAAAGGGGGGGAAATATTTCATCAGAGCCCCTTGACCATTTCCTAACATGGAGGAACACCACTGTGCCATAGACAACCTGCTGCTCAGAGGTTGGCACGCAGCTGGCACTACCCACCCCTCACCTTGAGAGGAAATATTAGGAAAGTGTTCTTAGTCCACACTCTTCCTCCTATCCCCAACTCCAAGCTCTTCCGCACCAGAGTTGATGTACAGCTACCGGGACCTGGAGTTCACACAATCACCAGCTGGGATTTTCCTTCACTTGCTACAGTGGCCGCAGGAGGTAGGTGTAATCATACATGACTGTAGAGGTAAGGAACCCCAGCTCAGAAATATGGAGTAATGGGTCCACGGTTACCCAATGTGCATGGCTGAGGCAGAGCCAGAGTGGAATCCAGATTTCTCAGACTCCAGCGCCTGCCTGTTTTATCTCAGAACAAGTTATTTCTCATATCAATAGGCACACTCATTTTGCTTATTTATTAGCAATTCAAGAATTTGCAGCCTGGGACTCTCAAACCTGTGACACAGGCTTGGCACATTACAGAACTATCACACATTGCTTTCACATATGCTGTTTCCTTGACAGTTTGGTGAAAAAGGAACAGCTGTTCCATTAGTCCTGCTCCAGAGAGGAGGCAACGGAATTGTCAAGGGAAGCACTCCTGGTCACCTGATCCAAACGGAGCAAAGAGCAGGTGAAGATACCCAATTTACATGAAACTTGCTACATTGCCTTGCCTGGTGAGCCCATACAGTAGTAGGCAAAAAAAGCTAGACAAGGTCTGGCTCTTATCACTAAAAGGCCAAAACATCCACATGCTTTTGCTTCATCTCACTGCCTCTTCCTGTCGAATTAATAAAAATTATAATTTATTGCTATCCATCATCCTGTTTAATTTTTATCTCAACCCTATATGGAAAGAACTGTTATTTTTCCATTTTACATATGAGAAAATAGAGGCCCAGGGATAGGACCCAAGATTGCAAAGCTAATAGAGGGCAAAACCACATGGAAGCCTAGGCTCTTACTCACTCATTCAGCAATAAACATGTGCTGAATAATCAGCGTGTTGCAGCCCTTGTGCTAGGTAGGTACTGCATGCATATATGTAGAGTGGTGAGTGAAACAGACACAGATCCATCCATTTCCATTGTGGAGGGTACAGTCTACTGGAGGAAGATGGAGCCACTGAACCCACAATTATCTAAATACGAATTGTAGTATGTGCTGGGCAGATGAGACTGTTGTGAGAGAAAGTAGTAAGGGAAATCAGATTTCCGCTCTGTCTAGAATATCTTTCTCCTTATCTCTGTTGCTTGCCAAGATCTTACCAAGGTATAAATCCTTGCCTCCTCCACAGAATTTGTCCTGATCCTTCTGCTGGAAACAACCACTCCTCCCTCGTGGGTCTCATAACCCTGTCTAACTTGCTTGCATTCTAACTATCCGTAAAGGTGTTTTGTGTTCCTCTGAAGGGATGTGAAATCTTTGAAGGCTAGAACCTTTTTCTGCCTTCATTCCCAAAAGTGCCTAAGTAATAAGCTTAAGATGGAACAGAACTCAGTAAATCCGTACAAAATAAACGGATGCCAGTTAGAAGCAACCTACTTAGGCAAAGCTAGCAAACTGCTAAGAGGAAATTGATATGCCTTTACAACTAAATTTCTTTTCTAAATGTTTCCATGGCTCACTGCAAGAACATGCACAGTGATGTTGGCAATACAAGATGTGGGACTTAGGGGCACTTGGTTAGCTCAGTCCGTTGAACATCTGAATTCAGCTCAGGACATGATCTCACAGTTCGTGAGTTCGAGCCCTGCATTGGGCTCTCTGCTGTCAGCACAGAGACTGCTTCAGATCCTCTGTCCTCCTCTCTCTCTGTCCCTCCCCTGTTTGTTCTCTCCCTCTCTCTCATTCTCTCTCTCTCAAAATAAATTAATTAAAAAAAAAAAGAAGATGGGGGACTTAGAGAATCTGATTTATCTCTGGTTTCCTGGCAAACGTGATTAAAAAGAATTCTTTATCCTTTATAATTGTTTACACATTCATTTACTAATTCACTCATTCATATGTCCATCAGTCTGTTTGTTTTTTATTATTTTTAATGAAGTTATATGAGTATCTCCTGGGAACCAAAGCCTATTCAATCGCTATTTCTTAGAAGGCATTTCCTGCTGCAACTTCCCATTCCAACAGAGGTCACCAACTGAGGCATTATGTACATAGGAAATGAAGTAAAAGGTTTCATTTTTTTTTCTTTTTAAATAAAACCCAAGGGCATAATGTTGAAACCCAAAACTGTGTTCATGTGCAGTCTTGCAGTGGCCCAGATTGGCCCAAGGGTAAAACAATAATTTGAATAGTTTCTGAAAATGTGGCCCATACACTTCCAGCTCAGAGTGACTGGAGATGCTTGTTAAAACCCTAAGAGATTCTGATTTTGAGGTCAAGCCTGGGCCCTCAAAATCTGCATTTTTAAAAAATGTTTATCTATTTATTTTGAGAGAGAGAGGGAGCATACAGCAGGGGGAGGGGGAGAGAGGGAGAGAGGGAGAGGGGGAGAGAGAGAGAGAGAGAGACAGAGACAGAGACAGAGAGAGAGAGAATCCCAAGCAGGCTCTGTGCTGTCAGCGCAGAGCCCAATACTGGGCCCAAATCTATGAACCATGAGATCACTACCTGAGCAGAAGTCAAGAGTTGGGCGCTTAACTGACTGAGCCACTCAGGTGCCCCCAAATCTACATTTTTAAATAGACTGCCTTAGTAATTCTAAGACACATTAAAGTTTGAGAACAACTGAACTATAGGATCATTTAATTTAATCATTAGCCAATGGACAATTTAAGAAATGTGTAACTTGCATCTAGTGTATAGTTCTAATTATCTGTTTTGGTTTTCAAGGATCAAAGGCTTTTAAGCTATAGTTGGTTAAAACGACTTGTTGGAAAATTATAACAAGAAATCTCACAGATAGCCAAAAATAAGGAAAAAAAAAAAACTCTCCATGGAAGTCATGGGAACTAGAAATGCCAACAAGACCTGGCACTTATCTGCAGCTTCAGGGCCAGCATGCTTCCTCCTGTCTCTGCTAATCTGTGTGCACCTACTGTCTGCCTCTTCTAATGAGCCTTCTCTGAATCTGTACACTGTCATAACTAGCAGATACAGAGCCCCAGAATGGCTGTCCCAGCCTTGACTCTACCACACTTTTTTAAGTCAAGCACCCAACGTGGACAGAAACTTCCCTTCTGGCTCTTTATTCAGGTTACCAAGAAAGAGAGTCTGATGGCCCCATTTGTGTCAGGCCCTCAGCCACTTCAGCAGCATGTGGACCAGCCTCCTCAAGTCAGGACCCATCTGAAAGGGGAAGGGGACAGTGTGCAGAAAGGTAACAGGAACTGGGTTTGGAAGTTTCCCTCTCAGATGGAGCAGTGATTATTCCCCAAAGAGACTGGCCTCTCCAGGAGGCCCAAGCTCAGCCCTTTGGGAGAGAATTCAGAACGTGACTCCTCCCCTCACTTCTGTTTCAGCAAGACTGTCTCTGTTGTTGGCTGAAATGCAAGCAGAGGCATGGTAAGACCTACCTGCCTGCTTCCAGCACAAAAGCCATCCTCTTATCACATCAGAGTTGGTTTGGGAAGAGAGTGATTTACATTAGGTAGAAATACAGAAAAGGAAAATGAAGCCCCAGGCACATAAATACAGTAGAACTGTATGTTCATGTAGACTAGAAACTTGTAGAAGAGAGAAAGCACTCACCCTGAGTGTGATCTGGGCCAGAGGTTTTACTTCAGACAAACAAAATATGTAGTCCGTGTGTACTTGAATTCTTACCAAAATGTCCAGGCTGTAGTTTCTATCAACAGTCTATTATATACAGTGTTGTATTGGTCATCTTATAAAATAAACTAACATACCAAACAAAGTCAAATAAGTAAAAGCAAACAAAAATTTTAAAATGTAGATTTGATGCATGAGGTTCTGTTCCTTACATCCTAAATCCACCCTTACTCATAACTTCTTCGTTTGCATGTAATACCTGCTATAAAGCACTATTAATCTCTCACTCAGTAGTCAAGCTACATTACCATAAACAAATCCTGTGGCTCACATGGTTATTCATAATGATTTATTGTTAGCCATGGTGGCAAAGAATCTGTGTTTCTTTGCATGTGAATGCTCTTCTTTTCAAACTGTTAAGTTCTGGCTGGTTTCTTTCTCATATCTCTAGAATTCTCTGCAGATTTTACAGTGCATCACAATATAACTTTTATTTGCCTGTAGAGGTAAATAAACTGCCTTTCAGAAACCAAGGTACCCGTTCTAATTAGGAGTTTATTCTTAGATTTTTCAGTATGCTTCCTATGAGGAAATAGAATAAATTAGTTTTGATTTCGGTTGGGTGTTACTTTAAGTTTATTAAATAATTTTCTACAAGTAAAAAAAATACATTAATTATTTTTCACTTCCTTGGCTTTGATCCTATTTTAGTATGATTCTAAATTAGAGTGTGGTTTAAGGAGGCTTTTGACTCATTGGATTAGCTAACATGATGTTAGATTTATAAACTATTTAATTTGTCTTACTATAACAAACCTGAAAGTTAAAGGTAGAACTAAATGTTGGGATCTTAATATGTCAGTTAGGAACTCCAGGTTTTATAAGAACATCAAATGATTTTGTATGGTAACAAATGAAGAAGATATTAAATTCATGCTCAAAATGAAATAGATTGCTTATGATTTAGATGAACAACTTTTAAGTGTTCCTTAATAGAAAAAATCATCACTGAATATTCTGCTACTCTCTTAAAATTCCTTCAAAATTAAGTTGCTACATGGAGATAGTTCAGATAGACTATCTACTGAATGGCATGTTTTCAGTGATAAGGAGTAAAGTATCCCCAAATAAGTATTCTAGGAATGATAGATTCTTTGCCATTTGAGGTATTTTCAAGTTAAATTTAATTTGCTGATTCCTAAAATATGCTTATAACAACTTTATTTAGAAGTCTTACAAATGATAACTAAAGAAGGCCACATATACAATGACAGGTTCTGTGGGAAGTGTGCTCATTTCTAACTTGAGCCAACAATATCCTCTTCTGCTGCTGGATGACCACATGCTTTTTGAACTGATATTTGATTATATTCAGTTTAGCACTTAATTATATTCTCTCTTGAGCTTCTCTCTAATTTGTTCATGTGTAGTGGAAAGAATCTAACATGTGTATGGTGCACCCCTGGCATTGCTCCTTAGCTGTGTGCTAATTTTAACTAAAATTTAGTAAACCTTTCTGAAACTCTATATGTTCATCTGTAACATAAATATAACATGTAGTGTCTATAAGACAATTTACTTCCTAGGGTTTTCTTATCCTACATGAAGAGGCTGGCTCAGCAGTAGTTGCTCTGTATGTGTTAATTCCCTACTTGCCCTCCATTTTGTATTTCATCATCCCTGAGTAAGTTGTAGGATCCATGAGTACTCAGGCTCAAGCTATAAAGTTATTAATTTTATAAACAGAAGATAGAAATATATTAAATGTATGTTTTGAGTGAAAATGAGAGAAAGCAAGAAAGAGACTTTCTTCTAGAAGGGAAATAATAGAAGTTTATTAAACATATGTTGTTACACTGCATGGAACATGAAATACCATTATACGTGATCAACAGGCTCATGTATGATTTTGGAATTTAAGGAAGTCTGCCTTTTCCCCACCCACTTTTTTCCCCCCATCCAAATTTGGAAACAATGGAGAATTATTCCAAGTAGAGGGGGATCAAAATATCAGCTGATTCTCAACCCTGTAATTAGACAGGCTTAACCCTCTGGTCACAGACCATGTTGGACTACTAAAAATTTTAATGACCATGCCCCAGAAAAGAGCAGAATATGTGCATTCTATGAACAGATACATCCCAAAGAACAAGAAGGAGAATGAAAGAAAGGTGATGTATGTCCACTTCCATCTCCCAAAATAACATGATTTAGATGGCCCTTATCCTTACCAAAGAAGACACAATGGGGGAAGGGGAGAAAGTCCTGAGACAAAGAAGACTGTAGAAGTAGATCTCCCTTCACATAGAAGGAATCATCTGAAGGGCTCTACCCTCACAGACTTACAAAGCTAGGCAGCTTTGTAAACTTCTGTTCTACCTTTCACTGCTTTCTTTACTTTCCTCTTAGCTATGCTGGCCTCCCTTCTGACCAAGTTTGTTGTCTCTTATTCAGACTTACACTTGCTGCCCCTTCTTCCTAAAATGCTCTTCTCTCACCTTGGCATGGGTGCCATTTCCTCAACATTTGTTTTCAGTTTAAATATCATGTCTTGGTGAACCCTTCTCTGAGAACCTTATTAGAAATTCTCCTCTTCCCATTCTCTTTCTTACTCACTATTTCATGTTATTTTTATTCATAGTGCTTAACCATTCTCCCAATTAGAAAGTAAGCTCCATGTCGTGTTCACTGCTTCAACACGTTGGATAGTGGCTGCCACAGAGTTAAGTGCCGACATAGTAATTAAATGAATGATAACAAATGAATGTATCATTAATTCAGCAAACTTTTTGTAGGGTTTACTATATACCAAGCTTTATGCCAGTTGCTAGTAACATTAAGATTAATGAGATGAGGTTACTTTATTCAAGGGGCTTTTTTTTATACGAAATTAGAGTACGTAAACATATTTTTCCTCTAACAAGAATGAGCACAGAGTGTTAACAGCCAGAAAGGAGGGTGTCTTACTCTAGCTAAGTGGTCCAATAATGTAATATTTGGTAGATTAGGAGTTTCCACATAAACATGGAATACAAGTACCTTAAATATAGAAGAGAGGGTGTATGTATGGAGGCTTGGCAGCTTGAGAGGACATGTTAATGAAATGAATTATAGGCAGCTAGTGATGCTTGGGATGCATAATGCATAGGGAGGGATGATAAGAAATAGGGTTAGAGAGATATGCAGGAGCCAGTTTATGAAAAGATTTATGCCATTCTAAGAAGTTTGGACATTATCTGGAATTCTAATAGATGCTTTAAATTTTAAGCATAGGTGTGATAAAATCAGATTTGTGTGTTAGAAAAAAAATAATACAGAAAATAATGAGGTTAGACACCATTGTAAACCAGTGGGAAAATTATGAGGCCATTCAATTATCTGGGCAAGAAATGAGGAGGATCTGTTTTCTTGAATTAAAAAAAATGTGAATTGTAGGTAAGTGTATAAATTACCATAACTCAACAGTATTTAATAGCATGTCTTTATGACCCAGTGTGTACTGAGTTCTTTGCCCATCCTGTGGAGTTCACATAACTGGATGATTATGCAAACCCTCTCTCCTGCTCAAGGAATTTAAATGCTAAGAGAGAAGCAAAAACAGTAAGTAACTGTCAGAACTCCAGGACAGAACACATCCTTCCTAGTCCCCTCTCTGTGTCTATACTTCCAAGGAGTAAGATAAGCCCAAAAGAGAGGATCTCATTAATTCTCCACATTGCCACTGTTTTTATCAGGACCAGCACCATCATTTGTAGGGCCCAATGTAAAATGAAAATGTGGGATGCCTTGTTCAAAGATTATTAAATATTTCAAGACAGTTGTAGCAGAGCTTTAAACTAAGAGCACTGTTGAGCCTGAGGCCCTATGAACTGGCTAGTCTTGGTCCTTATTGACTTTCTGTAGGGGCCAGGCTCCTAACTGGATAGAGCTTTTATTCCTGTGAACAGTTGCCACTATTGGATTTCAGTTTCATTGGACTGCAATTCTTCTTGCACTCGGCTGAGAATATTTAGGGGTCGGAAGCAGAGGATAGCAAAGCAGAGCAGTAAGAACACATACTTTGGATGCAGACTTCTTGGGTTTCAGGTCCTGTTTATTACTTACTGACATCTTGGACAAGATACAAAACCTCTCTGCTCCTCCATTCTCTGGCCTCCAAAATGGAAATAACAAGAGTAACTGTGTTTTAGGATTGTCGTGAGGATTGAGTTGATTTATGTAGAGCACTTGGCAAATGAATGAAGCATGGCAAGTGCTTGGATTGTTTTTCTTATTGTTTTGAAGGTTATATTCTGGATAATAAACCTTGTGTGCTTCCACATAATGCAGATCTTACCATTCAGAGTGAGGTTTGTCATTCAGAGTGAGGTTTGTCATTCAGTGAACAGAAATGCTTAATATTAACATGATTGAATTTATCAATTACTTACTGTATGATTTTCCTCTTTTGTTTTTTAAGATTTTTTTCCTATCCCAAAGACATAAAGATACCTGTGTTTTTCTCCAGAAGCTTTTATATGTAAGCCTTAAATAATTCATTTTCATCTATGATATTAGATAGGGATTATTTTTCTTTGTGGAAACACTGACCTCCCTCCTCTCCCAACTCCAGTGTACCCAATGAAGAAAGCCAGTCTGGACCTCCTTGCTCTCTCTGGAATTTGACTCTGTTTTGTCTTTGTACATAGCATTCGCTTTGCATAAATTTCTCTTCTCCTAGGTATTATATAGATGACCACCTAGGTATTTCATGTTCTTGCTCAAATATCCCTTTCTCACTGAGGCTTTGAAGTTTAAAATTACAACTTTCCCTCTCCTTAACACATACACACACACACACACACACACACACACATTCCTTAGAACTTCCTGCTATATTTGTGTGTGTGTGTGTGTGTGTGTTTTGCATGGTATTTAATTGCCTTATGAAATAGTAAATATTGACTTATCTTTGCAATTTGTCCTTCTGCTTCCACTAGAATGTAAGGTCCAAGAGGTAATATTTCTTTTTTTTGTTTTGTTTTATTTTCAATTTCAAGAATGGCATCTCCTCCTTAGATAACCTCAATATTCTTTTTCCAGAACAATCCCGAACACATGATAAACAGTTATTATTTTAGATTTTCTTCTTCAGATATAATAGTGCTGAATAGCTCCAGCTCTACACATTTATTAATAAAGAGGCATCTGGTTAGGAAAACTCTGGGTGACTTCTTTCTTTTTTTTCCTGTTCTTTCTAGAGTTAAGGTCAGGACAAGAAAGCAACCCCACTCTTTCTGTCTGTCAGAGTAGGTTTTTTTCACTATCCACACACGAAGGGAATTCTAGTTTTATGTGTGTATCGTTGGGATAGTCTCTGACCAAACATCACTCTGTGCTCTGGCCACACAGTTTTTGTCTCCTCTTTCTTGATTTACCGATCTATTAAAAGCCGTGTTCTCACTGCCAACAGTGGAGAAATTTCATCAAGGACCAGTGCTCCAAACTTTCTTTTACTTGCCTGTCTTTTTGTACCTGCATTTATAATCTGTTTTTGAAAATATTTCAAAGGGAATTCCAAAGAAAACAAGAAGAAAAAGGGGAGGAGCCTATAGGACATGTCAACCAATTATAATTCAGTTGACAGGAACCGAATTATAACCCAATGACAGTTATATATTTATTAGTATTTTAGGAGAATTGGTATTGCTATTTCTATGTATGGTAGTATTTGAAACATGTGGTCATGTTTCAAAAAGAGCCCTTATCTTTTATAAATCTATTCTGAAATATTTACAGTTGTAATTTTATGATGCCTGAATATTAGAAATAATTCAGGTGGTCATGAATGGGTAGGGGTATAGATTTTACAAAGCATGGCCAGATGATTGTTGAAGCTGATGGATAGATATATTGAGTTCATTTGATATCACATTCCATTACCTGATTATTCTTCTTCAAAGCCCCAAATAAGTTATTCTAATTATTTCCCTTTGAAGTACCAGAAAATAAGTATTTTCCCAAGTTTACAGACCTGACATTCCAGACTCACCAATTCTAAAAAGTCATGTTACTACATCAACACCAAGCCAAAAAAGGAATTTCAAAAACCAGAGGCTTTATGTTGCTGCTGCAAATTAATGAAGACAAGAAGACAGGAAATAACACACACCTCATGCATAAAAGGGATAATTAAGAGTCTTTGTCTTCATTGTGATAAAATTTATAGTTAAAAGTGAAAAACCTTATTTTAATTGGGTTATCTTTACTGAGCTATTTTTCATTACCTTGTCTTACTACTACCACCAAAACAAAAACTTTAATATCACAATCAATATTAATATCTAAATGATCCCACATACCTTAAATTCACGTAAACCATTTTCTTACATGTAGACGCATCCTGGGGCATTGCAAAAAGTTGCAGAAACCAGGATTCATGTGGTTGAGCCATAGTGAATGGTGGTGCATTTTGAGAACGGCAGGTAGATGGCCCCGGGGATACACTTCACTCTCCTGTAAGAACAGAGGATCTAAGGGTCTGAAGTTGCTAGCTGTGCATCCCTGAGTTGTGACCTCACTGTGCTGTGACACATAAACTTGATCTAGAAGTTCTTCTGTCCCCTAGATGTCAACAATATTGGGCATGAATAGAATCCTTTTATGCTCATGAGGGCATAAAGCATTAATAAGTTTAGAGTAATATAGATTTTTTAAAAAAAAGAGTTGCTTTGAATATATGGTTCGGTATTCATGCCTACTAATGACTGTGTCTTGAATTTATATCTTAGATGACATCTGTGTCCCCCCAAACCTGTCTGCATACAGTGCAGTGTGGTGTTGCAGAGAATTTCACTCTTAAGGCTGATGGAGTGCAATGCGTTAGGGAGCCCTGTAGCAAGAAGCCACTAGACATTTCTTCTGCTAAAATGAAAAGGGGTCTGAATGGAGGGAAAATAAATCCCTGTCATTTCAGCATGGGTTGGCAAGAAGAAAAGACAAGTGTAAATTGTCATTATAAATAGTGTTGTTAACCCTCCTCATTTATAGTACACATTTCCAATTATACCCATTATGATGTACTTAGCTAGAGGGCAGGTTGCATTTTTTAAATGTGTTGAGAGCATTAATGATTTAGCTAGTGCTCATTTGTTTTCTATTGCTTGGTTAAGCATGCTGCATTGTCTTTTTCCTGTTTTACATATTGGATGAAAAAGAGATGCTAGCTTTAAATGTGCTAAATTAGTGGTTCTTTGCCCTAGAGATTTTTTAAACATACCAATGCTTGGGCAGTACCCACCAGAGATTTTGATTTAAATGGTTTGGGTTGGGGGAGTCATTAGGAGTCTGTAAAAGTGTCCCTTGAGGTTTTAATATGTAGCCAGGATTAAGGACCACATGGGTTGAGGAGAAAGCAAGATCAGCTGTGGATAACTTCATTTATCATATTTAGAGAAAGGAAGGACCAGACTCAAAGGTGGTCACTATTTGATAAGGTTAGCTTTACAGATTGCAGATATTCTAAGAGCAGCAGTGGTTGAGGATAGAAGTAGAGGAAATTGGAGATAGTCTCTAGAAATTAGAACTATTGCATAGGCTTTAGAGAGTGTATGGTAACTACTGTAGAGAGGACATGTTTGTTTGCTTCGACTGTCATCCTAGATAGTTTCTGTAGATATGAACACAAGTTGCTTCAGCTGAAACTGAGGGCTTGCATATAAGGAATTTTAAGTGGATACACACACACACACACACACACACACACACACACACACTACATTACATTTAAATCCAATTTAATTAGACATTCGTAACAGCTGTCCTGTGAGATGGCTCAACAGTATTCCCCACATAGGATAAGCAAGAAAATTGAAGCTCTGAAAGGTGAAGTGCATTGCCCAAGGTCATATAGCAATTCAGTAATGAGCTGGGATTAGAAACCAGAGCCCTGGAGGTCCTGTCTGTTGCCAGAGCCATTGAATGTGGCCTCTGTTGCAAAGTGAATGATGATTATGAACATTTAAGAATATACAGTACATTTTTACCAGGCAACATTTTAAAATGAAAGATGTATATGGATATCCTGGAGCTTATTTTCAACAGTCCTGGAAAGTTTGGCAGAAAAGCTTTGCAATTTTGTTTAATTTCACCGGTATATAGATAGGCTCAGTGTTCATGTTGAAGTACTTGGAGGTCCAGGCTAGGAGGGAATTTTGGGGGGTGGGAAACACTCTTGATGTATCTGTTCTCTATATGGAACACCAAGATGAATAGGCAAGAAGTGTAGGAAAACTCTCTACTCATAGTTCTAGGGCATTACAATGTTCATTGTTTAAGCCCGCCATTTCTCCTTGAACAAAGAGAGACATACTGGCTTGATGGGCTTTGGATAGTAAATACAAAGTTTATATTATCATTTCTGAATCCTTATAAAACTGTGCAGAACTTCTACATTATTATCCATCCATCAAGTTTCACTTCAGCTTCACTGGGGAGATTTAATAATGCATGTATATATGTTTCAGTATAACGCACAGCCCCTAGGTTCATCTCCTACATATAGAGGAAACCTGATAAATATTTATCAACAATGACAACCCTGTATGTGGTAAGTGCTTCCCTCTGAGAACTCAGAGTCACTGTTTTTCCAGATTTAAGTGGGAGATAGTTGGGCTGGTGGTGAACCCTGGTTTGTGCCTTTCCTAAAAAAAGAAAAAAAAAATCTCAGCAGTGGTTGTGAGTAGACTAATGAGGGCCATTCTCTTGTGTATAATTTTTCGGGAGAGAGAATGCTTTTCTTTTCTTTCTTTCTTTCTTTTTTTTTTGTTTTTGTTTGTTTGTTTGTTTGTTTTGCTTTCAGAGGATGTAATGTTGAAGAAAGTTGGGCTGACAGACTTCTTAATGACCATTTGGAATTTTTGCCATGTGAAAGTTGTTTTCTCTTCATTTTAATGCTCCACTTTGATTAAACACCACTTCTCTTTAGTTACATAGCTTTTATTCGTAATGTTTCTGTCATAACAACACATATCACGTAGCTCCAGTCAATTATCTTCAGGTAAGCCCCATACTCTCCTTTCCCTTTCATTTTTAATTTAATGATTCATGAGCAAGTGTGCTTGGGGCACAGGACCATCTTCTTTGGATGCATGAACTGATATCTAAAGCAGAATTCTGTGGCAAGAAATAAAAAGGTCCAGTGATCAGATTGAATAGATAATTTTAAGAACAGCAGCACAGTCTATCTTTTCCATACATTTGAAATGCAACCCTACGCTGCAGTGAGAGACAAAATGTGCTTGTTACTTACATTCGCATGAGGTGATAGTCTTTTTTCAGAGAGCATATAATTTTCATACAAACAGAGGTACTTCCGAAAAGTGAGTGGATGGGCTATTCATATTTAAGATGAGATAACAAGCATTAACTAGGACTTTGTTGAGCAAACAGGTACTTGATCAGCTTATCTGTTCCTCTCCAATGATATGACAAGGTGGTTGATACAAATTGCCTTGCAATTGTAATTTAATTTACCAGGAATGTGGGATGATTTTCAGCCACTCATAGTCTACTCCTCAATGCTCAGAACATGGCCAAGATGTAGCACTGAATAGAAGGCCAGTTTGTCATATTTTTCTTTTAATATAAAGAAGCCTCAATTATTGAAGCATTTTCCTGTGTTTTTGTTTCATTTTATTTATTTATTTGTTTGTTTATTTGCTTATAAGTCTATTTTGAGAAACAGAGAGAGAGAGAGAGAGAGAGAGAGAGAGAATGCAGCATGAGTGGGGGAGGAGCAGAGAAAGACGGAGAGAGAATCCCAGGTAGGCTCCTTGCTGTGAGCACATGAAGCCCAATGTGAAGATTGATCTCACCAAATCATGAGATCATGACCTGGGCCAAAATCAAGAGTCAGACACTTAACCGACTGAGCCACTAGGTGCCCTTGTTTCATTTTATTTATTTTAGACACAGAGAACAGTGGGGGAAAGGGAGAGAGAGAGAGACAGACAGACAGACAGAAAGAGAGAGAATCTTAAGCAGACTCTATGATCAGCACAGAGCCTGTCACAGGGCTTTATCCCATGACCCTGGGATCATGACCTGAGTTGAAACCAAAGTCAGACGCCCAACTGACTGAGACACCCAGGTGCCCCTTCTATGTTTTTGTTTTTTTGTTTTTTTAAATCTTTTTTCTCACCTTCTCTCATGAATTCATGTTATAGAAGACTCCCTGTATCAGGCAATATGTACATCCTTTACACGCAGTATCTCATTTAATCCTCCTGTCAATCATATGACATAGAAACTTCTTTTTGGTTTGTTTTACAGCCAAGTAAGCTGAGGTTTAGCAAGACTAATTTCTTCTACTTTTGCTACCATCTTTCTGGGAAAGACTGGTATAGACCTTCAGAGAATCTATAAATATCTCTTATTATTATATATGTATAAATAAATCACTTATATATTTCTGATATTAAATATGGCTCTTGATGTTTAAGCTGCCATCTTCATAAATGTTACTTCTTTTGATTATAATTAGTAGCAAGTATAATTATGCCTGATGACTAAGTGATGATAAAATATGCATAAATAAAAATTGAATTTAGACTAGTTTATTAGCAATAATCGTGCTTAAACAGTTACTTATGTTTGCAAACAGGAATTTTAATTTATTGTTATTTTTCATAGGCCTAATGAGGTTGGAAGCATCACTCACCAAGCCCCACAAGCACTGTGTTTACTGGCATTTGAAGCCTTCTGCCAACAGGGTACTATTGAAGAATTGATTAAAAAGGAAGAGGTGTCCCATGGGAATAACAGAGGAATTATGATGTGAACCCTTCCCTGGAATGCCCCTCTCTCTTTGTTTTACCATAAAGTCTCTGTGGAAAGATCATGGGCTTGGATATCTGTTTAGCCAGTTTTAATGGCATAGTTTTAACTAGCAACAACTAGCTTAACAACTAGCAAGGTGACTTTGGGCAAATTATTTAACTCTTCCACCCTCCATTTTCTTATTTGCAAAGTGGGAACAATAATTATAATTTTAAAATAAATGAAAATGGTAGTAGTAACACCAGCCTCGTAGCATTATAATAATAAAATGAGATACCATATGCAAAATGTCCAGAAGCAGATCTGATATAGATGAAGGAAATAATTCCTGGAAATTTCTAATGCATTTTACATACGTTTAAAATCCAAATGTCTGCAACCTCCAAAGACACTCTCTTCCATTTTCTGTCTACTTCCCTTAAATCATTTCTTGTGTCTTCAACAGAAAGTGAGGTTCTATTTGACTTCGATTTCTGAGACCTTCCACTTGGCCTTTTGCTCATCATCTCTTGTCTGACTTCAGATCTTGATGTTGGGTGCTACCAGAGACATTCGCTTCTTCTGTTGCTAATTACCTCTTGGGTTTCTGTAATTACTGTCCTTCCTTGGTACAAAAGTGCTCCCTTCAGGCTGGCTTCAAAGTACAGGTGAAGTGAGAAGACTATTGACTGCTCCATCCCAAGTGGGGATGTTGCCTGCCCTTGAGGTTCCATGACACCCCAGCTAATTCATGTCTCTTGTGCATAACTGACTCTGCTTTAGGTCTGGTTATAAGCTGAGGCACTTATATCACAAAAAATGGAAAAATCATTTAAAAGTGAATGCTAAATATTACCATGCCAAAGTTGAAGGACAAAGAAACACATCACACAGAAAAAGAAATTTTTAGCAGCTATCTTGCAGATCCTGGTGTTGATTTCACTATGTCAAGATCATCCCTTATCTCTGTTTCTCTTTTTGAAAACATATAAAATGTCTTCATTTCTATACAGTGACAATCAGTTTTTTTCTGTAGAAACCTAACCTCTATTCTAAAAGTTTGTTTTGTCCATAGAATCCATCTTTCTCAACCCTCACCTGAACATCTGTAGGGCATGATAAATTAATGCAGCCGTGTTCCCTAAACCTTGAATGACTTCACCTGGAATTACACCATAAAGCAGAAAACCTCTGTGTGTGAGTGTTCATTGTGTGTGTGTGTGTGTGTGTGTGTGCACATGCACATGTGTGCACATACACATACAATGAGAACAGAGAAACATTGATCTATGTTCTCTCTCAAGAAAGGCATCTATTTCATTTTTCCTATCCTCTTCAATTTTTATTTCTGATGTTCTAAGATAACACTTGGACAACACACACATACACACAGAAACATATACACACATATACACACAGGACCACACTCATACTAATCCTAAGGGTAAAAAATAATTTTCAGAACAAATACAGTGTAACTGAAAATAACTGAGAATGGGAGACTTATTCTTAAAGGCATAATTTTTTACAAAGCTGTCCCCACCCAAATGAAGATAGCTTTATATTATTATGCAAAACTGTTTTTATTTTATTGAAGTATAATTGATGTACTCTATCCTATTAGTTTCAGGTGTACATCATAGTGATTCAATATTTTTATGCACTATGAAATAATCCCCATGATGTCTAGTTACCATCTGTCACCATATAGTTATTACAATATTATTGACTATATTTCTGATGCTGAATGGTACAATCCCATGACTTATTTATTTTATAACTGGAAGTTTTTACCTTATAATCCACTTTCCCTATTTCATCCCCCCACCCCTGCCCACTTTGGTAACCAATAGTTTGTTTCTTTTACCTACAAGTCTGTTCCTATTTTGTTTTGTTTGTTTGTGTTGCTTTTAGATTCCACATATATTCTCTGTCGGACTTTTGTTTAGCATGTCATTCAGTTCCTTCCATGTTGTTGCAAATGGCAAGATCTTAATTTTTTATGGCTGAATAATATTCTATTTTGTATATATACTATAATTTCTTTATCCATTCATCTATTGATGGACAGTACAATTGCCTCCATATTTTTGCTATTGTAAATAGGATCTCAGTGAACATAAGGATGCATATATCTCTTTGAATTGATGTTTTCATTTTTTTTTGGATGAGGACCCTGAAGTGGAATTCCTGGATTTTATGGTAATTCTACATTGAATTTTTTAAGAAGCACCCATACTGTTTTCATTCCCTTTTCTCCACATCCTCACCAACATTTGTTATTTTTGTGTGTGTGTTTTTCATAATAGCCAATTTGACAGGTGTGAGGTAATATCTCATTGTGGTTTTCATTTGCACTTCTCTGACCATTAGTGATGTTGAACATCATTCCATGTGTCTGTTGGCCATCTGTATGTCTTCCTTGGAAAATGTCTATTTACGTCCACTGCTCATGTTTTAATTGTTTTTTTTTTTCTTTATGAAGTTGAATAAGTACATTATATATTTCGGATATTAAACCCTTTCGGATATATAATTTGTAAATATCTTCTTTCAGTAGGTTGTCATTCCATTTTGTTGATGGTTTACTTTGCTGTGCAAAATTTTTTTAGTTTGATATATTCCTATTTGTTATTTTAGCTGTTGTTAACTCTTGCCTGAGAAACTGGTCCACAAAGTATTTCTAAGACCAATGTCACAGAGCTTACTGCCTATCCTTTTTCTTGAGATTTTATGGTTTCAGATATTATATACAAGTTGTTAATTTATTTAAAAAATTTTTTTTACATTTATTTAGTTTTTAGAAACAGAGCGAGACAAAGAGTGAGTGGGGGAGGGGCAGAGAGCGAAGGAGACACAGAATTTGAAGTAGGATCCAGGCTCCAAGGAAGCGGTCAGCACAGAGCCTGATGCAGGACTCAAACCCACAAACTGTGAGATCATGACCTGAGCCGAAGTCGGACACTCAACCAACTGAGCCACCCAGGCATCCCGTTAATTTATTTTTAAAATAGTTTTGTATATAGTGTAAGATGTATATAGTGTAAGATAGTGGTTCATTCTTTTTCGTGTAGCTGTCCAGTTTTTCTGACATAATTTTTGAAGAAACTGTCTTTTCCTCATTGCATGTTTTTGTCTGTTTTGCCATAGATTAATTGACCATATATGCATGGATTTATTTCTGATCTATATGTCTTTTTTTAATGCCAGTACCATGCTGTTTTGATTACTGTAGATTTATAGTATAGTTTGAAACCAGAGAATATGATTGATACCTCCACTTTGTTTCTGTCCCCCCCCCCCAGGATTGCTTTGACTATTTGGGGATCTTTTGCAATTCTATACAAACTTTAGGATTTCTTATTCTAGTTCTGTGAAAAATACCATTGGTATTTTGATGGGGGTTGCCTTGAATCTGTAGATTGTTTTGGGTAGCATGGACATTTTAACAATATTAATACTTTCAATCCATGAGCATGGTATATCTTTCCATTTATTTTCATCTTCTTCAATTTCTTTCATAAGTGTCTTAAAGTTTGAGAGTACAGGTTTTCTGTCTCCTTGGTTAAATTTAATCTTTGGTATTTTATTATTTTTGATGTGGTCATGAATAGGATTGTTTTCTTAGTTTGTCTTTCTTTCTGATAGCTGTTTTTTAGTACATAGAAACACAACCAAATTCTGTATGTTAATTTTGTATCCTGCAACTTTACTGAATTCATTTATTAGTTCTAATAGTTTTTTGGTGGAGTCTTTAGGGCCTCCTATCTATGGTATCATGTCATCTGCAAATAGTAACAGTTTTAACTTCTTCCTTTCCAATTTGGATGCCTTTTATTTCTTTATCTTGCCTAATTTCTGTAACTATGACTTCCAATACTATGTTGAATTAAAGTGGCAAGGGTGAGCATTTTTGTCTTGTACTTGATCTTAAGGGAAAATCTCTCAGCTTTTCACCAGAACTATTTTAATTACACTTATTTTATTTCTTCTTAAACTCCTATTTTATATTTCTCACACTACCTTAAGTAGTTTTAGAAATGGGCCAATTATAACATTCTTCCCTGCTATATAGTAGTATGTCTTTCTTATTTTATTGGCATGTTCTGGCAGAAAACAGGAATGGTGGCCCATTCAAATGGGGCAACTGGGGAAAATTTAATGAAGGGTCTATTGACAAAATACTGGAAAGGGTTACATAAGCTAACAGGGGATGATTCAGTACCTGAAGTAGTGATGTTTAGGAGCCTGAAATTTGATAGAGGTAGGAACAATTAGTAGGATTACAGCTATATGAGAGAGCCACTCCACAGAAACCATGCCTTTTGGTTGGTGTAGAGAACCAGTTAAGGTGATCTAGAAGATAAAATCTGGTGGAATAAATTCCCTGATCTTTCTCTCCTCTTATCATCTTTTTTCTTACATTGTGTGCCCCATCCCTCTGTTGGCCAAACCCAACCAGAAGTAATGGACAAGGGAATCACTGATACAGTCCTTCTATGATCAGTTCCCTGGGTAGACAGCATATAAAGCAGGAGGATAGATCTGTAAGTAGATGGAAAAGATCCTATACATCTGCTTAACTTATAGTTCATTATCATGAAATGTACAAGTACATTGGTTTCTCTTCTTTCCATAATCTCATTAAAATAACAGAAATGAGTTGTGAAAGCCCTAATCCCATGTTAAAAAAATAATAAGAAAGAGAAGACCATCAGTGGATGAGAGCTCTAAATGCATTTATGAAAACTTAATAGACAAAGACTAAAGATCAGAGAAACTGATGATGCAGCACAGAAAGCTTGTCCTAACTTAGCAGGAATGTGGGTGGTAAGAGAAGAGGAAGCTTGTTTACCCATGAAGACTCTTTAGAACCGTGGTGGCTGGTCTGATAGAGGGCAGGAGGAGTGAGGAGTGGGACTGGAAAAAAAAAAGTTTTTTTAAAGCCTTTAAATAAACATTAGAAGCATAAAAATAGTGATACAATTATAAAAAATTGAAAGGTGGTACAAAGTAAACTCCCATCCATTATAGCAGAAAATCAATAAATGATGTCTAAAATTAATGAATCAAGAAGCAATGACATAAGTTTATTATTTATGGATTTGGAGATAACCACAGATGAACTAAATAAAGAGAGTTCAAAGTCTTCTGGAAGGAGGACAGGGAATTGGTTGTGGGTCAGTTTTTTTCTCATTGTAAGTCATGGTACTAATGATTTTTTTAAAACCACATGAATATATAATTTTACTGAAAGTCCCCCCCCCTTTTGTCACATTCCACTTAGTTTACTGGCTTTCTAGAAATTTTATTCTTAACACGGTTAGTTCTGTCCCAGACTTACCAATTAATTCCATTTTTTCCTACACCACCCTTTCTCTCCATTCTTTGTAACCCTCCAACATGTGAACATCCACATTCCATCTAAATGCCCCTACATGTCTTTCTCTATGAATTCCATGCACCCATTTATGTCTCAGGAGTACCTTTTCTCAGACTTTCCTTGGCCTAAAATGACTTCAACCTTTTTTTTCTATTAAGATTTCAAGTCCCAGAATAAAATCTGTCTCCTCCAGGAACTGTCTGGTTTCTAGAGACAAAAATGATTATTCCTTCTTCGTACTGTCTTAGTACTGCACACTGTTGACATTTCTCGCTCTACCAATGTCTTAAATTTGTTGTATCTCTATCTGCCCCATTTTCTTTCTGTGTAAGTTCAAGAATTTTCATTTTTATATATAGTGCATATTTTGCACATAGCAATTGAAATATTTGCTCACCATTGTAACTGTAATTGATTTTTGTTGCTGTTATTGATCAGAAGGCATCTAAAGATTATGAGATGAGTGCCCCAGCCCATTAAAGTGATAGTGAACACTGGCTGTCTTTGTTGAGGTGCCTATTAATACTTCTGCTTTTTAGCCAAACCAGGAAGTAGACAATATTTTGTTTTGTCACAATTTTAGTGCCTTTCCCCTAAATTACAATTATATCCATATTGTCCCAGGTTATGATGAATGAGAGATATTATAAGAAACTAATACCCACAAATAAATTACTAATGTATTAATTTTAATGAGTATTTCCAGAGGGAAATGCCTTTCCTGAGGAAGCGATTTGCTCATAGTAAAACTCTAGGCCCTTGAGCTATTGTGAGATCAAAGTTGGTTTCTGTGGTTTCTCAGATTATGCCGTGTAATTCTTATGACATAGGTAATATAAATTCTGATTAATTTAAAGCATATTAAGACAATTGGGAAACACTCTTTGCATATTAGGTCATATAGATTTGAAATGACAATTATTGAGTATTAACTATCTATCTCATAGGAGTGAGAATTGGTATAATATTATTAACCCCTGGTCTTTGCTTCTCATTCTCATTCCCCAAGAAGTCTTACCACATGTTTTTACTTCACCTCCTTCTTTCTTTGTTTCTTTATTTTTTCCTTCCCTTCCTTTTCCTTTTCCTTTTCCTTTTCCTTTTCTTTTCCTTTTCCTTTTCCTTTTCCTTTTCCTTTTCCTTCCCTTCCCTTCCCTTCCCTTCCCTTCCCTTCCCTTCCCTTCCCTTCCCTTCCCTTCCTTCCCTTCCCTTTCCTTTCCTTCTCTTCCTTTCCCTTCCTCCCCTCCTTCCTGCCTGTATGCCTGCCTGCCTGCTACTAACCCTGTATTTTTCCGTGCAGCTACATAAAAAGGCACTATAATTTTATTTTTCCTTTACTTTAGGAAATGCCACGGTTAAACAGTCTCGATATAGGATTATTATCCAGGAAGCAGCCAACGGAGGCCAAGAATGCCCAGATACCTTATTTGAAGAGCGAGAGTGTGAAGATATTTCATTATGTCCTGTATATCGGTAATTAGTTACCTTTTAAAATAATCATTAGATTTTAGTGTAAATCATGACTTATTTTCTTTCATAAGTTTATGATTTTTAGTGAGAAAGAAGATAAGGTAATGTTTATCTTTAATACCTCAATATTTCCCCCTGTTATTTTGAATGTATTTTGAGGAAGTAAGGAATAAGAAAGTCTAATTATCAAAAAAAAAAGAAACAAACATGGTTTGCTTTTAAGTGAGCTGCTGGAGTTCTGTCACCTAGGCAGTCAATTTTAAGGATTAGGATCCAAAGAGATTCAGGATAAAGACTACCTGGAAAACAAACACACATGTAATTTACTTCATTCTATTGTTTTCATCCTAAAGCCTTTAATGAAGAACTAAGAACAAAAATTTACTTTTAAAATAATTATTTACTTTTATTTAAAAAAAATTGGTTCTTAATTTTTTCATATACACATTTTAATAAACTACTTAGGGAAAATAAAAAAGTTTAACCTATGGATAAAATATTTAAAAAAAAGAAGAAAAGAAAAGAAAAGAAAAGAAAAGAAAAGAAAAGAAAAGAAAAGAAAAGAAAATGTGCACCTGAGTGGCTCAGTCGGTTATGGTTAAGTGTCTGACTTCAGCTCAGGTCATGATCTCACATGGTTCATGAGTTCGAGCCCTGCATCGGGCTCTGTGCTGACCGCTCAGAGCCTGGAACCTGTTTCAGATTCTGTGTCTCCGTCTCTCTCTGCCCCTTCCCTGCTCGCACTCTGTCTTCCCTCTCTCTCTCTGTCTCTCTCTCTCTCAAAAATAAACAAAAAGTTGAAATTTTTTTAATTAAAAAAAAAGAAAATGACTTTTAAAATATATTCCCTCTTGGCAACTTGGGGACTATTATTTATAAAAATAATGCCTGAGGTTTGTGTGTTTAGTCATTAATATCTATCCTTTTAATGTTGGATTGAAGCATTGCTTTAAAGTACATCTGGATTAAAATCATTCACTGTTGAGTTTTACTTACTTGTGAAGAAAAAAACACTGTCTTAAAATTCCTGTGGTTATCAGTACACTTAAAAATGCCTTTATCAAAAATGCCTAGTGTTTCTCCTGATTATTTGAGGAACTATATCTTAAAGATACGAAATTCAAGAGCTAATTTATTCAGGAGGACACAAGTTTTTTGTTTTTTTTTCCTTCTTTCTCTCTCTTTTTGTTAAAGTTTATTTATTTACTTTGAGAAAGAGAGAGCATGAGCAGTGGGGGGTGAGGGGGCAGGGAGAGAAGGAGAGAGAGAATCTCAAGCAGACTCCACCCTGTCAGCACAGAGCCTGATGTGGAACTCTATCTTGTAAACCATGAGATCATGACATGAGCTGAAATCAAGAGTCTGAGGCTTAACGGGCTGAGCCACCCAGGTGCACCACCCTCTCTTTTTTAAGAAGGCTCCTCACATTAGATAGAGTGCCACTGAAGAGTCTAAATGACTATCAGCTTTATAATCCTTTATTATTATTGTTTCTACCGAATGGCCAGTTTAAGTAGGATGTGAATAAACACTGGGAACATGCCCAGACTACCAGTTGCTTCATTAACCACAGGGCTGCTGTGGAAACACTGTCAATATTCATCCCTTTATACTATATATAAATACTGAAACTTCTGAGCCCACCAAAAGAGCTCTTGAGGAAAGTAGCCAATTGAAAAAAATTAGCCAAATTAAACATTATTAGAAGTTTTTATAATCCCAGGTCTATTATAATCATAGAAAATCCTAGAAGCTGTTAGTGAGATTTTCCTTTCTATTGTCCACTCTCTGAACTCCCTGGTTGCACTCCATTTTAGCCATTCATGTTTAAACTCGTTTCCATCATTGACCTCCTGCCATTTTCCCCAGAAACCAGTTTTGCTGTGTCTGGATTGGATCATTGTATCATTTCTCCTGATGCTGAGGTTAATATGTGTACAAGTTATCAGCAAGATTCTCTGCTCCTCAATAAAACACCCTTTAATTTTAAGCAATATTCCAATTTAGTTTTGTATCCCTTTTCACTGGTATGTTAGGGAGCTGAGTTAATACAGACCTGTATCATATTCTTCTGATTCTTCTTTTACTCCATTAAGGTAACATATTCACATGTTTACCATTTAAAATAGAATCAAAATGTCTGTAGAAATTTTTCTGTGAATTTGAACATCTCCAACACATTAAGTTAATAAGCAAAAGGGAAAAAACATGAAGATGTATCCTTACATAGAATTAATGTGGGGTCAAGAGTCTATGGCTAAGGATCCGAGAATTTAGGAGGGATAACTGGCCTGCTGAGTTGTGAAATCTGAGTAATTTCACTTAACCTTTATGAGGCCAAGTTTATCATTCCAAGACTGAGTTTAACAAGTCCTGAAAATTCCTTATATTTCAGTTTATGCAGCACACTAAACTAGACTGAACACCATGATCTCATTTCAACCTAGAAAGTCTTAGTAAACTTAAGGGATCTGAATGAATGATACATCCTAGTTGAAAAATTGCCCTGAAACCCCTTACCATTTCAGTTTCTGTGTTTTAGAATTATACTAAATGCATCTATGCATATGCAAGGTAAACTTACAACTATTTAAAATTAAGGAGTGATTTCTTTTTTTTTTTTTTTTTTTTATATGAAGTTTATTGACAAATTGGTTTCCATACAACACCCAGTGCTCATCCCAAAAGGTGCCCTCCTCAATACCCATCACCCACCCGCCCCTCCCTCCCACCCCCCATCAACCCTCAGTTTGTTCTCAGTTTTTAACAGTCTCTTATGCTTTGGCTCTCTCCCACTCTAACTTCCTTTTTTTTTTTTTTTTTTTTTTTCTCCTTCCCCTCCCCCATGGGTTCCTGTTAAGTTTCTCAGGATCCACATAAGAGTGAAACCATATGGTATCTGTCTTTCTCTGTATGGCTTATTTCACTTAGCATCACACTCTCCAGTTCCATCCACGTTGCTACAAAAGGCCATATTTCATTTTTTCTCATTGCCACTTAGTATTCCATTGTGTATATAAACCACAATTTCTTTATCCATTCATCAGTTGATGGACATTTAGGCTCTTTCCATAATTTGGCTATTGTTGAGAGTGCTGCTATGAACATTGGGGTACAAGTGCCCCTATGCATCAGTACTCCTGTATCCCTTGGGTAGATTCCTAGCAGTGCTATTGCTGGGTCATAGGGTAGGTCTATTTTTAATTTTCTGAGGAACCTCCACACTGCTTTCCAGAGCGGCTGCACCAATTTGCATTCCCACCAACAGTGCAAGAGGGTTCCCGTTTCTCCACATCCTCTCCAGCATCTATAGTCTCCTGATTTGTTCATTTTGGCCACTCTGACTGGCGTGAGGTGATACCTGAGTGTGGTTTTGATTTGTATTTCCCTGATAAGGAGCGACGCTGAACATCTTTTCATGTGCCTGTTGGCCATCTGGATGTCTTCTTTAGAGAAGTGTCTATTCATGTTTTCTGCCCATTTCTTCACTGGGTTATTTGTTTTTCGGGTGTGGAGTTTGGTGAGCTCTTTATAGATTTTAGATACTAGCCCTTTGTCCGATATGTCATTTGCAAATATCTTTTCCCATTCCGTTGGTTGCCTTTTAGTTTTGTTGGTTGTTTCCTTGGCTGTGCAGAAGCTTTTTATCTTCATAAGGTCCCAGTAATTCACTTTTGCTTTTAATTCCCTTGCCTTTGGGGATGTGTCGAGTAAGAGATTGCTACGGCTGAGGTCAGAGAGGTCTTTTCCTGCTTTCTCCTCTAAGGTTCTGATGGTTTCCTGTCTCACATTTAGGTCCTTTATCCATTTTGAGTTTATTTTTGTAAATGGTGTGAGAAAGTGGTCTAGTTTCAACCTTCTGCATGTTGCTGTCCAGTTCTCCCAGCACCATTTGTTAAAGAGGCTGTCTTTTTTCCATTGGATGTTCTTTCCTGCTTTGTCAAAGATGAGTTGGCCATATGTTTGTGGGTCTAGTTCTGGGGTTTCTATTCTATTCCATTGGTCTGTGTGTCTGTTTTTGTGCCAATACCATGCTGTCTTGATGATGACAGCTTTGTAGTAGAGGCTGAAGTCTGGGATTGTGATGCCTCCTGCTTTGGTCTTCTTCTTCAAAATTCCTTTGGCTATTCGGGGCCTTTTGTGGTTCCATATGAATTTTAGGATTGCTTGTTCTAGTTTCGAGAAGAATGCTGGTGCAATTTTGATTGGGATTGCATTGAATGTGTAGATAGCTTTGGGTAGTATTGACATTTTGACAATATTTATTCTTCCAATCCATGAGCAGGGAATGTCTTTCCATTTCTTTAAATCTTCTTCAATTACCTTCATAAGCTTTCTATAGTTTTCAGCATACAGATCCTTTACATCTTTGGTTAGATTTATTCCTAGGTATTTTATGCTTCTTGGTGCAATTGTGAATGGGATCAGTTTCTTTATTTGTCTTTCTGTTGCTTCATTGTTAGTGTATAAGAATGCAACTGATTTCTGTACATTGATTTTGTATCCTGCAACTTTGCTGAATTCATGTATCAGTTCTAGCAGACTTTTGGTGGAGTCTATCGGATTTTCCATGTATAATATCATGTCATCTGCAAAAAGCGAAAGCTTGACTTCATCTTTGCCAATTTTGATGCCTTTGATTTCCTTTTGTTGTCTGATTGCTGATGCTAGCACTTCCAGCACTATGTTAAACAACAACGGTGAGAGTGGGCATCCCTGTCGTGTTCCTGATCTCAGGGAAAAAGCTCTCAGTTTTTCCCCGTTGAGGATGATGTTAGCTGTGGGCTTTTCATAAATGGCTTTTATGATCTTTAAGTATGTTCCTTCTATCCCGACTTTCTCAAGGGTTTTTATTAAGAAAGGGTGCTGGATTTTGTCAAAGGCCTTTTCTGCATCGATTGACAGGATCATATGGTTCTTCTCTTTTTTTTTGTTAATGTGATGTATCACGTTGATTGATTTGCGAATGTTGAACCAGCCCTGCATCCCAGGAATGAATCCCACTTGATCATGGTGAATAATTCTTTTTATATGCTGTTGAATTCGATTTGCTAGTATCTTATTGAGAATTTTGGCATCCATATTCATCAGGGATATTGGCCTGTAGTTCTCTTTTTTTACTGGGTCTCTGTCTGGTTTAGGAATCAAAGTAATACTGGCTTCATAGAATGAGTCTGGAAGTTTTCCTTCCCTTTCTATTTCTTGGAATAGCTTGAGAAGGATAGGTATTATCTCTGCTTTAAACGTCTGGTAGAACTCCCCTGGGAAGCCATCTGGTCCTGGACTCTTATTTGTTGGGAGATTTTTGATAACTGATTCAATTTCTTCGCTGGTTATGGGTCTGTTCAAGCTTTCTATTTCCTCCTGATTGAGTTTTGGAAGAGTGTGGGTGTTCAGGAATTTGTCCATTTCTTCCAGGTTGTCCAATTTGTTGGCATATAATTTTTCATAGTATTCCCTGATAATTGTTTGTATCTCTGAGGGATTGGTTGTAATAATTCCATTTTCATTCATGATTTTATCTATTTGGGTCATCTCCCTTTTCTTTTTGAGAAGCCTGGCTAGAGGTTTGTCAATTTTGTTTATTTTTTCAAAAAACCAACTCTTGGTTTCGTTGATCTGCTCTACAGTTTTTTTAGATTCTATATTGTTTATTTCTGCTCTGATCTTTATTATTTCTCTTCTTCTGCTGGGTTTAGGCTGCCTTTGCTGTTCTGCTTCTAGTTCCTTTAGGTGTGCTGTTAGATTTTGTATTTGGGATTTTTCTTGTTTCTTGAGATAGGCCTGGATTGCAATGTATTTTCCTCTCAGGACTGCCTTCGCTGCGTCCCAAAGCGTTTGGATTGTTGTATTTTCATTTTCGTTTGTTTCCATATATTTTTTGATTTCTTCTCTAATTGCCTGGTTGACCCACTCATTCGTTAGTAGGGTGTTCTTTAACCTCCATGCTTTTGGAGGTTTTCCAGACTTTTTCCTGTGGTTGATTTCAAGCTTCATAGCATTGTGGTCTGAAAGTATGCATGGTATAATTTCAATTCTTGTAAACTTATGAAGGGCTGTTTTGTGACCCAGTATATGATCTATCTTGGAGAATGTTCCATGTGCACTCGAGAAGAAAGTATATTCTGTTGCTTTGGGATGCAGAGTTCTAAATAGATCTGTCAAGTCCATCTGATCCAGTGTCTCATTCAGGGCCCTTGTTTCTTTATTGACCGTGTGTCTAGATGATCTATCCATTTCTGTAAGTGGGGTGTTAAAGTCCCCAGCAATTACCACATTCTTATCAATAAGGTTGCTTCTGTTTATGAGTAATTGTTTTATATATTTGGGGGCTCCGGTATTCGGCGCATAGACATTTATAATTGTTAGCTCTTCCTGATGGATAGACCCTGTAACTATTATATAATGTCCTTCTTCATCTCTTGTTACAGCCTTTAATTTAAAGTCTAGTTTGTCTGATATAAGTATGGCTACTCCAGCTTTCTTCTGGCTTCCAGTAGCATGATAAATAGTTCTCCATCCCCTCACTCTGAATCTAAAGGTGTCCTCAGGTCTAAAATGAGTCTCTTGTAGACAGCAAATAGATGGGTCTTGTTTTTTTATCCATTCTGATACCCTATGTCTTTTGGTTGGCGCATTTAATCCATTTACATTCAGTGTTATTATAGAAAGATATGGGTTTAGAGTCATTGTGATGTCTGTATGTTTTATGCTTGTAGTGATGTCTCTGGTACTTTGTCTCACAGGGTCCCCCTTAGGATCTCTTGTAGGGCTGGTTTAGTGGTGACAAATTCCTTCAGTTTTTGTTTGTTTGGGAAGACCTTTATCTCTCCTTCTATTCTAAATGACAGACTTGCTGGATAAAGGATTCTCGGCTGCATATTTTTGCTGTCTAGCACCCTGAAAATCTCGTGCCAATTCTTTCTGGCCTGCCAAGTTTCAAAAGAGAGATCAGTCACGAGTCTTATAGGTCTCCCTTTATATGTGAGGGCACGTTTACCCCTTGCTGCTTTCAGAATTTTCTCTTTATCCTTGTATTTTGCCAGTTTCACTATGATATGTCGTGCAGAAGATCGATTCAAGTTACGTCTGAAGGGAGTTCTCTGTGCCTCTTGGATTTCAATGCCTTTTTCCTTCCCCAGTTCAGGGAAGTTCTCAGCTATTATCTCTTCAAGTACCCCTTCAGCACCTTTCCCTCTCTCTTCCTCCTCTGGGATACCAATTATGCGTATATTATTTCTTTTTAGTGTATCACTTAGTTCTCTAATTTTCCCCTCATACTCCTGGATTTTTTTATCTCTCTTTTTCTCAGCTTCCTCTTTTTCCATAACTTTATCTTCTAGTTCACCTACTCTCTCCTCTGCCTCTTCCATCCGAGCCGTGGTGGTTTGCATTTTGTTTTCCATTTCCTTTAAAGCGTTTTTCAGCTCCTCGTGACTGTTCCTTAGTCCCCTGATGTCTGTAGCAAGAGATTCTCTGCTGTCCTGTATGCTGTTTTCCAGCCCAGCGATTAATTTTATGACTATTATTCTAAATTCACTTTCTGTTATATTATTTAAATCCTTTTTGATCAGCTCATTAGCTGTTGTTATTTCCTGGAGATTCTTCTGAGGGGAATTCTTCCGCTTGGTCATTTTGGATAGTCCCTGGTGTGGTGAGGGCCTGCAGGGCACTTCCCCTGTGCTGTGGTGTATAACTGGAGTTGGTGGGCGGGGCCGCAGTCCGACCTGATGTCTGCCCCCAGCCCACCGCTGGGGCCACAGTCTGACTGGTGTGTGCCTTCTCTTCCCCTCTCCTAGGGGCGGGATTCACTGTGGGGTGGCGTGGCCTGTCTGGGCTACTTGCACACTGCCAGGCTTGTGATGCTGGGGATCTGGCGTATTAGCTGGGGTGGGAAGGCAAGGTGCACGGCGGCAGGGGGGGCAGGCTTAGCTCGCTTCTCCTTAGGTGATCCACTTCAGGAGGGGCCCTGTGCAGCCGGAGGGAGTCAGATCGCTGCCGGAGGTTTGGCTCCGCAGAAGCACAGAGTTGGGTGTTCGCGCGGAACGAGCAATTTCCCTGGCCGGAGCCGGTTCCCTTTGGGATTTTGGCTGGGGGATGGGCGGGGGAAATGGCGCTGGCTAGCGCCTTTGTTCCCCGCCAAACTGAGCTCTGTCGTCCGGGGGCTCCGCAGCTCACCCTCCCTTTGTCCTCCAGCCTTCCCGCTTTCCGAGCAGAGCTGTTAACTTATGACCTCCCAGACGCTAAGTCGCGCTTGCTGTCGGAACACAGTCCGTCAGGCCCCTCCGCTTTTGCAAGCCGGACTCGGGGGCTCTGCTTGGCCGGCGAGCCGCCCCTCCGCCCCGGCTCCCTCCCGCCAGTCCGTGGAGCGCGCACCGCCTCGCCGCCCTTCCTACCCTCTTCCGTGGGCCTCTCGTCTGCACTTGGGTCCGGTGACTCTGTTCTGCTAATCCTCTGGCGGTTTTCTGGGTTATTTAGGCAGGTGTAGGTGGAATCTAAGTGATCAGCAGGACGCGCGGTGAGCCCAGCGTCCTCCTACGCCGCCATCTTCCCAGAATGTTCAAGGAGTGATTTCTTTAAATGCCAAGTTTTTCTGTTTTTCTGTTTAGCTGTTTCTTGATTTCTCTCCAATCCCTCAACTATTGACAGTATGATGTCCACTTGAGTGAGATCAATGATTTTATACACACACATACACACACACACATATGTAATATTATTGACCAGTTTTGTAATATAATATATATGTAATATTATTGACCAGATATAGAAGATCTCTAGAATTTTTTCATCTTGCAAAACTGGTCAATAATATTTTTGCTTCATGTTTCTGTTTCATTTTTTTTGTTTTTGTTTTTTTAATTTTTATTTATTTTTGAAAGACAGAGAGCACAAGCAGGGGTGGGGCAGAGAGGGGGACACAAAATCTGAAGCAGGCCCCAGGCTCTGAGCTGTCAGTACAGAGCCTGATGTGAGGCTTGAACCCACAAACTGTGAGATCATGACCTGAGCTGAAGTCGGATGCTTAACCTACTGAGCCACCCAGGCTCCCCTGTTTCATTTTTTGAAGTAATATCTATTATTAGAGGTATTGGCACATATGAAAAAAGTGTCAACATATACTAAGGAAGGAGCAGAATTTGTGGTTACACTTAGAGTTTGGGTTTTTGGGTACATTCTGAAGAGACAGGTTTAAGGATACAAGTCAGTCTGTCCTGTGGGTCATAAAAATAGAAAGTTTTGTTTACCTGAGAAAGGAAAACAGTGGGAAACCATACGCCTTCCTTACAGAATATTTCCTTTGAGGAATAGAAATATTGATAATTCATCAGAAATGGATCCATTCCTCTTCCATGAGATGAACTATCACATAAGATGGGTCCCTGTGGCTCCCCACCTCCCTATTGAGATGTCTGAGTCACTTTAAAGTCTTAGAAAATACCTTATAACAATTGTTGAAGTGGAAGATTGAGTGTGAAAGTTTGCACCCCAAAATTTCAGATGTTTAAACCCTGACTCTCTAAAGATACAATGGAACATAAGGATTTTCTCTCTCCCTCCCTCTCTCACTCTCTCTGTCTTCTCCTTCTTCTCTTCCTTTTCCTTCCTCCTCCCCATCATCATCATCATTGTCTCCTTCTGCTTCTCCTCCTCCTCCTCCTTCTTCATATGATTTTAAGTTGATAAGGAGGGTAAGCCTTCTAGATTTGATCCGTGCTTTTAAGGATATTTACTGCCACTTTGGTATATGGACTACAGCTTATATGGGAAATGTCCACATTTAAAATAATGGAAATGCTGCATTAACCATGAACCTGGGGCAGAGTAGACTCTTGTCCTCCCTATTATGTGCTAGAGTTCCATTTTATCACATTGAATTTATATACATTTTTATTGAATTACTGTTTTTGTGCTTTTGGATTTCAAATTCACTTATTTTTATATTTCTTTTGTATGTTTGTCATGGTGAAATTTTTAGTCCGCTGTTCTTTGTAATCACAGGTGGAAGCCACAGAAATGGAGTCCTTGTATCTTGGTGCCAGAGTCTGTCAGGCAGGGGATAATGGGCACCAGTGAAGCCTGTGGAAAGGGGATACAAACAAGAGGTAAGGACATTTTAAAACAGTTTTTTTATGTTTTTCTTATAGACTATTGTTTATTTTATATTTGAATAATTATGATATTGGATTACATTATTTATATTTATCAGTATTTGAGTTTAAGTTTGGAATTATTGTTGATATTATACTCTCTTTTAACCATAACCAGCTAGTGTATCTGTGAATTAGTGCAATGTAAGCGAATATCTGTAAGCGAATTCTTAGTTATTTGCATATCCCAATGCTGATGTTCCAGACACATGCCGGACATGATCCAAGGAATGAAGAATATGTCTATGATTAGACCCAACAGTATACATTGCACTTTTTAGGTGCTAATTTAATGTTTGCTAAATGAATTAAGGATAACTGAATCAATTGACTAATCTTAATAAGCATGACTTGAATGTAATTGTTATATGCATAATTACTATATGTTCTATATATAATATACATAGAAAGGAGCTATCTTATTCCTGTGAATAAGCATCTGGATCGAAGTAGAAGTGCTTTTAATCATCAATGCCAAGGTATGGCATATTGAAATCTCTGAAAAGCACTCAGAGACTCATCAGGCTGCTCACTTTTCTGTTTCATTCATAATCCAGGTACCAGTCAAATGAAGCTTGATAAGAAGTGCTTTATTCTTAAAATCTAACCACTTTGTTGCTAAAGGGGATATATGTAGCAAAATCAGACCTTGTGGAATCAACTGCATTATACTTGTTTTATAATTTTTCTAAAAGCCGTATTTAGAATTGTCTCTTCCTGTTGTGTAGGTTATTGTATTGGTTAGTATCAGTCATTACAACCAGCACAGTAACTCCCTGCTTTGTTTGTTAATTCAGAGCTGTGAGGAGTCCACCATGACCAGGTGGCAATCTTAACTTCTGGATCAATGGAATCTTATTGTGTCTCCTAGTGGAAGCACTGTTTCCTTCAGAACAAAGACCTATAAGGGCAGCAGAACATAAGATTGCAAGAGACAGGAAACAAATGTTTTACTAGTGAGTCACCAAGGGTAATAGTGAGTTATGCTACCCCCATTTATTCCTTCCCCTTGATTCCTGCCTATTGGAGAGACAGTATCAAAAATTGGGTGCTTATTCAGAGCATATACAGCCTTCTGTAAAACCTTGTCTCAGCCCTGCAAGGTATTAACACCTAACTGGTATTATAACTGAGTCTGCAAAAGACCTTTCCACCATTCTATCAAGCCAGCTGCTTCAGGACTATGGGAAACACGGTATGACTAGTGAGTTCCATGAGAATAGGCCCATTGCAACACTGTTGTGAAGTGAGTTCCTTGATCAGAAGCAATCCTGTGTGGAATACCATGACTATGGATAAGATATACTGTAAGTCCATGGATGGTAGTTTTGGCAGAAGAATTGTTTGCAGGGAAGGGAAACGTATATCCAGGTTAAATATCTATTCTAGTAGTAACAAAACACTTCCCCTTCTGCGGTGGACGTGGTCCAATGTAATCAAACTGCTCCCATGTAGCTGGTTCATCACTCTGGGGAGTGGTGCCATATTGGGGACTTAGTGTTGGTCTCTTCTGCTGTCATATTGGGCAGTTAGTGATGGCCATAGTCTGGTTGACATTGGTGAGTGGAAGTCCATGTTGCTGAGCCTGTGGATAACCATCATTCCTGCCACCATGACTACTTTGTTCATGAACCTATTCGATGATGACAGGAGTAACTGGGGAAAGAAGGATGACTGAGGTGACTGGTCTCCATAGAACAGATCATCCTGTCCATTTAATTGTTAAAATATTCCTTTGCTGAAGTCACCCTTTGGTGAGCTTTCACTTGGGACTCAAATATCTTCTCATTTTCCCCAATATAGAGAGGTCTATATATATCCCTCTTCCTCAGGTTTACTTTTCACCAACTTTGCAATCATGTTCCTTCAAAGACCCTGACCATACAGCAAAACCATTGGCCACAGTCCATGAATCTGTATATAATCACATATCTGGCCATTTATCCTTCCAAGCAAAGTGGACAACCAGGTATACAGTTTTATCTTCTATCCACTGGAAGAGGAAGATACCTCTCTTTTCAGGGGTATCTCAGAATGGGACTATAGTGCTTTAGCTGTCCATTTTTGTGTCGTGCCTATATATTGTGCAAAACCAGCTGTAAACTAGGCTAGAGTCTTTCCTTCTTCTGTCAACTGATTGTAGGGAACTCTCCATGAGACCATAGGTATAAGGTGGGAGAGAGCAGGTAGTGTAGCAGAAGTAGGAACCATAGATATTTGCCTACTTATTCATGTAACATACATGTGCCTTCAGGGCCTACAAGGGCCCAGATATCTATATACGACTTACATTTGATGATACCTTACATTGTGGCTTGGTGGATTAGGTAACACCCAGTTCATGATGGGCATCTTGAGTTTCATGATAAGTTGGTGACCCATGATTAAGCCTTCATTCTCTACCAAGCCACAGTATCAGGTGAGGAAGTGTTTCATTCAAATAATAGTTCTGTGCAGAGAATGACAGGGCTTTGCTCCAAAATCCTAAGGACCTATCCCGTGACTCACTTATAGAAGCCTGCTAAAGCCTGCAAACAGTGTTCCTGTCTGCTACTGATACTTCAGTGGCACTGAATTTGCTGGATGATATGGCCCAACTGTCAGAACAGTATGCAGAGTAGCCTAGACTATTATAGAGATTTTTCTTATTCTGGTACCCACTAAAAACTAGCAGCTCTGTGAGTCTCTTGGCAAATAGGTGATACTAACACACTCAGATAAGGAATATGTTGCCTCCAAAATCCAAAGAGGCCCACTAGGTGTTGTGCCTAGTTTGGGTTGCAGGAGGGGCCAAATGCAAAAACTCATTCTTCCTCATAGAAAGGATATCTTGGCACAGCTCACACCACTGGACCTCTAGAAATTTCCCTGAGATAGAAGGTCCCTGAGTTTTTTCAAATTGATTTCTTATCCACTGATGTCAAAATGTCCTGCCAAAATATCTAGGGTAGTTGTTACTTCCTACTCACTAGATCCATTCAGAATAATGTAATCAATGTAATGGACTAGTTTGATATCTTGCAGAAGGAAAAGACAGTCAAGATGCCCATAAAATAAATTATGAAATAAGGCTGAAGAGTCAATACACCCCTAAGGACAGGAAAGGCATGTTGGCCTTGCTACCTAAAAGCAAACTGTTTCTGGTGGTTTTTATTATTTTCAAATATACTATTATTTGGGGTTGGAGCTTTAAGAAAGAAATTTGGGATCACATCAGTTTATAACAATTACACTTTGTAAATAATGTCTAAGAACATTTATACATGTGAATTTTATTGGCCAGGTAGTTTTATTCAGGACTGCTATGAGGCTATATACTGACTGTAAATTAAGGGATGGGAGCACCTCCTTAAAACATTTTACTTCCAAAATTGTTGTAATAATATGATCTTGTAATTATAAGACCTTTGCCTACTTTCTGCTGGAAAATTTCTGTAACATATCTTGATTAGCAATATGTACAGGAGTGAAATTTTTTAAAAATGGTACTTTTGTGTGGTGCACAACTGAATTCTATATGGTGGCCTAGACTTTGACACTTTGATACTAGGGTATCATAATGATTGGTTTTCATTGCAAAACCATTTAGTAATTTGTGAAGAGATGTGGCTCCTAAGGTATAGAATCTTATCACATAAATGGCAAATTATTTTATCTGTCCTCAAATAATTCTATTTTGGATTTCAATTTACATGGATTCTAGCTGGAGAACTGATTGTCCCTTAGACTAGGCAAGTGATTTTCTTGAGTTTTCTCTAAATTAGACACCAATATTAGAAAATTTCTAGTGTTTATTTGTTGGAAAACTTGTAATTTTAAAGTAGTGGGATGGGTCTCCAATTTTAAGATAGTGAAGGAAAGAAACATCTACTCCAGTTTTTCTCTAAAATAACTTCGAAACCAGCAAGGACAACATGAAACCATAATATAAAATTAATCTCCAGTAGATCTCTTTTATAAAATTGCTCCAGAGAACAGGAAGCACAATAAACTCACCTTCAAGTAAATGAGGAGATATCTGTAACATCAATCACAATATATGATTTAGAAAGTGAATGGAGGGGCCCCTGGGTGGCTCAGTTGGTTAAGCATCTGACTTCGGCTCAGGTCATGATCTCGCACTTGAGTTCGAGCCCCATGTCAGGCTCGGTACTGACAGCTCAGAGCCTGGAGCCTGCTTTGGATTCTGTCTCTGTCTCTCTGTCTCTCTGTCTCTGTCTCTGTCTCTCTCTCTCTCCCTCTCACCCTCTCCTGCTCATGCTCTATCTCTCTCAAAAATAAGCATTAAAAAATGAAAAAAAAAAGGAAAGTGAATGGAGATATGGTAAAGTAGTTTACAGAACAAGATTATGCCTAAGTTTGGCAGGGGTGAAGGTGTGGGGATGAAGGGAAATAAAGTGATTTGTCCTAGAGAACTCCAGAAACGTACCATATCCTGCAGAAGGAAGTATGCAAGTGTGTGTGTGTGTGTGTGTGTGTGTGTGTGTGTGTGTGTGTGTGTTTTGGGGGTGGGAGAAAAACACAGGGGCTTTTGAAAGTCTGATTTAAGATCAGTGAGCAATGTCACCCTCTTCCTATTCTTTTGGGAGCCTGGAGATGTATTCTCTGGTGATATAAAACCAGAAGAATTGTATACTTTGAACAACAGGCAGAGGAGAGTGGAGATGAAGTGTTAGCCTCAAATCAGGAGGATCAAAAGGAAGTCCAAATAAGGAATTAAGAGACCCTCAGTTCCCTTCTTCTACCTGCTTTAGCATGCTAGCCAGGTGTCTTTTAAACTTTTCAGTCCATGGATGCCCTATCAATCCAAAAACAGTTTAAATATAAATTTTCTTTGAGGAGCTTTTGAGTCACAGAGGGAGTATGTATTTAGACCATAAAATCATGGAAAGGCCAGCTTGGGGTAATAAATTCTCAGAAGAGACCCCCTCCCCCACCGCCATCCAGTGTTCAGTTTTAGATATGCAAGTGGCCTTGCTAAGGCATTTTGCTTTGCATGTTTATTTCTAGTTCATCCATACACCACGGGCTAACCTTTGTCATCATTATTGTTGCTATGGGGCCCTTCATAAGATTCTCCATAGCAGTACTTAAAGACATGACAATGGAAACTGGGGCCTACAAGATTTGGTAGAAGCCTTCAGGATGAAGGTTGTCTTTCTTGTTTACCTTGCATCCCAAGCTTTTACTTTGTTTTGTGCTTTGTGGATTATTTTCTTTGGGGCCAGCCCAATGATACATTTAGAAGATATATGTTTTATCCATTTTTTTTCATGTGAGAGGTCTTTTATGATTTCTAAGCCATTACACTGTTCACAACAGAGGAACTCCTTGTTTTATGTCATTGTTTGTATTGGTGACCTGGTTAATCATTTACAGTAAGAATACATTTATATAAAAAAGAAAGAAAGGAAAATAGAAGGGCAAGTAGAATTACAGCTGGAGCTAAATGTCTATACCACCTCCAAAGAAATGGGTGTTTCGGGTTCCACTGTCCTAGCTGCCCCATACTGTAGGGAGAGCCAGGTATTCTCCCTGCCCAGCTTCCAGTATTTAATCTGAATGAAGAAGGCATGGTAGCTCAACATTTATGGCAAATGAAAATATCAGAGGAATAAACTTCAGTATTCTCACATACCTTGAGGAAACTTCCCTTAAATGGTACAATTTTAGCATAAAAAAGAAAAAAGTTAAAGATATTGACAGACCTAGAAGGGGACTGAATTTGTCTGTGGACTGATATGGTCTGAATTACGCTATTCACAGTGACTATTTTAAAACTGACCAACGGCCTTGCCAGTGTGTTTCTTTTGGATAATACTTTTCTTTTCCTTTATAAGCTTGTGAGTATACTCTATCATAAATAGGAATGAGACATAGATTCCACTGTGATAGAGGCATAATAGGTGCTGGAGATCAAAGCTGTCCTGCTTCAGATATCCTTGACTTCCATGAAGTACCTGTATTCTTCTTTGGTTTGTTTTCACTGAGTAATATTTATGTGGACCAATGCAGGCAGAACTCTATCTCTGTGAAATCTTTTTGTTCTTCCTTAATTTTTGTCTCTGAGAGAAGCAAAGTCTGCTTATACAGTAGTTTTGATGGAATCTGTGTGTTTTCTTTGCATCCAAGGGATCTCTTTAAATAAAGGTCTTTTCCAGAAAAAAAAAATTGGCAAAATAATCCAATTTCAAAATGAGTTTCTTAAAAAGGAAGAGGGTTAGAAATAGGCAAGGGCTAAGGAAAAAAAAAAAAGTAGTCTAAACTCTAATAGTAAAGCAATAATACCAGGTATTCAAAAATGAAAATTCACATGAAATATGTATTTGTGTGTGTCTGCCATTTTAGTAAAGTAGGCTTTATTTCACGTTATTTCCTTCTTTTTTTTTAAGTTTTAATTTAAATTCTAGTTAGCTATCATGCAGTTTAATATTAGTTTCATGTTTACGATATAGTGATTCAACACTTCCATCCATCACCCAGTGCTCATCACAAGTGCACTGCTTAATCCCCATCAACTATTTCACCCATGCCCCCACCCACCTCCCCTCTGGTAACCATCAGTTGTTGTTTTTTTTTTCCTATAGTTAAGGTCTGTTTCTTGATTTGCCTCCCTCTCTCTTCTCTCTCTCTCTTTTTTCCCTTTGCTCATTTGTTTTGTTTCTTAAGTTCCACATATGAGTGAAGTCATATGGTATTTGTCTTTCTCTGAGTGACTTATTTCACTTAGCATAATACTCTCTAGCTCCATCCATGTCATTGCAAATGGCAAGATTCCATTATTTTTTAATTGCTGGGTAATATCCCACTGTGTGTATATATTTATCACCTCTATTTTATCCACTCATCAGTTGACGGACATTTGGGCTGTTTCCATAATTTGGCTATAGCAGATAATTTTGCTATAAACATTGGGATGAATGGATCCCTTTGAATTAGTATTTTTGTATTCATTGGGTAAATACCTAGTAGTGCAATTTCTGAATTGTGGAGTAGTTCTATTTTTAACTTTTTGAGGGAACTCCATACTTTTAAAAGGCTTTTAATGTGTGATTGAATCTTTAAAAATTTATTTATATACTTTTTGTAGGATTATATAAATTATATAAATATAAACTATATATCCCTATCAAACAGAAAATAAAGATATTACATAATCTGAATTAAGAGGAAACTACTCATATTGTAGGTCCAAGTACTCTAATTTTATGACCAAAAAATGTTCTTCTCTGGTTATATTGTCTTCATGGGGAGAAAGTTAAAGATATTGACCCCCTACCAGCCCCTTAGCCAACATTTGCCTGGAAAACACACAGAAACACAATAAAACACATACATTTTTAATTTATTTATTATTATTTATTTTAGAGAGAAAGAGAGAGAGATATTGCAAGCAAACAGAGGAGAGGGACAAAGGGAGAGAGAGAGAATCTCAAGCATACTCCATGCTCATCAAGGAACCTGATGAGGGGCTCTATCCCACAACCCTGGGATCATGACCTGATCCCAGAACCAAAATCAAAAGATGAATATTTAACTGAGTGAGCCATCCAGGTGCCCAAAAAACATAACATTCTGAAATAGAGAAATAATTATGGCCTGTTAATAAAATGTTGAAACAGTCAGTCAACTAGTCATGTTCTTTCTGATACCAAAAATCTTTGCATTTTAAGAAAGGAATAGAGTATCTCTAGTCTTTTTTTTTAAGTTTTTATTTTTAAATTTTTTTAATGTCTATTTATTTTTGAGAGAGAGAGTCAGGGCATGAGCAGGGGAAGGGCAGAGAGAGAGGGAGACACAGAATCCAAAGCAGGGTCCAGGCTCTGAACTATCAGCACAGAGCCCAACGCAGGGCTCAAACTGATGAACCATGAGATCATGACCTGAGCTGGTCAGGTGCTTAACTGATTGAGCCACCCAGGCGCCCCTGGTCCTCTTATTCTCTAGATGGAGAAAGTCATAGTAATTCAACCTTATAAGTTGCTCACATTTTGTCTTTTTCATATTTATCTACAACAAGAAAAAATAGAAATCATTTTTGTAGATTCACAGAAGAAAAATATATAGGTTTAAACTATGAGCAATAATCAAAGCAGAGATAGTCTTTTCTATTTTTGTTTTATTTTTGGTGTGGGAGGAGATAGGGGAAAGTTTGCTGGGAAGGAAAGTGGAGTAATTTCTGTTTAATTCAAGGAGAACAAAATAAGCTATGAATTGTGGGCATTTCCAGTAGAGAATGGGGGGTAACTGTAGCTGCCTCAGGAATTCCTTCCACAGATGTAACTGTTTCTTAAATGGGCCAAGACATGTGATGGTATCTTTCTTGTCAATTTCAAGAAGCCACAGAATGACACCAGTTGAGATCCCAAATCAGTGTACTAAGGTTTTCAATCTAGGCAATGAACAACACTATTTTCAATAACTTGTGATATCATTTTTAATAACTGCTCATGTCACAGGAAAAATGATCAGACCCCAATATTCTCTGTATTAAAGATCATTCTTGGGGTGATTTCTGACTTCAGTTCTGACTTCAACACAGGAAGAACCAATTGGAGGACATCATGTTTTTTTTGTTATCTTATTAACTAGCACCTGATTAAAAATGAGCAGTTATAAATATTTTTTAAGGAACTTTAAAAACATCTCCTCCAACTATGGTCTTTTTAAGTGTGAAAATACAAGGAAGTTCAGGATAGAATGTAGAATTAAAGTGACAGTGTAGGGCAACTCTCTAAATTAAAATATCCTCAGATTTTAACAAAAGAATGGTTTTTATAATACCATAGGCATTGGTTTAAAGAGTAAAGTGTTAAACTTATAGCAAAGATTGCATTTTTATATAAGTGAATGATGATTCTGGGAGTTATTTTATATTTCCTTTTCATGTTTTAGAATAAGATTAGCTTTGGAGCTTTCATGGTTGCTGCAGGTAGAATATGCACATTTTTAAAAAATTGGCAATAAATTAAAACTAAATATTAAAGGAGGTGAGTGACCTAAGGCATGATGCTTTAGTAACACATTATTAACTAAATGCAGATTCAGAGATGTTGTCTTTCACCAGCCTCTCCATTTTTTTAACATAAAAGCTGTAATACAAAGTACAAAGTAACTCTGAAGTCCACCTACTCACATCCCTAGCAGATATTTCCTTGATGAAATGGGTCTCAGGGGAGGGAATGGGTAGGGGGTAATTTTTTTTTATTTTTTTCATTTGAGTGATGCAATCATTTGCTAAACTCGGAGCAATAATTTTCTCTTCTGATTGCATGGCTCTCAGTTACAGAACTATCTTCCCTTCAGGAATGTTAATATGAATTTCAAAGTCTACTGCAGACTGTGTAAATGTAATAAGATTTACTTCTCTTGTCCAAGACCCGAATTCAGTCTCTTCAAATAGATGCAAATCTCTTGGCTTCCCTTAGCTCTCAGGTTACTAAGGTCAAAGTATTCATTTCTGGTTATCCCAGGAGCCATCTTAGGATTGTGTCAGAAAGAAGTAATGTTTGTACATTTTTAAAGAAAACAGAAATTCCATCAGGCAGTCTAGTAGCAGTGAGAGGAGGAGGAATCCCCACTCACTGTAGAGGCTCTGAAAACTGACAGAGGAGCATCAAAACTCAGACAAACCACTACTCTCAGTTCAAATAGATACCAGAGTTGCAAAACAAGTACCTTTTTAGGCCAACCACAGTTTGAAGGGTCATGTGGTGGGTCAAAAGAACCCAATCTTTTAACCCAGATGCATGAGGAATGAGAATTAAAAACCTATTAAAGTCAATTCAACTCAATAGGTCCATAGAAGGATCAACCTCATAGCAATATATTGAAAGTAGTTACTAAAACTAAGAAATTTAAGGTTCACTGAGGTTTTGTAATTATATCACAAGGAGTTCTGAAAGCCTATACCAGAATATTGACTTTGGGAATGCATTAGAAAGAATGAGTGTATATATATATATATATATATATATATATATATATATATATAAAGGCATTTAAGAAAAAAAAATCAGTGGTACTTAGTCACCAAATATATATACAGAGCAAAGGACAGTGACAAATTGAAAAGATCCAGTAGTCTTAGACCAATGAGAATGGATAATTTTGACACAAGAAAATTGACATAATCATTTTTAGGAAAATAACATATATTTTGAAATCACATGCTTAAAGGTTGTAGCTGATGTCAATTCTTTCCAGGAGAAAGGACAGAGAAAGAGTAGAAGCCTAACACCTAGAGGCAATCCCATGTGATGAAAAGAATGTTCCTTCTCTTTGGAATGTGAAGGACGGTGGCTTAAACCACAGTTCTTCTACTCACTACTTGTGTGAACTTAATCAAACAATTTAACCTATCTATGCCTCAATTTTCCCACCACAATGGGAATGATTCCAGTTTCTTGCTGCTTTAACCAGTGTTTATAGTTGCTCACAATGTGTTAATTTCCTTCCCTTTTTCAAAGCTTGGAAGATAGGAATATTTAGGGTACAGGGAGAATGTGAATATTGTAAAACATAGTTTATTAGGTAAGGGGAAATGAATGGAAAGATTCATTGATTACATGAAACAAAAAGGCAGTTCTGTGACCAAATGATCTTCCTCTTAAAAATTCTCAATGTAGAATTAGCATATTGGAAGTCTCTTCGAAATGCTGCAGTGAAGAAATTTATTATTTTTTTTAGCAGAGAATTTGCCCAAACCCATTTGCCCACAAAAGGTATTTTTCACAAAATACCAACATTTTTTTATGTTACTGAGAAATGTGGGTTCAGTATCATAAAAATCAGAGGGAGGATTTTTAAAGAAATGTATATGTGGTATTGCCAAACGTTTTAGAAATAACTGTGTAAATAGAGATGGGAGAAAGAATTTGACAACTGACTGAACATAGTTTCATATTCAGAGTCTAGTCTCAGTGAAATAGTTGTAGATGAGAAACAACACAGTTTTGAGATCAAGATCTGAGAGGAAATGGATATTTTATAGATGATGTTATAGAATATTTGTCAAAGAACACAAGGAAATTAGTAGCATTATAGCTCTGGGTTCAAAGAGCACATAGAGGACCGCCCTAAACAAATACGAAGAAAAAATAGAAATAAATGGTTAAGGAAATATATTGAAGGTGTTATAAAGAGAGAACATATTAATATGAGTATGATTCTGGAAGGATGGAGAGGATTATACTGAATGTAGAGATAAATTCAGGAGTTGGAAAGAAGAAGAGTCCTTTTTCTCTTCATTCTAAACTCTGGAGGAGGAGCCCCTGGGTAGCTCAGTCAGTTGAGCATCAGACTCTGGATTTCAGCTGAGGTCATGATCCCAGAGTCTTGGGATCAAGCCCTGTGTTGGGCTCTGCACTGAGCACGGAACCTGCTTTGGGAAGCTCTCTCTCTCTCTCTCTCTCTCTCTCTCTGCCCCTTCTCCCCCCCTTGCTCTCCCTCTCCCTCTCTCTCTCTCTCTCTCTCTCTCTCTCAAATAAACTAATAAAAACTCTAGAGGAAAATATCAGGACACAAATACAAGAGGAGTGAGGAAGAAAGATGAGAGAGTTTTTACAAAATGGCTTTCCCAGTAGTCATTCATGATCTTCTAATTTTAAATACCTCTGAAGGGTCTCCCTTTCTATTTGAGACTCCCCACTCCCCACTCCCATGTCCCAGTTTTCTCTCTACCTCTCTTGAATACTTAGATCCTAATCTCTAAGCCTGACTTTTCTTCCTCTATCCAAATCTTATATGGCATCATTCTCTATACTTCTCTTTGCTATTGTCATCCCCATCCATAATGTCTGCCTGGAGAATCCTGACTTTCCAGGATTTAAGCTCCAGAGATGATCACCAGGTCTTTGTTTTAAGGCAAGTGTCTCTCTTAACTCCAGATTAGAATTTTCACCTGCTGAACATTACTCACCCTGCAGGCAGAATACTGATTGTTTAAAATCATTGTTTCAAAAATTGTCTTACTACCTCCAGAAACTGGATTTTTCTTCCTGAGTTTTCAGTGTCAAGTAGTTAAATCGCTCTCATTCATTAATAAAGAGGGTCAGCCATCAAATCCTAGCAGCTTCATCTTTCTAAGGCCTCCACAGTATCTTCCCTTTTTTCTAGATCACTGTGAATGTATTCTGGGTTTTGTAGTAACTTTCCAGCGGTTCTCCTTATATCTAGGTTTATGTCTTATTAACCCATCCTTGCTTTGAAGCCAGGGCTATCTGTATAGAGTAATTCATCTGATTTTATCATTCACCTACTGAAGAACTTTCTCTGGCTAACCTTTTTCCCGTTTGAAGCCATGACTATGTGCCCTAAATATCCTCCTAACCTAATACTCTGTTTTACTTCTCTCAGTGTTGTCTCCCAGAGTCCCCCTGGTTAGCCATTGGCCAAGTGACACTCATCATCCACAAAGCATTCATTAATGTCAGGCTTCTTCTTCAGCCCGGAAATCTCCTTCTTATCTTCCTCCACTTGTTCAGTTGCGCACCTCCTGGTCCCATCTCAGATATTACCTCCTTCCCCACATAATTCCATTCTTTCAGTTGTAGTTAAACACTTCCATTGTGCACTCCCTATTTACTAGTACTTTATGTGTTGTGTTATATAATTCCTTAAATGTCCCCTCTTATTGTATGTTTCAGCTCTCCAAATGCAGAGAATGTACCTTATGCACCTCTCTATCACCAGTGCTCCCAAATAGCCCTGTACTATATATGTAATAGTTGTTCAATAAATATCGGCTCAACAATTATTTTGTGTACCAGAATAGGAAGTTCAGAACTTTGGCAAAAATATGATACACATATAATTCATATGTAATTTTATTCTTTAAAAGCAAAATTAAAAAGTATACTATATTAAAATTACTATTATAAAATATTCTATCTATGCTTCAATCAAATAATGGTAAAAGGAACTGTGCTTATGGGAGTTTAACTCCTAGAGAGTAGAGTCTGAATAACCTTTACTCTAGAGTATGCATATTTTACAAAGTGTTTCAAAAGTATATTTCTTGTGTAAGATAATGAGATGATGATAAAATACTTTACCACCTGACGTCAAGATCATGAATTAAACTTGTGTAATTATCAGGTTCCTCTCCTAGAACTTACAAGAAAATGAGAGGATTTTGTCTCTTACCTATAGCAGACCTGCTGAAGGTGTTGTTTTATTTTCTCTAGAGTGGTGGTTTTCCACATGTGGTGTGGTGACTTTGCCTCCCCGGGAACATTTGGCAACATCTCGAGACATTTTTTATGGTAAAGACTAGGAGGCAGGATGTACAACAGGCAACATTCTGGCATATCAGTAATGCCAAGTGTGAGAAGTTCTCCTTCGAGAGCCAAAACTACAGTGTTAGCTTCACTTTCTCATGATTAAACACATGTAATTTTAAAATACTTTATCATTTAAAGGACTAATTGGAATGCTGCTCATATAAATATTTCTTACAATTGTGCTCAGGTTAACAACATAAGCTAATTGGCTAACTGTGTGTATAGCTGTAAAATAATTACAAATGCATTTAAAGCCAGAGTCGTACTAAAGGAACGTTTAAAGAATTTGTTTTGATGTGTAGATCCAGAGCAGTTCAGAATTTGCAATTGGATGGAAAATGGTAATAATGACAATTGCAAAACTGCAAACTCATAATTAAACACTGAAGCACTTATACAGACTGAAAATTTGAGTACTCTGCCATCTTATCAGCAACTTCCCTTGAAAGTCTGGGTTTTGGAGTGACATGAATGGTATAATTATACCTTACATAAAGAGCTATTTATTCTGTGTTTATATTTTGGAAGCTAAGTTTAATTTGTAATGGTATTATTGTAACAACCTAATCAACTGTTAACACAGTTGGCATTTATTGAGTACTTTTTCTTCCTTGTATAACCAGAAGGATAACTTTGTCACCACAACCTTTTATCTATTAATATTGTTTCCATATTAGGCTACGTATTCCTTGAGGCTAACTACCAATATTTTTTGGATGTAAAGACCCTCACCTTTCCCTAGTGTCCAGCAGCAGTTTCATCATCCCAGTTCATTCTATTGCTCTGGACCGTGACTTCATTGTGCAGACCTCACTCTGCATTGGCCTTTTTATGTAGAACGTGACTTGCTCATCACTCGTTTCATCTTGTGTGTTAAATATATGCATTATCACTCCTAGGTCCACTACAACCCAGTAGGAGCAGTGAATTTTCTTATTTCTTAATGGAACTATGAATCTGATTGCTGCTCTCTTCTGGCCAAGGTATAGGTGGCATAATTTCCAAGCCAGTCATTAAGACTAGTCTCCTGGATTTTGAATATTAAGTTGAGTGAATCGTTTGTGGTGTTTTTAATTTTCTTGATATTCAAATTTAAGAACTGCCCTAGTTTTGTATGTTTACTTGATCTTTGAGATGTGGTATCATTATTTTTTTCTCTGGTTCTGTGAACTATCTCATATCCTTCATTCTCCCTACCTTTATCTCTCTGTCTCTCTCCGTCTCTGTCTCTCTGGCTCTTCAGCTTAAGTTAACCAGAATTGGTTCTCTCAGTTGCAATTTTAAATCCTCAATACATATCAATACTCCAAACTTGCTTTTCCTATATTTTGTATTAAAAAGAATGACATTACTTTTATTATTCTAGAATCTTCCCAATTCTTAACTGATCATATCTTGTTGAGCAGAACATTCTGTAGATTCTACCCCAAATCTCTTCTCTTCTCTCTCTTCTTACTACTGCCAGTTTAGTTCAACCATCTCTGGACTATTTCATATTATTTTCAAAAACTCTACCTGGTATTTCTAAGTGATTATTCTAGAATTAATATTTCATTACATCACCACCTGTTTAACATTTTTAATACATCCCTGTTATTTCTGAAGCATGACACATAGAAATATTCATGATCTGCCCCTACTTTCATTTCTTACCTTAACCTGGTCCTACCCTGTCCCCCACCTCTTGTATGTAAATCCGCTGCACACCTAATTTTCCCCAGGTAGTTTTTCCTCTCTTTTCTTTGCCCAAACTCTACTTCTGTATGAATGAAAGATTCTTTTCCCACCTTGCCCCAACAATCTTCTTTAGGACATTTTTAGTGCTAGTTGAATTATTGGTTTACTTATCTCACTGTTATTGATGGGCTGAAATTATGTTTTATTCATCTTTGTAACCCTAATACATAGCATCTGGCACATTCTTGGCACCCAATAAATATCTGGAAAATGGATAACATTGCTCTTCTTTTGTTGTGGTCATGGAATTCTACCTAATAATGACTTTTTTACATTTTTATTGTGGGAAGAGTTTCAAATATACTCTGTGTGTGTGTGTGTGTGTGTGTGTGTGTGCGCGTGCGCGCGTGCGCGCATATGCATATATACATACACATGCATATATATGTATATACACACATACATATTAAATAATTATTAACATACTACTTTTGTGTTTCCCTTATTCCCTCTCCTCTCCTTGCAGTGACATTGCTGATACTTGCTCTCACATCTCACATGTTATTTCTAGTATGAGTTTGTTATTATCTCCATTTTCTTTACATTTCCTTAATCGAGTCATTATAGAAAACAACAGTCTGTTCCAATTAAAACACTAGCACAGCAAGCAATATCATAACAACAGAAGCTAAGGAAATAGCTTAAATAAACAACACAACTTACAATTGAATATTTTTCTATTTTACCTAGTTTCCAATACTATATTTGAATGATAGATTCTGATAGATTCTTAGTCTTCACAGATGCCTACTTTTTTTTTTTTTTTTTGCATGTGTTGCCTCTATATGATTCCCTTGGGAATTTTGAACTTTGCTATATATCATGCCCCTGGCCCTCAAAGAGTACACAAATACCACAGGCAGTGAAAAACATAGTAGATTAAATAGAACATCTTGCCCTACTGAAATGGAGAAATGTTTTTAGTTACTGGAAATTCTAGTCTTATATTTCTTTAAGTGTTGACGTTCATGTGACTGTTTTGTTTCCATTAATCTCTGAAGTCCAAAACACTTTATCTTCTGTTGGCCAAGCTGGGTTAGGCTTTGTAAATCTGTGTCCTATATGACTTGACCTCTTTCACTCTTTCACTCACTGATGACTGAGTTCTCCCTTTGAATTTTGTTTATAATTTTTTTAATGTTTATTTATTTGAGATACAGAGAGAGTGAGAGAGATAGAGAGAGAGAGAGAGAGAGAGAGAGGGGCAGAGAGAGAGGGAGACACAGAATCTGAAGCAGGCTCCAGGCTCCAAGTGGTCAGCACAGGGCCTGATGTAGGGCTTGAACTCATGGACTGCGATGCAAGATCATGACCTGGGCCATAATCAGACACAACCGACTGAGCCACCCAGGTGCCCCTGAATTTTGTTTTAAGCTATATGCTTTATGGCTATCAATAAGTCATGATACAGCATTTTAACCCAGAACACCAAAAGTTAAATACCATTATTTTCCTGCTGTAAGTGGTTCAAGATTCATTGAGAAGGTAAATCCATTTGGCATGGGAATTTTTTTCTTCACATATGTCATATCACAAACCTATATCTAAATATTCTCTATTGATATCTAAGCTCCTAGATGATGAAGAGAATTCATGCCAGGGAAACAAAGAAAAAATTATATATAATATGGAATAACATAATAATTTTATATAATATATAATTATATAAAATATTCATTATTGTTGTTATATTATAAAGAATTGACTCACATGATATGGAGGCTGACAAATGCCAAAATTTGTAGTGGACAAGACAGAGATGACTCAAAAGATCCAGTGGTACAAGTTTAGATCTGAAGGGTGGATGCCTTAGGACACAGGAAGAGCCAGAAGGAAACAATGTTCTGGCTCAAACAGGCAGGAAAAGTTCCCACTTACTTAGTCTTTTTGCTTTATTCAGGATTTCAACTGATTGGACAAGGCTCACCCACGTTGTGGAGGTCAATCTGTTTTACTCAGTCTGCCAATACAAATGTTAATCTCACCCAGAAATATCCTCATGTGTATACCCAGAATAATGTTTGACAAAATATCTGTGCACCCTGAGGTCCAGTCAAGTTGACACAGAATTAACTACCACAGTTATCTAGTCCCTAGGGAGAAGCTTCAGTGACTAGAAATTAATGGATATTATGACTTTCTTGCTCATTTCTTGGTCCATTCTAATAGACTCAGCTGCTCCTTAACTATAAAACTCCGACCTTTTTCAAACTATCAGATTCAAATATTTGACTCATGTGTACTGCTTTGCCTTTTCTGTTTTATCACCAGGGAACTTTTTTATTATTATTCTCATAATGCTTAGATCTGTACATTTGTTTAGATCTGTTGTATTTTCCAAAGAATTATAGATGTGAAGGTTGGAGATCTCAGAAAATAAATAGTAGGATGACCCCACTGTCTTACCATCCTTTCCCCTGCCTTTACAACATACGTTATAGGTAAGCATACCGAGTCTAGCTTGGTGAGATTTGAGAATTTTTCTCAAAACCACAAATTTCAGGTAACAAATACTCAGACATCTAAAGGGGAATAAAGTGGTTGCCAAAAAATGAATCCATAAGTATGGTAATTTAAGTATTTAAAGCCAAGTTCCGTCATGACTCATTACATGACCTTGAAGTTGGTATTGTGTATCATTTTCTTCTCTCATACTCTTGGACTAAACCCAAAGTGCCTAACTTCTATAGCAGAATAGACAATATTCTAGAGCAAATTTACTAATCTAATTTGGTGTAGTCTTTATTTAAACATGTATAAATATATGATGAACTATAAAAGCTATTGATTTTATTTTGTGCCATTGAAAGGTTGCATTTAGGTTTTTCAGATCAAGAAATCTGAGAACAAAGCTACAAAATAACAAAATTTTAGTGCAGCTATCAGCTACTTTATTAAGATACAGAAAGATTTAGGGAAACATTTTTTTATTGAAAAGCAACAATATACCCTTATCACATTTTTAAAAATACCTAAAACTTGTGGGCTTAACTGGCTATTAAACTTAAACATACATATTTTTTAACTTTGAAGAGTTGCTATTGTGTAATTTTTTTTTTCTATTCACTATAGGAAATTGATTTGGCACAAGTGAATGTTAGATATGATTTTCAAACTTTCTCTCTATATGTATTTGTTATATTTTTTAGAAATTGCTTTTAAACCATAAAACATGATATTATATTGCAATCTTTTACTTCTGTTTTCTCAATTGGGTAATAAAGCATTGAACAATATTCCTTACAAAAGCATTGCTGTGTCTCACTGTTATGTGCTTGATGAAAAATATTTTATCTACTTCATGGAATGAATGGAAGTAGATAAAGGTTGATTTTGATTTTTCAAAAATCTGTTTCATGGACAGAATTGTTCGTCTACATTTTGTGTGCTAAGGGAAATCAAATAGGAATCTCATTATAGTTAGCATTTATAAACTTAATGCTATTTTAATTGCTTCTTATTCCTACCTGCCCCTTCCTTCTGCAAGTTTCTAAACCACAAGAAAAAAAATTAATTTATTCAAACTGGAATATCCATACTTATTATAGCAATATCATTTAATCAACTATAATGAAGAATTTAACCTGGGTGTGTTATTTTATAATTTACAAAAGGTTATGAGCATTTACATACTTGCCTTCCTGCCTTCCTTTCTTCCTTCCTTCCTTCCTTTCTTTGAATGATAACTTTATGGTGTATTACCTCTATTCCATCTATGTTTAGGGACACCATTTGATTCAGTGATTATAGGATAAATTTGTGTGTGTGTGTGTGTGTGTGTGTGTGTGTGTGTGTGTTCTGTCCAACTATTGTTCGTTAGGACATTTCCATGTGGGAAATGAAATTTTCAAAATTTATTACCAATTCAGTGTGGAAAAGCAGGAATGCATTGTCCCTGACATGTAATTTATACTGCCTGAAAATCAGGAGATGGGAAATTTATAAGAATTCATGAGAGGATAGCACTGCTGTAATAGAAGGCACGTGCTAGAAAAAGGAAAAGTGAAATCAGCAAGGAAAAACACGCATGCTGGTGATGATGGGTAGTTTATTTGATATTGGACTATGGGTAAAGTAAAGATGGTAGAACAGATGTGTATGGAAAGAAACAATGAAAGAGCTCTTGCACTGACTGAGGTGAGTAGGGGGAAAGACAGGCCAATGAGGACAGAGACAGCAGAGGACATGTGGGAGAAAAGCATAAGAGCTGTAAAAACCACCTTGGTGGGGGGCAGGGGTGGAGAATAAGGTATATGTGGCTGTGCTAGGGATGGACTTATTTATTGTAATTCTCATGACTGACAAAGGAATGAAAGTCTTTTTATAATTGGAATTTATAACCTTACTTATAATTTATAAAGCAATATGAAAATCTTCCTCCCACTGGCTCTTTAAAAAAATTATTGCACCTGGCACTGCATCACAACTAGCCCATTAATGTTTATTATAGACATTAACCCAACTTCCCCCAGCTTCCTTTTGAAATGCTGATCTTGTTTTTCCCTTCCTGGCTCCCAGGAGACTGGCTATGCACCCCAGCTTTCAAAATGTTCTTCTTTCTCTCTCAGGCATGATTGTTTGTCAATTCATCCATTTATTTATTAATTAATTAAGCAGATACTTAATGGGCACTATCTATATCATAAGCACAAGTTCTAGATACTAAATACATTAGTAAACAAAATAAAAATTTCCTACCTCTTGGAAATTAAATTATAGTGAAAGGAAATCGATTATCAACAAAATAAAGGAATGGTATGTATGTCAGATGGTGATCAATGTTGGAGAAATATGAATCAGGAAAGAGGGATCAGAAATGTGAGAATCTGATGAAGAAAATGGTTTAATTTACAATATGTTGATCAGGGAAGCTCTTGGTAAGAACATGACATTTGAGTGGGGCGCCTGGTTGGCTTAGTGGGTTAAGTGGTTAAGCGTCCGACTTTGGCTGGGGTCATGATCTCATGGTTCGTGGGTTCAAGGCCCACGTCTGCATCCGGCTCTTTGCTGATGGCCACAGACTAGAGCCTGCTTTGGATTCTGTGTCTCCCTCTCTCTCTGCCCCTCCCCTGCTGGCTCTCTCTCTCTCTCTCTCTCTCTCTCTCAAAAATAAATAAACATTAGGGGCACCTGGGTGGCTTGGTCGGTTAAGCATCCGACTTTGGCTCAGGTCATGATCTCGCGGTCCGTGAGTTCGAGCCCTGCATCGGGCTCTGTGCTGACAGCTCAGAGCCTGGAGCCTGTTTCAGATTCTGTGTCTCCCTCTCTCTCTGCCCCTCCCCTGTTCATGCTCTGTCTCTCTCTGTCTCAAAAATAAATAAACGTTAAATAAATAAATAAATAAATAAATAAACATTAAAAATTAGGAAAAAAAAGAACATGACATTTGAGGAAATATTTGGAAGAGCGAAGGGAGTGAATGATGCTTGTATCTGGGAAATGTGTAAGTCCTCAGATAATAACCAGTTGTATTCAAGAAACAGCAAAAGATTGTGGATCTTGAGCATAAAAGCCAGGAAGAGAAAAAAGGGAGAGAAGGGGTCAGAAAGGTGGAGGAGAGCCTCGGAAGGAATTTTGATTTTTATTCTGAGTGGAATGAACAGCTAGTGAAGGCTTCATGCAGAAGACTGACAGGATCTGATCTTGAGAATAGGGTTATTGGGCTTTGTAAAAGGATTGGGTAAATGTTATGAGACATGGGTTGTCCTAGGATGACTGGAGGTATGGCTTTGAGCGTCATGACCACATAGTTGATATTTAAACCGTGAGACTGGATGAGACCACCAAGGAATCTATGTAGCTAGAGAAAACTCCAAGGAATGACCTAAGAGATTGGGGAAATGAGGAGCAGCTAGCAAAGGAGACAGAGGAAAAGAGACTGTTGTGTAGGAGGAAAACCAGGTGAGTGTGGAGCTTTGCACACCAAGAGAAAAGAACATTTCAAGGAGGAGAAGGGATTGACTGTGCTAATTGTTGCTGGAAGAAGTAAGATGGGTTGGAGAATGGCCCATGAGATGTTACAACTTGGAAGTCACTGTTGATCTTCGAAAGGAGTTATGTGGAAGATTGCGAGAGCATGATCGGTGGTGTGTTCAAGAGAGGACTGGAGATGTTTCTGGGGAAAAAAATAAAAATATAATAAACCTTGTAACAACTTTTGATGTAAAGGGAGTAAAATAGTGGGGTAGTGGAGTTTGTTCATTTATTTTGTTAGTTTCTAACCCTGCAAAATTTATAGCTAAAGTAAATGGTTCAGTAGAAAGAGAAACTCATGGTGGACAAAGGGGAAGGAATCACTGGAAGGATGTTCTCAAAGGCAAGAGGGATGAGTTTTACTTGTTTAATCTTTTATGTAGTAAAAAATGAAATCATGACCATTAAAAATGAAAATAAAAGAATGGCACAGTATAAATTCAACCCTTCTCCCTCATGAATCCAACCACTGTCTCATTTCTCAAATGAACTCAGAAGTACCTTGGTGTGTGCCCCTCCAGAAATGCATGTGCAAATATCCACACAGACACACATAAAGGCACTTTTTAAATACAGGTTCATATTGTGCTACAATCTTTTCACTTTTATTTAGTGTTTATAATACAGATGCCTTTCCATATAATTGTATGTGGAAGTTTTCATTTTTAACTTATGTTTAATTTTTCTCTGAATATAAAAATTGATATACATTTTCAGTAAAAATGTTAGAAAATAAAGAAAAGCTATATTTTCGTATGAAGCAAATACTTTTTCTCCTAAACTCACTTCCAAGAAAAAATACACTTATTAATATTTTTATTTAAAAATGTTATGTTTTGGGGCATCCCGTATCAGGCTTTGTGCTAACAGCACAGATCCTGCTTGGGATTCTCTCTCTCCCAATCTCTCTGCCCCTCCCCCACTCATGGTCTCCCTCTCTCTCTCTCTCTCTTTCTCTGTCTCTGTCTCTGTCTCTCTCAAAATAAATAAAATAAACATTAAAAAATAAGATAAATAAAAATGTTTTATTTTATGTCAATGTAACAGAAGAAAAAGATCAGATATGGATATGAGAAATTTGCTATAATTCAAATGCTGCATTTTAGCTTCAAAAATAGAATTATTTGGTTCTCAAAAATTAATCTAAAGTTAAAAAAGATCCAGGGAAACATTAAAAGGCTGAAGTTGTTATTGTAATTTTAATTGTGTTTCTTAATGGCCATAAGTTTATTCTCATTAATAAAAATTGATGAACTATATCCTAAAAATCAGAATGTACCACTGATTTCTAAACAGAAAACTCAATCCTCCTAGATTTTTATAATTAATTACTTAATTCAAAAATACTTATCAAGCACTGACTTTGTGCTAGGCATTATTTTAGGAAGTACAGATGGAATAATTTCAATGTAGATGAAACTTACTTTTAAAAACAAGAATACATTTTCAGATATAAATCTAGATTTAAAAATAATAATAGGCAAAGGCACAATTCTTATAAGTGACAAAATAGTTTTTAAAAAGAAAAAAAAAGCCCATCATGGAATAATTATTATAGTTAGTACCTATTACAAATTAAATAAAAATTATAAACCATCTGACTTCATATTTTCAGCAGGCCTCTTATTCATCTGCAATTTCTTTACTGTTGTATGTATGCTCTTGTTTTTCCAGGAAATTCTGGTATGCCCTGTTAATTGCTTCAAGCTTTTTTTCATCTGAACCATGGATTTTTTTTTTTATTTTTTCTTTTCCTAGAATTTCCTTTTTGTTTGTTTAAAAAAAATAGGTGGTATGTATTTTCTTAGCAACTATGTATCATAAACTTATGATATATAAGAAATAATTTTATATCCAAATTTTGATCAACTGTTCATTTAATGGTGAACACTGTCTTCTTGAAAACACATGCATGGAACTTTCCAGACCAGCAGCTTGAATGTAAAACCAGGACTTGAACTTAAGCTTAGTTCTACTTTCCTTCTTATTTATCTTTCTCTCTTTCTTCTTTGTGTGTGTGTGTGTGTGTGTGTGTGTGTGTGTTTCATACCTTTGCATTTAATTTTGCTTGGCTTTGTTTCAAGGGTCCTGAGTGGTAACTTTCCGAGATTCTTGTGTTAAAAAATGTTTATTTTCCCCTCAAACTGAAATGACCATCTGATTAAGTATAGCATTCTGGCTGTGAAATAACAACCCCCCAAACACACATGCTGCAGATCCAAAATCATGCCAGTAAGACGCTTTTTGTATTAGTCCAGGATTAACCAGAAAAGCAGAACCAGTAGGGGATATGGACTTAGTAAGGGAGTTAGCTTACAGTATTGTGGAAACTAGTTAAGCAGTCTCTATAAGGCTGTATCTATCTGATGCTGAAGTTTGAACTCTACAGAGTACATACTCAAGAAGAAGAGGTCACAGGAGGCTGGAACCTGCAAACAGTAGTTACAAACTCACAAGGATGAATTGAAACTCAGGTTCCTCTTTGACTTTAGTAGTGAAAGGATCCAGCTGAGTCTGGGTTCATTGTCAGAATTAAACACATAACCTGGCCCAGGAGTCAGAAAACCTAAAAGTAGACCCAGGGGGAGGTAGTAGAGGCTCAGCTGCTGCTTCATACCAAGGAAGCAAATCAGCGGATCAGCAACAATTGTTGAGCTACAAAATGGCTGCTGCTTCTCATCCTTCTTTCCAATCCCTTGAAATCTTCCTTGTGGCCCACTTCAACCTGAAGTATACACACAAGGGAATTCTGGGAAATGTTCAAGTCCTGGAAAACTAGCCAAGGTAACATGTTATAAAACCATCAGGCACATATTTTTAGGTGGCCTATTTTTGTGATGTTTTCTTTCATTTTCTCCAAACTTTTAAGATTTCATTTTAAACCTGGACTTCTAAAATTTTACAAAAATTTGCCAGTTTGTCATCACCACCATCTTCATTCTCATCCTCCTCTATATAGTTAATTGTTTTAATATTATTGTTTTGTTCTTTTAGGTTTCGCTCTATAGTTAGTGGGCAAAAGGTACAGATTTGCATGTGTCTTTAGTGATGAAGAATTTATATTTTATTATTTCTATGCTTTCTATTCCTTTTTTCTGTGATATCTTTAGACTGATACATATTTTCTATATTTATCTTCTATTTTTTTTCTCTTATTGTCTCTTTCTCGCCACCCCCCACCCCCTGCTTTTTTAAATTTTATTGTTTGGATCTATGATAAGGTTTTCAGTCATATATATTCTGTTTTGTAACATGTATACTGAATGTTTATAAATACCAACAATGTTATTTTTTTCAATTCTGATAATTCTTATTTTCTAATTGTCCCATTGTCAAGAAGTATAAAGGAAGGCATAGGTAAATGGATAAATAGATGGATAAATATTTTCAAGTACAACCTTTTTAAGAAAGTGATGCAATGCCCTCTTAAGTCTTTGAGAACAGGAATACTTAAATTCTCTGCTGTAATCTTCATCATCTCCATTCATCTTAGTTTCTCTGTTAAGCTGCTGGTTTTCATGATTTGTATATCTTGGGATTCTTGGTTGTTCATTTATATTTACAGCTGAAGGACTAGCTTGAAACATGGAGCATGAACTTCTGCAGCAGCTTTACAAAATAGGCATATTTTAGAAGGGAAGGATTATTTTGGGATTAACAGTTCTTTCAGGTTTAACAACACATGCAAACCCTTAAGAGAAGAAGAGTTCAAGTTGCCTTTTTGCCTTGCTAACACTTCTGATGTGGATGCTCCCAGCAGACCTGTGAAAGGCTTCTTTTTTAGCCCACTTGCCAAAGACCACCTTCAATCAAGGTGACTCCCAGATCCCTCATGACAAGAGGGAGCATTAAGTGATTACAAGCAGGAGACAAACAAACAAACAAACAAAACCAAAGAGACATTACACTTTCTAGGAACGTGTCTTGACAACCCAGGAATAAGAGGAAACTGCTCTGAGCCAATATCAATTTCTATTTCATCCTGAATCCAAAGGTGGTGTTCATTTACCTTCTGAAGACACACATATTAGAAACGCCATGAGAAGGCTCTAGATAAATTGCAGCTTTATTTATTGGAGTGTGGAAATGGGAATGCCAAATGTGAAATGCGTCCCTAAAATGCTACCAGGCATCCACTCCTATGAAAGCATACACTTTTTTTTCATGAAAGGTTAAAAAAAAAATCAATGGTCATGTACCACTGAAGATCTTTACTGTTTTGTGTGCAATTTGAACATTGCTGGCATAAACTGGATTTATGTTGTACAAGCATAAGTCATACTTTTTCTCAGAGTAAATTGTAGGATTAGCTTGTATTTTAGGGTTTATATCATTCTTGGCTTTGGTGCCTTTGTCATTCAGAGGTTTCCAGAATCTGACCAGCAGAGATGTTCCTCTCCAGGGACTCTGATGATAGAAGTCTTAGAGCTAACTCACAGGAGCTGCTACCACCTGCCAGCAGAAGGCAAGAACTCTTTTGGGAATAGTTACAAATAGGGCAGCTATTTCCTATCATGCAAACTCCTTGTCATCCTATCCCTGCTGTCTTATCTGATAAACACATGTGATGCATTGTAGAGGAAACAATGGAAGTTACCCATTATCCTTTCTTCCAGGTGTTAAATTAACCTTTTATTCTTCCTCTCACCTGCTCCTACTATGTTGCACGTATGTGCACCCACACTCACAAACTCAAGCCACAACCTCAGCTAGCAGTGGAGAGGGCTCTGCTCTATTGGAGCTCCAAGCAGAAAAGATCACCAGAAATAAGGGAGCAGGCATTTTTTAAACAGCATGTGAGGACTCATTGTACTGGCCCTGAGCTTTCTAATCAGGTTCTAGATCACTTTTTTTTTTTCTACTTAGACTTCTTTCATCTATGAATAAAGACCTAGCATAAACAATTCTCTGCTTTAAAGTCTTTGAGGGGTTTAAAAGTGATTGAATACTATCATATATAACAGCCACATTTAAGAAGGCCTATTTTAGATTTCATTCAGAATCATGAATAGTTCATGTACCTTAGCCCCAAATTGTCCAGTAGCACACATTAACACATAGTTGTCAAGTTATAGGTAACAGACAAGCAATTTTTTTTGCTTGTTTTATATATTTATATAATTTTCTTAGTTTTCAAAATACAATATGCAAAAATACATATGCAAAATACAATATGCAAAAGTTACATATATATGTATATGTATGTACACCCATTGTTACACAGAATTTTTGAGAAACTAATATAATAAAAAGTATTTGCAATCTCACCAGCCTGAAAACCAGTATTTAAATTTTAGCAAGCAACTTTTCACACATCTTTTTATTGTATTATTATTTGTTTTACTTTAGAGAGAGAGAGAGAGAGAGAGAGAGAACACACAAGCATGGGAGAGGGACAGAGGGAGAGAGGGGGGAGGAGAGAAAGAGAGAATCTTAGGTTCCATACTCAGCATGAAGCCCGACACAAGGCTCAATCCCATCACCTTGGGCTCATGACCTGAGCTGAAATCAAGAGTCGGAAGCTCAACCAACTGAGCCACCCAGGCATCCCTCACACATCTTTTTACATATGTATCACAGAAACATACCTGTTTTTTAAAAATTTCCTGATGGTTCCTAATAGACATTTTTAAGAGTCCTTTTTAATTGATGTAAAGGTAACTGATTATATGCATACTTCGTTTTGTGGTAACTAATCTATTGCTAACTGATATGAAGGTATTTATCAGAAACAGCAATGAACAACTTTATCCACTTTTAATTTTAAGATTTACTTCTACAGTAAAGTAGAATTGTTGGGCCAGAGATCATGTATCTTTAGACATTTTAGTAAACACTTCCAAATTAGCTTCTGAAATGTAAAATTATTTTCTTCTCTTGAGAGCAGTATAACATGCCTATATCTTCACTGCTTTAGCTAATTCTACTCAAGACTATTAGTATCTGTTGATCAAAATGCATAAGAGAGTTTTTTACTAGTATTTCTTTGATTATAGGTATTTCTTAGCCAATTATATTCTTTATTTTTTTGTAAACATTGCTTCTTAAAGTTCTTTGTCTATTTTTATAAGGCTGTTTGTCTTATTGTCTTTTCCTATAGTTTGAAAGAGTTCTTTGGTATATTATGAATAGTAAACTTATTTGTCATATATATTTCAAATATGTTCCCAATTTGATATTTCTTGTTTAGTTAAGACCATTTATGTGTTTTTAAAAATTATTGAACAGAGTTCAGGGATTGATACACATATTTTTTAAACATTTTTTAGTGGCACATCTATCAAATTTTAGTCTGTATTCTAGATAAAGTGTTATATTAGAAAAGTTTCTCTATCCCAAGCTTATAAAAATATCTACCTGTACTTTTGCTGTTACATTGAATTTTTTAAATGTAATTATTGTATTGAGCTGGAATACATGTGGGATAAAATTGAGGTAGAGATTGAATGTATTGTTTTCTAAGTAGCCAGCCAGTTACCCAAGGTACTTCATGATTTGAAAAACTGCCTATCAAAATTTCCCACGTAAGGGTCTGTTTCTGAGCCCTATTTTCTTTCTTTGATTCATCTATTTACATACCACCATTCTGCTGTTGTGACATGCCTAGTTTTATATTATGTTTTTACATCTACTAGGTAAATTTTTCCCATTTTACCTTTCCTTTTAAGAATTTTCTATAATTATTCTTCCAGGTAAATATTTGAATCCTTTATTAAGTGTTTATTTTAATGTTAAAGACTTGACATTGGTTGCATTTTATAGTCTTTGATATCATCTCAGAATTATTACTTAAGTAAAACATTACTTTAGCAAGATAAATCTGGTGGAAATATATTAGCAATTTTAGCAAAGAGGTATACGCTTCCTCGGATGTTTTAGAAGTTACAGTCTTTGCATAGGCTGCATGGGGGGAGAAAGGATTACCACAAATGGTAGCTTTGGATGAATCTTTAAAACTAAGAAGCTGGGGTGCCTGAGTGGCTCAGTCGGTTAAATGTCTGGCTTTGGCTCGGGTCATGAACTCATGATTCTTGAGTTCGAGCCCCACGTTGGTCTCTGTGCTGGCAGATCAGAGCCTGGAGCCTGCTTCAGATTCTGTCTCCCTCTCTCCTTGCCCCTCCCCTGCTCACACTCTCTCTCCCTCTCAAAAATAAATATAAAAAAAATTTTTTTTAAACTAAGATGCTATAGAACATGGTAAATTTTAAATAATTTATTTTCTCCAAGTTTTTATTTAAATTTCAGTTAGTTAACATATACTGTAATACTGGTTTCAGGATTAGAATTTTGTGATTCTTCACTTACATACAATACCTAGTACTTCTCACAAGTGCCTTCCTTAATTACCCATCACCCATTTAGCCCATCCTCTGTCCACCTCCATTCCAGCAACTATCTGTTTGTTCTCTATAGTTAATAGTCTCTTATGGTTTGCCTCTTCTTCTCTTGTTTTTTTCCTTCCCATGTTCATCTGTTTTGTTTCTTAAATTCCCTAATGTGACTGAAATCATGCAGTATTTTTCTCTGACTTATCTATTTTGCTTAGCAGAATACTTTCTAGCTTCATCCATGTTGTTGCAAATGGCAAGCTTTCATTCTTTTTGATGGCTGAATAATATTCCATTGTATATACATATGCCACATCTTCTTTATCCATTCATTAGCAATTGGACATTTGGGGTCTTTCCATAATTTGGCTATTGTTGATAATGCTGCTGTGAACATCAGGGTGCGTGTGCCCCTTCGAATCGGTATTTTTGTATCTTTGGATAAATACCTAGTAGTGTCATTGTTGGATTGTAGCATAGTGCTACTTTTAACTTTTTGAGGAAACTCCTACTGTTCTCCAGAGTGGCTGCACCAGTTTGCAGTCCCACCAACAGTGTAGGAGGAGGGTTCCCTCTCTCCACATCCTCGCCAACACCTCATTTTCCTGTGTTGTTAATTTTAGCCATTCTGACTGGTGTGAAATGATATCTCATTGTAGTGTTGATTTGTATTTCCCTGATGATGAGTGATATTGAGTATCTTTTCATGTGTCTGTATCTTTTCATTTGTATGTCTTCTTTGGAAAAATTTTGATTCATGTCTTCTGCACATTTTTTAACTGGATTATTTGTTTTTTTAACTGGGTTACGATTTATCTTAACAGAATGCCACAGTCTTCATTTCTGTGCTAAAATAACCTCTGACACTTAGCCAAAAAAAAAAAAAAGAGTTTTTAAGAATTTACTCTAGCAGTTTTAGTGATGGGTTTATTCATATCTTCCCAATTTTTCATATAATATTTCTCAAACCATTGAAAAAAAAGTCTAGTTTCAGAGAAGTCAGTCATCTAAATAAGAACTGATTGCTGTTAAGAAATAGTTATCAGTTTTATATATTTCACAACCTGCCTGGGGAGAAAGATAGGTGGAGAGAGGAACCAGTGAAGGAAGTAGAATTTATAATCATTAAGTGTTGCTAACATTATATCAATTTATTACTCCCAGTGATAATTAAGGCTTTTTAATTCTCTGACTTGGAAGATTCTGACATAATCAGTATTTCAAGAATAAAAGAAAAACCATACAGGGAGAAGTCTGTGGAATTTTGAGTATAAGTTGAAATAATTTATAAATGTTATTCTTATTCACAGTGTTGCATTGATCCCTGAATGCAGTTGACAGTTTGCCCCAGGTGATGTTGATATGTAAATTTTTTGTATATCTTGATTTTTTTGTTTCTTTTTCTTTTCAGAATATTGATCAGGTATTATTTTTATCTGTAAAATGACACTGGCCTACATAGCAGTTTTCTGATCTATTTTTCTCTTTCCCAGACATCTATGAGCAGTTATTTGAAGTCCTTTCATACACTAGATTATTCTTAATGAGTGGAAGGTGTTTAATAGTGTTTACTGATTATTGTATAATGAGCCTATTACATATAAACCTTTTTTGTAACATGGGATGACTATGTTTTCTTCAATTACCTACTTATATAAGTACTTTATGAAATCTGGTATATGGTAACAGGACTACTTATTCTAGAGGATCAAATGACGTCAACGCAAAAATAAAAAAAAAATTAAAATTAAAAAAAGAGGACTCCAGAACGTTCTAATCAAATACTTTCATACTTTACAAATGTGGATAAAGAAGGTAAAATAACTGACAACACTTGGCCTCTAAAAAGTATCAATCCTAGGTTACATGTAGCTATACTCTGATTTGAGTTCCAAGTAATTAGTATTAATTACATTCTGTACTTACATCATATTTTTGTCTTCTGTAAACCAATTTTATTAGTCAAGATTGTTTTCCTTACTGTAACAGAAAATGTAACAAAATAGGCCAATTGCAAAAAGATGGAATTAATTGCCTTACATAGTTCAAAACTCTATGATGCAGAGCATACATCAAGCATGACTGAATTTGAGAATTCAAATAACGCCATCAGAGCTTGAGTTTTCTTCCTGGGTCTGCTTCCCTGTGTTCCAGCTCCATTCTCCAGCTGTTCTCAGCCATGAGGGAAGTATGTCTCCACTTCAGGCCTAACAAACATAGCACAATGAGAAATTTTGCTTTGCGAACCATGTGGCAAATTGAGGCTTACTGCCCAGATTTGGGGGTATGTCCCTGAAACAGTCACTGTGACTCCCATAGGCTAGCACTAAGTCCAGTACCCACACAAGGAGGTGTGAGATGGTGTGGAGCCTCTCCCGAATACAGGCCTACCTCTTTTTATTGAGCTTTGATCTTTGTGCTTGCCGATACTATGTATTTTAAAAATTGAAGATTTACACAGGCAATCCTATCTGTGCCATTTTTTCAACAACATTTGCTCACTTGGTGTCTCTGTGTCACATCTTGGTAATTCTCACGATATGTCAAACTTTATCATTACTATATTTGCTACAGTGATCTGTGACCAGTCATGTTTGATGTTGCTATTATCACTGTTTGAGGGCACCATGAACTATGCCTATACCAACAGCAAACTTAGATGCTGTGTGTGTTCTGTCTGCTCCACCCACCAGCCCATCCCTGTCTCTCTTCCTCTCCATGGGCCTTGCTATTCCTGAGATGCAACAATACTGAAATTAGGCCAATTAATAACCCTACGAGAGCCTCCACATGTTCAGGTGAAAGGAAGAGTCACAACTCTCCCACTTTATTTTTTTTAATTCCCTTTCTTTAGTGATGTGTAATTAACATATGTTATATTAGTTTCAAGTGTACAACATTGATTCAACAATACCACACCTTACCCAATACTCACCATGATAAGTGTAGTCACCATATAATGCTATTATAGTATTATTGTCTATATTCCTTATGCTGCACTTTACATCTCTGTGACTTATTTCTTTAACTCTCAATGCCCTTTATCTATTTCACCCATCCCCCCACTAATTCATTATCTGCATTTAAGTGTCTGTTTTTCTTTTTATTTTATCTTTTGGTTTGTTTATTTGTTCAAGTGTTTTGTTTCTTGGATTCCTCATATAAGTGAAATCATATGGTATTTGTCTCAGTCAGACTTCTTTCACTTAGCATAATACCCTCTGGGTTCATCCATATTGTTGCAAATGGCAAGATCTCATTTTTTTTAATGGATGAGTAATATTCCATTGCATACCACATCTTCTTTTTCCATTCATCTTTTGATGGACACTGGGTTTCTTTCATATTTAACTATTGGAAATCATGTTGTTATGAACATAGGATACATATATATTTTTGAATTAGTGTTTTTGTTTTCTTTGGATATATAACCAGTAATGCAATTACTTGATCATATGGTTTTTCTGTTTTTAATTTTTTGAGGGACCTACATACTGTTTTCCACAGTGGCTGCACCAATTTACATTCCCATCTGTAGTGCATGATGTTCCTTTTTCTCCATATCCTTCCCAACACTTGTTATTTCCTGTGCTTTTTGTTCTAACCATTCTTACAGGTGATATCTCACTGTGGTTTTCATTTGCTCTTCCCTGATTATGAGCGATGTTGAGCACCTTTTCTTGTGTCTATTGGCCTTCTGTACGTCTTCTTTGGAAAAATGTCTTTTCAAGTCCTCTTCCCGGTTTTCATCAGATTATGTGTTTCATTTATGTTTAGTTGGGTAAGTTCTTTACATGTATTTTGGATGTAGATATATCATTTGCAAATATCTTCTCTTATTCAGTAGGTTGCCCTTTTGGTTGGTTTGTTTGTTTGTTGTTTGGTTTGGTTTGGTTTGGTGGTTTCCTTTACTGTGCAAAAGGTTTTTATTTTGGTGTAGTCCCAATAGTTTATTTTTGCTTTTGTTTCCCTTACCTGAGGAGACATACCTAGAAAAATGTTACAATAAACAGTGTCAAGCAATCACTGCCTGTGTTTTCTTCTGGGAATTTTATGGTTTCACATCTCACATTTAGGTCTTTAATCTATTTTGAGTTTATATTTGTGTATGGTTTATGGAAGTGGTCCAGTTCCAATCTTTTGTGTATGGATGTCCAGTTTTTCCACCACCATTTATTGAAGACTGTATTATCCCTATTGTATATTATTGCTTCATTTGCCATTGAGTAATTAACCATAAATTTACGGGTTTATTTTTGGGCTCTCTATTTTTTAACATTGATCTACATACCTATTTTTGTGTCAGTACTCTTTTGATTACTCCATTTTTATAGTATATCTTGAAATTTGGAATTGTGATGTTTTCAAGTTTGCACTTCTTTCTCAAGATTGCTTTGGTTATTTGGGGTCTTCTGTGGTTCCATACAAATTTTACTCGTTCTAATTCTGTGAAGAAGATGTTATGGGTATTATGATCAGGATTGCATTAAATCTGTAGATTGCTTTAGGTAGTATGGACATTTTAACAATATTAGTTCTTCCAATCTGTGAATGTGGAGTATCTTTACATTTGTTTCTGTCATCTTCAATTTTTTTTCTCCATGTTTTATAGTTTTCAGAGCACAAGTCTTTTACCTTCTTAGTGCAGTTTGTTTCTAGGTGTTTTATTTTCTTTATTTTTTGGTGCAATTTTAAATGGGATTGTTTTCTTAATTTCTCTTTCTTCTACTTTGTTATTAGTATATAAAAATGCAACTGATTCTGTATATTAATTTGTATTCTGCAACTTAACTGAATTCATTTGTCAGTTCTCATAGACTTGTGGTGGAATTTCTATATGTAGTATCATGCTATCTATAAATAGTGACAGTTTAACTTCTTCCTTACCAATTTGGAGACCTTTTCTCTCTTCTTGTCTGATTGCTACAGGACTTATAGCACTATGTTGAATAAAAGTGATGAAAGTGGACATCCTTGTCTTCCTGATCATAGGGGAAAATTTCCCAGTTGTTTTTACCATTGAGTATGATATTAGCTGTGGCTTTGTCATATATTGGCTTTATTATGTTAAGGTATGTTCCCTTTAAACCCACTTTGTTGAGGGTTTTTATTATGAATGGATGTTGCATTTTGTCTAGTGCTTTTTTTCAGTAGATGATCGTGTGTTTTTTTAAATCTTTTCTCTTAATGTGATGTATCATAATGATTGATTTGGGAATGCTGAACCAACTTTGCATCTCTAAAATAAATTCTTCTTGATCATGGAGAATGATATTTTAACGAATTGTTGACTTTGGTTTGCTAATATTTTGTTAAGGATTTCTGCATTTGTGTTCATCAGAGGTATTGGCCTAAAGTTTCTGTAGTATCTTTTTTTTCAGTTTTGTAGTTTCTTTCTTTCTTTCTTTCTTTTTTTTTTTTTTTTTTTTTCCTGTTTTGTGGTATCTGGTTTTGGCATTGGGGTAATTTTGGCCTCTTAGAGTGAATTGGGAAGATTTCCTTACTTTTATTTTTTTGGAATGTTTTTTAGAATTTACTTGCAAACCCATCTGGTCTTGGACTTCTGTTTGTTGGGAGTTTTTTGATCATGGATTTAATTTCATTACTGGTAATCACTCTGTTCAAATTTTCTATTTCTTTCTCATTCAGTTTTGGAAGAGTATATGTTTCTAGGAATTTATCTATTTATTCGAGGTTGTCCAACTAGTTGGCATATAATTTTTCATTATATTCTTGTATAATCCTTTGTATTTCTTTGGTGTCAGATGTTATTTCTCCTCCTTCATTTCTGACTTATTTATTTGAGTCCTCTTTTTTCTGTGATGACTCTTGATAAAAGTTTATCAATTTTGTCTATACTTTTATCTTTTCAGAGTAACAGCTCCTGGTTTCATTAATCTATTCTATTGCTTTTTTAGCCTCTATTTCATTTATTTCTGCTCTAATCTTCATTTCCTTCTTTTTTCTAGGTTTGGAATTTGTTTGTTTTACTTTTTCTAGCTTAACTTTTAGATGTAAGGTTAGGTTGTATTTTTGAGATTTTTCTTGTTTCTTGATGTAGGCCTGGATTGCTATATATTTCACTCTCAGAAATGAATTTGCTGTGTCCCAAAGATTTGGGGCCATTGTGTTTTCATTTCTAATTGTCTCTAGGTATTTTTATATTTCCTTTTTGATTTCTTGGTTGACACATTCATTCTTTACTAGCATGTTGTTGGACCTCTAAATACTTGTGTTCTTTCCAGAGTTTTTCTTGTAATTTATTTCTAGTTTCATACTGTTATAGTCAGAAAAGATGCTTGATGTGATTTCAGTCTTCTTAAATTTATGGAGACCTGTTTTGTGGCCTAACACATGATCTACTTTAGATAATGTACCATGTGCACTTGAAGAAAATGTGAATTCTGCTGCTTTTGTGTGTAATGTTCAGAACATATCTGTTAGGTCTATCTGGTCTTCTATGTCATTCAAAGCCACTGTTTCCTTGTTGATTGTGTGTCTAGATGATCTATCCATTGGTGTAAGTGGAGTGTTGAAGTCCCCTACTATTATTGCATTTCTGTCAAATTTCTCCCTCTATGTCTATTAATAGTAGTTTAATGTACTTGAGTGTTCTTGTGTTGGATGCCTAGATATTTATAATTGTTATATCTTCTTGGATTGTTTCCTTTACCATTAAGTAGTATCCTTCTTTGTCTCTTGTTACTGCCTTTTTTTTTAAGTCTATTTTATCTGATATAAGAATACTACCTTGGCATTTGTTTTTCTTTCACTTACATGGAATAGATTTTTCTATTTTTTCACTGTCAGTCTGTATGTGTCTTTAGGTCTGAAATGAGTTTCTTGTAGGCAGCAAATAGACAGGTCTTTCTTGTTGTTTTGTTTTGTTCTGTTTTTTTTGGCTGTTATGTTTCTTTGTTTTTGTGGGGGTTTTTGGTTTTGTTTCTTTTTTTTAATTCATTCAGTCATCCTATGTCTTTTGTTTGGAACATTTAGTCCATCTATATTTAAAGTAATTATTGATAGGTATGTACTTATTGCCATTTTATTAGTTGTTAGTTGGTTCTGTAGTTCTCTGTTTCTTCTTCACTTGTGGTTTGATGGCTTTCTTTAGTGAAATGCTTTGATTTTTTCCTCTTTACTTTGTGTGTATCTCTTATAGGTTTTTGATCTGTGGTTTCCATTAAGTTCAAATATAATATCTTCTATGTATAAGAGTCTATATTAAGTTAATGATTGCTGAAGTTTGAACCCATTCTACAAGCACTAATCTTTTACTCTCCCCTCCACATTTTATGTGTATGATATCATATTTTGTATCTTTCAATTTTGTATCCCTTGACTAATTTGTTTTAGATATAATTGATTTTACTGCTTTTGTGTTTTAGACTTCATACTGGCTTTGTAAGTATGTATTACATACTTTTTTATGTATTATTTTATCTACCTTTTTTATATGTATTATTTTACCTGTAAATTTCTCTCCTTTTATAATTTTCTTACTTCTAGTTATGGCCTTTTCTTTCCACTCTTAGAATTCCTTTTAACATTTCTTGTGGACTGGTTTAGTGGTGATGAATTCCTTTAACTTTTGTTAAAGGGTATTTCCCTTGTATGTAACTGTTTTATTTCTTCTGCTGCTTTTAAAATCCTCTCTTAATCACTACTTTTAGCCACGTGAATTATTATGTGTGTTGGGGTGGAGGCTCTCTCTGTGCCTCCTGGATCTGGATATCTGTTTCCTTCTCCAGGTTAAGGAGGTTTTCGGCTCTTATTTCTTCAGATAACTTGTCTGCCTCTTTCTCTTTTCTCATTTTGGAATCTCTTTAATGAAAGTGTTATTGTACTTGATGATGTCACTGAGTTCCCTTAGCCTTTTCTCAGTTTTATTATTCTTTTTTATTTTTATTTTTGTTATTCAGTTTGGTTGCTTTCCATTATCCTGTGTTCCAGATCACTGATCTGTTCTTCTGCATTCTCTAATAAGCCGTTGATTCACTCTAGCGTTTTGTTTGTTTGCTTGTTTGTTTGTTTTCAGTTATTGAGTTCTTCATCTCCGGTTCTGTTTTGATATTTTCTATCTGTTTATTGAGGATCTCACTGACTTCATGCAATCTTCAAGTCCAGTGAGTGTCTCTATGACCATAATGCTCATCTCAGTTTTATTTAGCTCTTTTGCTGTGATTTTGTCCTGTTCTTTCACTTGAGGTGTATTCCTTTGTTTCCTCATTTTGTCTAATGCTCTGTGTTTGTTGCTATGAATTATAGAGGTCAGTTATGTGTCCTAGTCTTGAAATTACTGGCCTTGCATAGAAAAGGTCCTGATTGGCTCTGTAGCACAATGCTTTCTGGTGACCAGATCCAGGCACTTCAGGGTTGTTTACTGTGTGGACTACACACACTCTACTATTGTGTTTACGCCACCTTTGCCTTCAGCTCAGTCAGCTGAGATCACCTGCTTTGCCTGCTGTGGGTGCACTGGGTAGGGTTGGGTCCCTACACAGTTGAGGGGTCTGTCTGAAACTTCCATGGGCATAAAGGTGGGCAGGGTCAGTAGTCAGGCTAGCTGTCTGCAAATAGCCTGTCTCCACCAGTGCATCCTTCAGCAGGGCTTTCTCCCTGTGAGTCCCGCAGAAGCTTTTATCCATGGGAGAGGCCAATAGTCAGAGGACTTGTCAGCAACCAGCTTCTGCCACAGGTGTAGATGCACTGAATGGCAAGTCTCTCTCCCTGTGCAGTCAACTAAAAGACGAAGCTGCTGGAACTGCAGGTATGCCGGTATATGGGGTTATCTCCCCCTCTCCAGGGCAGGAGTCACTTTGGAGTGGTATAGGTTCCTGCCAGAGCTGTTTGCATTGTGTAGTGGAGCACTGAGGTGCACCTGCCAAGACAGGGGGATCGGACAGGGTTGGTCCACAAGCAAACACAGGGACAGGGCACACGGAGCTAGCATGATAGGTGGAGAGTGTTAGTGCTGGGTCCTGCAAGTGTCTGGCTATCTAGGCCAGGGTAGGGGAAGAGAAATGGCACCCTCAAGCTCTTTTGTTCTTGGAGAAGTTTCCTGAAAATCTGCCTCTCAAGCACACGTTCTGAGATTAGTAAATAGATCTTCATGTGTACCTGAAGCATTATTCAAACTGCTGCTTTTTTTTTTTTTCCTGTCTCAGTTGAGCTATTTATTCTTCTGGCTCTTTAAGGGTAGGTACTCAGTTTTCTATTATCCTCTGGCTCTCCTGGAGATAAGCCTGATCTTTAAAGCTCCTGAAGTCAACACCCATCAATTTTCTTTTTTTTTTTCCTTATATATTTTTTTTATTTTTAAAATTTTATTTAAATCCATGTTAGTTAACATGTATTAATGGTTTCAGAAATATAATTTAATGATTCATCACTTACGTACAACACCCAGTGCTCATCCCAAGTCCCCTCCTTAATGCCCATCACCCATTTAGCCCATCCCCCCACCCAACAACCCCTCCAGCAACCCTTAGTCTGTTATTTGAATTTAGAAGCCTCTTATGGTTTGCCTCCCTCTCTGTTTGTATCTAATTTTTCTATTCCTTCACTTATGTTCACCTGTTTTGTTTCTTAAATTCCACATATGAGTGAAATCACATGATATGTATTTATCCTTCTCTTGCCATTTGCAACAACGTGGATGGAACTAATGTATCATGCTAGGTGAAATAAGTCAGTCAGAGAAAGACCCTGTTGGTTTTCAAAGGCAATTTCTATGGGAACTTGTTATCCCCGTTCAGGTCCCTGGTGCCTAGGGCTCCCAGTGTGGAGTCTGTTCCTCTCCCTTTTCCAGGCTTATGGTGTCTCTCCTGTGTGTGGTAGTCTCACCAGAGTTTTGGATCCTCTTCTGCCTCTTCTTTCCTGTTCTGATGTGGCCTCCTCTCTATGATTAGCTGTGGAAGGTCTGTCTGCCAGCCTTTGGGTCATTTTGAGAGTTAGTGACACAGACGTACCCATTATCTCAGTGTGTCCATTGGAGGGGGTGAGCTCAGGATCTTACTACTTTGCCATCTTCCTCCAGTCTCCTATATGTCTCTCACTAAATAAAAAACTAGAAACGATTAAGCTTAATGAGGAAGGCCCATCAAAAACTGAGACGCCAAAAGCAAGGCCTCTTGCACCAAACAGGTAGACAACTTGTGAATGTAATGGATATGTTCTCGAAGGAAATTAGAAGTGCTACTCCATGTACACATGAATGATAAAAAAGGAAAACAACCTTAATGCTAATGTGGAGAAAGTTTTTGTGGTCCAGATAAAAGATCAAACCAGCCACCACATTATCTTAAGCCAAAGCTTAATCCAGAGCAAGGCCCTAACTGTCTTCATTTCTGTGAAGACAGAAAAGTGAGGGAGCTGCAGAAGAAAAGTTTGAAGCTGGCAGAGGTTGGTTTGTGAGGTTTAAGGAAAGAAGCTGTACTCATAATGTAAAAGTGCAAGGTGAAGTAGGAACTGGTGGTAGAAGATGCAGCAAGTTATCCAGAAGATCTAGCTAAGATAATTAATGAAGGTGGCTACACAAAGCAACAGATTTTTCAGTGTAGATGAAACGGCCTTGTATTGGAAGAAAATATCATCTAGGACTTTCATAGCTAGAGAGGAAAAGTCAATGCTTGGCTTCAAAGCTTCTAAGGACAGGCTGACTCTCTTGTTAGGGGGCTAATGCATCTGTTGACTTGAAGTTGACGCCAATGCTTATTTACTCTTCCCAAAATTCTAAAGATCTTATGAATTATGCTAAATCTATTCAGCCTGTGCTTTATAAATGGAACAACAAAGCCTGGATGACAGTATGTCTGTTTGCCACTGGATATATTAAGCCTACTATTGAGAAATACCACTCAGAAAAAAGATTCCTTTCAAGATTTTACTGATCATTCACAATGCACCTGGTCACCTAAGAGGTCTGATGGAGACGTACAATGAGATAAATGTTGTTTTCATGCCTGCTAACACACCGTCTATTCTGCAGCCCATGGATCATAGAGTAAGTTTGACTTTCAAATCTTAATTCTTTAAGAAATGCATCTTATAAGGCTATAGCTGCCATAGATAGTGATCTGGGCAAAGTAAATTGAAGACCTTCTGGAAAGAATTCACCATTCTCGATGGCAGTAAGAACATTCCTGATTCATGGGGAAAGGCAAAAATATTGACATTAACAGGATTTTCGAAGAAGCTGATTCTGATCCTCATGGATGACTTTGACGGGTTCAAGACTTCAGTGGAGAAGGTAGCTGTGGATATGGTGGAAAGAACCAGAATTAGAAGTGGAGCCTGAAGATGTGATGAATGGCTACAATCCCATGATAAAATTTAATGGATGAGGATTTTCTTCTCATGAATGTACAAAGAAAGTAGTTTTTTGAGATGAAGTCTACTTCTGCTGTTGAAGGTTGTTGAAATGATAACAAAGGATTTAGAATTCCATTACCTTAGTTGATAAAGCAGCAGCAGGGTTTGAAAAAATTGACTCCAATTTTCAAAGAGTTCTACTGTGGGTAAATGCTATCAAAGAGTGTCATATGCTACAATGTAATTGTTTGTGAAAGGAAAAGTCAATTGATGTGTTAAATTTTATTATTTTCTTGTCTTAAGAAATTGCCACAGCTACCCCAACCTTCAGCAATTTGCCACCCTGATCAGTCAACACTGAGGCAAGACCTTCCACCAGCCAAAGGATTACCACTTGATAAAAGCTAAGATGATGGTTATCATTTTTTAGCAATAAAATATTTTTAATTAAGACATGCATGTTGTTTTTTAAGACATAATTCTAGTGCACACTTAATAGACTACAGCATAGTGTAAAGGTAACTTTTATGTGCACTGTGAAAACAAAAAATGACTCATCGTGTTGAAATGTTCACTTTATTACTGTAGCCTAGAATTGAACCCACACCTGTACATCTACTGAATATGAGGGCAAAGCTTTCCCCTCCAAGGAAAAGGGAGGATATTGACAGCAGAGGATGGAGGCAGTGTATATTGGGCAATGATAATGTTGGGCAGTCATGGTACTAGATCATTTTTCTGCTCCTTTCTGACTGAAACAGCATAAGAATTAGAATCTAACTATCTGAGTTTGAATTTTGTCTGTGTACCTAATAGCCCTATAACCTTGATTTTAACCTCTATCCTCCTTGTTCTTCAGTTTTCCCATCTATAAAATGGGAATAGCCCCTCTTTATAAGGATCTTTATGAAGATTAAATTGCATCAAATATGGAAAGGTGTAATGTGTAGCATATCTGGAAATGAGACTCGTTAAGCAGAATTTTGTAATGCAAGTTGCCTGTCTTATTGTTTCTCACCTTAAAATCTTACTGTATTCTAGTGTAATACTTCTTACAAGATATCTGTTTATATTCTCTATAATTCCGTGAAAAACCATGGAGCCTTGTTAAACTTGAGGCTTTTTGAAGACGAAATAAATGAAGCTTTGTTACAGTGACAAAACTTCATGTGTATGTTTCTAGGAAGGACATATAATGGGTCCTGAGAGCCAGCCCCTCCTCACTAAGGTTCTAGTAATCATGGGCCACACATCTGGCTCTGGGAATGTCCTGTTCTACACCCTTCTTATCTTGGAGGTACTCTTATTGCATGTCAACTTGGCAATGATGTCCACTTCCAGCTTGGAGGATAGCTCTTACTGCTGTCTACAGAGAGGTACTCATCTGTCTTTTCTTTTATTCAGAGCACTTGTTCACAGTGCGCTTCTTCAAAGCTTAGAGAATGGAAGTTTATCTGTTTGTTTCTGTGGAAGATTTTTCTTGTCTTTAGTGTGATCTGTAGGCTGCTGACTTCCTTCTCCACACGGTAATGAGCCTGGTTGCACGATGCTACCTACAGCTATAACTCTTACCTGAGGATGATGTGTCTGTGTTCACATGTCACTTTGCCTATCATGGCCACAGAGGGGCACTTTAGAATGCTTTTGCCAGGAGTTACTTCTTATTGGGAATCGCACAGGGATTTCTGTGTCTCAGCATCTTCACACCCAAGCCCCTCTAATCTGTGTTGTTGCTCTTTAATCACTTCACGTTCAATACTGTGTGGCCTGCAGAAACCCCTGATAAAGTGTGAAGCACTGGAAAGATCCATCACTGCTGTTGCTGCTGTTTTCTCACCTTGTTTAACAGTTTGGATATTTCATATCAGATACTGTGGTGGAGACATCTAGTTGCCCGTACAATTGTTATTTTTATCTTTTTCCTTAACAGAAACTTGACTTTTTAGAAGTAGTCAGGCTAATAATAATAATAATGATCATTATATATATTATATATATATAGTAAATATCCTTAAATTAGATATATATATATAAATTATATATATAAATATATATAAATTATATATATAAATATATATAAATTATATATATTTAAATATATATAAATTATATATATATAGTAAATATATATAAATTATATATATATATATAGTAAATATCCTTAAATGGGCCAACCCAGCTATCCCTTTGGCTTGTTCTTGCCTGGGTGGTGAATGAGACCTTTGGTGCGCTAGCTGCCATCTTATGGCCTTGAGGACGGAAGGCAAGCACCAAGGACTAAACAGCAGAGAGACAGAAAGCACGAAGAGCTTAGGGGAACTACACTATCAGCCTGAGACCGCTTGTCACTGGGTTTGTTTTATAAGAGAGAATAAAATTGAAAGAGAACTTTATGTGTTTAAACCACTAGAGTTGGATTTGTTATTAGCAGTTGAATAACACTTCCTAAATGATAGAGACTCTCATAGAGACTTTTTCTGTTTGTTTTATTTATTGCCATAGTACCCAAATTTAGCATATGGTCTTACACATGTGTAAATATATCATTATTATATCACTTTGTAGCCCAGTTCATATATTCTGATATTATTTATATATATATAAATATATAACTGTATATATAATATATATGTAATATAAAGTTATATAATATTATAATTGCATATAAATATATAAATTGTATATTTATAAATATATAAATATCAATATAGGTATATCAATAAATATCAGTTCATATATTATGATATCATTTATATATAAATATATAAATATATATTACATATAATATAAACTTATAAATATATACTTATAAATATATAAATTATATACTATATATAAGTATAAACATATGTTTTGTTACATGGCACAACACTGTCAAACATTTTGAGGCTACCATACTTCTATCAAGAAAAAAGTTACCTTTTTCTTAAAAGGAATCATTCAAGTTTATTAGAAAGTATAACTTTTGAAATTGCACACCTTCAGTAACATTTATTAGTCTTTGATTAAGAAATAACATTAGATGCAGAATCCTAAAACCTTATTAATTTTGAGTTAATCTCTGTATATTTGGGCCATATAGAAATTGACTATAATACGTGGAATAGTGTTAGGGTTGTAACCTTGTACCAAACGCCTGAACTCATGCTTTCGTATCTAAATAGAGGAATGAGTATTATTATCTACATATTAAAAAAAGCTCACAAAGGTGGACTGGAAGAAGTGTGTCCCAATTAGTGCAAATTCATTAATTCCTCTCTGCTCTTGGGGACAATTATTCCTTTACCTTGAATGCTCTTTCCTTTCTTTGCCAGATAAAATACTACTTATCCTCAAAGCCCGTATTAGATGGAACCTTTTCCCTGAAGTCTTTCCAGCTTCCAAGACAGAATTATTCCTCCCCTTCTCTAGCTTCCCAGAGTAGTACTGCAAAATGCATTTTGGCACTAATCTAGGCTCTCTGACCTTGACTTACGTGTGCTGTAGACAAGTTACTAAATTTCCTTAAGCCTCAGTGGTTTCATATTTAAAATGACAATAATAATACTTATGCTATAAAATAGCTATGAGATTAAATGAGGTTAGTTACATAAAGTTGTCACAAAGAAGTCAGTCTATATTTAATCCTCGAATTACAGAATTTTTCATTATTCTTATCTTTAGCATTGACTTTACGAGAAATATTCATTCCATGTTAGCACTTAACATATACTGTAGTTTAGAGCATTGTGTCTCTTGAAGGGTAAATTCTGCAGTGTAGAACAGGAACATTTCTTACCAATCTTTGAGTAACCTAGAACTAAATTGTGATGAAGTCATTCATTGAACAGGGTAAATCTAAAGGTAAATCTAAAGTAACTTTTGTCTGTTTTATTGAGGTATATTTGACATACAACGTTATATTAGTTTCAGGTGTACAATATAATGATTTCATACTTATAAATGTGAAATGATCACCACAGTAAGCCTAGGTAACTACCATCACCATACAAAATTGTATAATTACTTTTTGTGTATGAAGAGAACTTTTAAGATTTACTCTCAGCAATTTTCAAATGTGTGATACAGTATTACTAAGTATAGTTGCCATGCTGTATATTATATCCCCATGACTTATTTACTTTATAACTGGAAGTTTATACCCTTTGACTGTCTTCTTTCACCCCGACAACCATTCCCAGCTTCTAGTAACAACCAATCTGTTTTCTGTATCTGAGTTCGGTTTTTTTTTTGTTTGTTTGTTTTGCTTTGGTTTTAGATCCCACATATAAATAAGATCATATGGTATTTGTCTTTTTCTGGTTGACTTATGTCATTTAACATAATTCCCTCAAGATTCATCCATGTTGTTGCAAATGGCAAGATTTCATTATTTCTTATAGGTGAATAATATTCTTGTGTGTGTGTGTGTGTGTATGTGTGTGTGTGTGTGTGTGTGTATCACATATTCATTTATTTGTTGATGGACACTTAGGTGGTATCCATGTCTTAGCTATTGTAAATAATGCTATAATGAACATGGAGGTGCATATGTCTTTTGGAGTTAGTTTTTTCATTTTCTTCAAATAAATACCTAGAAGTAGAATTGGTAGATCATGTTCTCCTATTTACAATTTTTTGAGGACTTCCATACTGTTTTCCATAATGACTGCTCCAATTTACATTCCCACCATGTGCATAAGAATTCCTGTTCTCAACATCCTCACCAGCATTTGTTGTCTCTTGCCCTTTTGATACTAGCTATTCTAACATGCAGGGGGTGATACCTCATTGTCATTTTGATTTGCATTTCCCTGAGGATTAGTGATATTGAACATATTTTCATGTACCTGTTGGCCATATGAATGTCTTCTTTAAAAAAATATCTACTCAGGTCACCTAATTTGACTATTAAGTGGTATGAGTTTTTTATATATTTTACTAAGTATCTTTTGGATGAATGATTGGATTAATGATTGATTTTTGTGTGCCTTGTGTTTTGTATATGAAGATCATAAATACACATTCTTAGTTGTTATAGAAGTGTTGTGTGTGTGCCAATGAATCTACGTATTCTTATCTGATCATCTACTCCAGAGGGGTGGAGAGAGCTTCACCATGATACAAAATAAAATTAACTTTCCCAGATAAAGAAGATACTTATGGTCCTGGTCTTATCAGTTTGTCATGTCAGTAGCTGAGCCAGCCAATCACAGGCACCATAGGAATGAGGCAATGTGGCAGTATGCAGAGTGGATTCTTTTTGAGTGAAATGGTTGCGAAGATGTTGGCAATAGGAAAATCGAGCCCTCAAGAGCATTCAAATGGATCCTGTGGGATGGTGAGCTGTGCATGTCTTTCAACAACCATAAAGAAATACAAATATACCAACCATATTGTGTTGTTTTAGTCCATGCTGAATTTCATGGAGTATAAATTCTTATCCAATCTAAGCACATCTGTTCATAATAATTAACTTCTGTGCCTCGTGAGCAGAAAAGCAGCATCAGCTATACAGTGAGATGCATTGGCTTTATTTCTGTTTGTCATAATGATTCATTGAGACATTATGGGGAAGCAGATGCTTTTTATGCACTCAAAGACTCTGCATTGTGGCTGCCTATGCACTGCCATTACTCCTCATATGTTGAATTAAGCAGGGCTTTAAGGTTGTAGAGTATTATGGTTGTCAAGTGTTAATACCACTGTGGGAATATAATTTTGAAACTTTAAAAAGTCATTTGCTCATTCCAAAACTCAGTTCCCTTTCCCTCTCTGGTGTGGGATCATAATTTAAACCCTACTCTGGATTTTGAGTAGAAGCTTTTATAAAGTTGCAAATCACTGGACTGGAAATTTCTGTGAAAATTTTAATTCCAGTCCCAGATCTACCACCTTCTCTGTCAAAAATAAGCAATCACACCTTCCCAGTAGAGACATTATGATGATTAAAAGTACAATCATAGAAGCAGAGTACGCAGTAGAGACCCTGGTGTATAATAATAATAACAGCCAATGAAAGTTATTTTTCAGCTTTGTTTAATCTACATGAATTATTGTATTTAGTACTCAAAAACTCCTATGAGGTGGGTACTATTATTGTACCCATTTTATGTATGTAGGAGGAAACTAAATCTCAAAGAAATGAGTTTTGCCAAGCTCATTCATGAAGAAAGTATAGAATCAGGACTCAAGCCCATGTTGGGTCACCAGAGAGATGACAACCTTAACTTTGCTGTTCTTCACTTCATAAATGTGAGTTGACAGGTTTGATGAAAGCTGAGGCAAAATTATATTTTGATCTTGAGTTGATATTTGATCAGACATCTTTAAATCATAGCCTTAGAAATGGTTATAATATAGGTAGGTAAGATATAAGAAATGACCAAGAGTAATACCCTCTCATCTAGACTTGGAACAGCTCTATTTGACATAGAGCCTCTCCTCATTGTTTTTCATGTGTAAATACCTAGGTTTAATTTGTATGGGAAGACGTGGGGGAGAGGATGTTTTCTTATCTCCATCATAAACACATTGAATAGATTACCTGACACTTGCACAGATTTTGTAATGGAAAACCATTCCAAAGCTCCTGATGAAAGGGCAGCTCTCACCCCACCACATTTGTTACTGTTTGGTTCCACATTCCTGACTTGTGAGCAGGCTCACTGACCCAAGCCACTCAACACATATTTACACACATAATTTAGTAGAAACTCAAGAAATGTGTTGATAGAGAAGTCAAGAGGCTGTGATGAATGATGCTCAATCAAAAATTTTGAGTGAGAAAAACTATGTGTGAGAAGAAACCATGGGATTAAAAAAGACGTATAAAATAGAAGAGCAGAAAAACAGTACAGTTAACAGAGAGACTAGACTAGAACAAGTATGAAGATAGAGGGAGAGGTGGAATCCAGTTCATGAGCAAGGGAATAAGTAGTCTGACCTGGCTTCCATGGACCCTAGTGTCTTTCTCCCACCAGAAGCTTAGTGTTTATTCTCATGAAATCCTTCCTTCTCAACTTTCTTGACAAAATAACCTTATAGTGCTCTCGCACTTCCCATTGTACCATAAGCCAGTTCTTTTACTTTCAACCAAAAGAATAAATTAAAGTATCTACTCTTCACTGACTATGCTGGAAGGCAGTGTGTGGCATTAAGAAGAGAATTTTGGGGGTTCCTGGCTGGCTCAGTTGGTAGAACATGCGGCTCTTGATCTCAGTGTTGTGACTTCAAGCCCCACATTGAGCACAGAAACTACTTTTTAAAAAATAAATAAACAGGGACGCCTGGGTCTCAGTCGGTTAAGTGTCTGACTTCGGCTCAGGTCATGATCTCGCGGTTCGTGAGTTCGAGCCCCGCATGGGACTCTGTGCTGACAGCTCAGAGCCTGGAACTTGCTTCGGATTCTGTGCCTCCCTCTCTCTCTGCCCCTCCCCGCTCTCTCTCTCTCTCTCTCTCAAAATAAATAAACATTAAAAAAATTAAAAATAAAAAATAAATAAAAATAAGAGAATTTTGGATATACATAGCTCTAGGTGTGCATGGCTTCTTTGACACTTATTATCTATGGAGGGAAGAAAGTAAGCTATTTTGATAAAGTAGTATCAAGTAGGTGAGTGTTTAGTCTCTTGTTCGTATGAATGAATTTGACAGGAAGCTTGATGACAAATTTGTTGTACAGCCAAACTGGAGACAAACTTTAGTGAATTGGTAATTTTGAAAGATATTAATTCCATAAACTTCACAGGTGTATATTCATCATTTTATATGAGAAAATTTAGGAAGATGAATTAGATTTTATTTGACAAGAATAAATGTTCTGGTTCCAGCAAAGCAAAATGCCACATTATTGTCAGCAGTAATACCTTTCATTTATTTTCATATTTTCCCTAGGTCATGATCATTTTGAAAGTGAATTTTAATTAGGAAAATACATCACTTTCTGAGGCTTATAGCAATGAGTAGCCACAAGAGATATCATCATTTGAGATTTAGGTTATCTCTTCCCCTGTAGTGAACTCTTGGGGATATAATGTAAAAGTGAGTGGTTAGCTTTGAAGTTGATAGGTATTGCTATTTTCCTTTCACTTGTCACACTATTTTGCATTTTTAATTACTTCTCTGTATCCTAAAGGCACTACAGCAAAAATCAACGCCTTTAACATGTACAGCCCTTGAGCCTTGTGTAGTTGGGCACAAAGTCAGCACTCAATACATGTTTGTTCAATTAGTGGATAAAAAAATAAACTAATGATATTATGTTTCTTCCCTAATGAGTATTGTAGCTATCCAGTAATTAATGAAATTCATCATGTTTATTTCATTCAATGAGAATTTACTAAATATTTTAGAACCCAATTATTCATTGCTTTGGATTTTATTACACACCTTGTGAAATAACAAGAACAAAAAATAGCCTCTATAGTTCCTACCCTCACAATGGTTATAGTTAAAAGGGCTATTAATGTTTATTAACCAACATACTTTTTAGAGGGATTGCTACTTTCTCATATTGATTCTTACATAGTTCTTCTTCCTTTATTAACAATGGACAGTTTAAGGGGGAAAATGTATATTCCTATGGAAAAATAAAAGCTAAAGAAATATTTTTTATATAAGCAAAGGAAATACTAGTCAAATCAAGAGTCTAAAAACAGGAGGGGACTAGTTAAAAGAAAGGACCAAGAAGATGAATTAAAATAAGAGTGAAAGCTGGAGCACCTAGGTGGCTCAGTTGGTTAAGCGTCCAACTTCAGCTCAGGTCATGACGTCACAGTTCATGGGTTTGAGCCGTACTTCAGGTTGTGTGCTGACAGCTGAGAACCTGGAGCCTGCTTCAAATTCTGTGTCTCCCTCTCTCTGCTCCTTCCCTCCTCATGCTCTTTGTCTCTCCCTAAAAAATAAATAAACATTGAAAAAATTAAAAAAAAATAAGAATGCGTGCAAAATCAAAGCCCCATATTACTGACTGGTTTCTAAAGAACTTTCTCTCAGGAGGAAGAAAGCCTCAGACCCAAGTCAACCTGATCAATACATACCTCTTCCTTGCGAATACAGGTCAACAAAGTCCATTTCATAGTTAACTGCATCAGCTGGTTGTTCAGTTAACATGATGTGACATGACAGATTTACTCAAATTCACTGGTTTTATTTCTTACCCAGCCTATGGCTTTGTCATAGGTGTTGGCATTAAGTGCTATGTCTATTCAAGATTTTGTTGCTGTGGAAAGAAGTAGTTTCTGGACAGGCAGCCACAGCTAAATAAGAAATCATCTCTTTGAATTCTGCAGCGTTCCCCACCTCTTCTCTTTTTAATTTTTTTTTAACATTTATTTATTTTTGAGAGAGAGAGACCGAGCACGAGTGGGGGAGGGGCAGAGAGAGAGAAGGAGACACAGAATCTGAAGCAGGCTGCAGGCTTTGAGCAAGCTGTCAGCACAGAGCCTGATGCAAGGCTTGAACCCACAAACTGTAAGATCATGATCTGAGCTGAAGTCGTATGCTCAGCCGACTGAGCCACACAGGCACCCCTCCCCACCTCTTCTCTTAAACAACTGGTCACAGATAGAAGGTTCATGTCTGGGGCACTGAGGAGGAACCTCCAAACTGAAGGGAAAGCAAGCAGTTGACTTCTACTATAGTTTACTTTTCATCTACGGCTTCCCCTCCCCCCCAATTTTGCTTCCCATAGAAAAAAGCAAGGATGAGAGTGAGACCAGGTTGAAAATACCTGTACTGAACAAAATGATATTGCAGAAGAAAACCTGCTGATGGGGTTTGCCAGACCTGTACTTCTTCATGTATTCGTTGCCTGACTGTGAGGAATTATGTATCCTACATCAGTTTCATGATCTTCAAAATGACAAGACACAACATCAGATGACTGAGAACTGAATGATTTAATCTGAAAAACAAAACAAACAAAACATTTAGCACAAGAATCTGGTCCTCCGTACACATTAGCTAAGTTTAATATCTGTAATATGGGAATAACATCTATTTATTATATTTGACAGGAAGAAATGAGATGACATAAATGGATTTGGATGGATGATTTTAATGCAATTTAAAACACTACTCAACTTATCCTACTACCCAGAAGTCAAGACTTAACATCTGCTTCATTTATTTTTCTGACTGTCTTGACTCTTTTCTGTACTTCCTTCATTTTATGGCTTCTCTATGGCTACACAATTCCAGAGTTAACATCCATATTTTGCCATGACATCTGAAGGAGAGGATATATATCTTCCTAGTGTCCTCTCTTAAGTGTGGGGACATTTTTCTTAGATTCCTTTGGAAATCATCTGTCATGAACTGTTGACTTCGATTGGGTCACAAGCACATTCCAGAACCAATCTTGTTGATAGGGAAATATCAAGAATTGATAGGCGTAAGTTTGCATTCTTGATCCAATCAATATTTCAAGGAGTATAACTTTCATACCCTTCAAGCCTACCTCTGGCAGTAGTGAGGGATTTCACTTCTCTAGAGGAATATAATCCTAGTGGGGAGAAATAGATACCCAAAGGAGAACTAGAGTTCCCTCAGGAAGGAGAAGAGTGAGGAATGCATTAAAAACAAACAGCATTGTAACAATGTGTGAACATGCCTTCATCTTTGCCTGGCATGTAAGTGATTCTCAATGTAAACCGTACTAAAGAAACTTCACAACAGTTTATACAAAGCCATTTAAGTTTCTGAAAGTGGGGCTAAATCATTGGCAAAGGAAACAGTGGCCGTATATTTTTCAAACTATAAAATCTCCCCCAAATCATGCCTGTCAGTTCTCTCACACTGCCCTTCTTAGTAAGAAAAATGGTCAGTTAGTCCAAGACATTGATTTCAGGTCTACCAAATGGAGAGCTGCTTGGAGATATAAAGACAAATAAAAGACATTGGAATGAATTTTCTTTGAAATCAAAATAGTTGACGAAACTGGATGTACACAAGTAAAAATGACTTGAGTCCTCACAAAGTAGCAACTAAACCAGCACAAATCAATATGAGAATGTCAAAAGAATGCACACCCCCTTGATACGTGCAGTTAAAAAATAGTAGTTTAAAAGGTAGTTTAAAAGACTGTTTGTCAATCTGTTAACTTGGAGTCTATATGTGTACTTTTTCCTTGTAAACACAAGACTTTCTAAGAATATAAAATAGAGAGTGGTTTCATATTCACAGCAGGCATGCTTAAATGTGTTTTATGATACATGTTTAAATATGAAAATAATAAATGCATAAAATCCCTCTGTGGGTCAATGCTAGAACTTTTAAGCTTGTTGATTCTTTCTTGGAAAATACAGTTATCCATACATTTAATGGTTTTATTTCTATCTGATTAAGTGATCTTCCTTCCTTTAGTGATTAGAAAGTTATTTGTCATTTCTAGGTGAAAGCTGAGTGTACTTTTTGAGGATTTGCATATTTTCCTACCAAAATCTCTCATTTAAAGAGCAGGCACAAAACAGATAGCTGGACCAGTCTGGCCAGGTGAGGGTCTGGCAAGCCAAGGTGATGGCCATGCTCGAGACTCTCTATGACATCTGCTGTCTGCTGCATTCTTTATTGATCTTGACCCAGAGTATTGGCCCATATCAACCACCCAGTGCATTCAGGATTTGATTGGTTAGTTTTGATTTATTACTATTAATATTAGAAGTAACACATTATAGTTTCCTACTTATCATATGATACCAAGGAATAGAAACTCAGTGTGTCTTACTATGATTAATCTAACCTCTAACTCTTCCAATGATGTCTTTCTCCTCTTGCTTCCATGGATTCTACTTTGCTCCCTCTTCATTTTCTCTTCTCTGGCCTTTATCATCTCCCTGTCTACTTCCCTTCTGCCTCCTTCTCTTCTTCACTCCCTTTCTATTTCCTCCCTCCATCTCTCTTCCCTTCTCCTCTGTCTTTCTCTGTCATTAAATAGTTACTGCAAGCTTATCATAGATCACTAAATCTGAGGCAATCATAGTGCATTGTAAGCTCTGGCTTTGAAATGTGTAAAGCTAGATGTAGTAAAAAAATGTTTTCAAGCAACAATTTCAGAATTGTTAGAGAATGAAATTAATTTTGATTTCTAGTCATACACATGTATTTCTTTATAGCACAGTAGCTAAACAGCATTAATTAATCATTTTAAGTAAAAGCTGTCAAGTTTTACAGATGCGGCCTTTTAAGTTTCCAGATTATTTCAGGGGCCTTTTTGTGAAAGGTATGCTGACATTTTGAAAAGTAGATAGTACAGGGTGACAGTTTTTTTTCTCAGCTGGATGGATTTTCAAGATACCACGGAAGCATAGGATTACAGTGCTCTTGCTGTGTGTTTCCCTTACTGATATGGGGGTTTTGCTTTATAATTAGGTATTTACAAGTAGTTGGCATTTTTCACTTCTTCTTTATGAGTGGAACTTTGTGAGTTCTGTGAGACTTGACATCTTATTCTTAGCTAAACATGCCTGGGTCCAATCAATTAGGTAAATATAGCATGTTATTTTTTAAAACTAATTTGAAAAAAAAAGCTGCTGATTTTTTAATTGAATTTATTTTACCCCTAAGAGCTTCTCTACTAAAAAATTAGAGTAAGACAGAGAAAAGCTTATGAACAAATACAGTAGTCAGTTTCCAGTAGCAACAGGCTTTGGTTGTCCTCTTAACACTAATGCTTAATTATTTTGAGTTTCATGGAGAACACTCCTGAAATTTCAAATAAAACATTTAAATGTTAATCAGGACACTGCTAATTTCTCTGCTATTTTACTATGATAAACAAACAAAAACAATTTTTTTTAATTCTCACTCTAAAACATGAATCAAGAAAACATAGCAGCAGAATATACACTAGCAGTAACTATATCTCTTTGAAAAGGAGTGTTAGATGGCTACTGATTAGTAGGTCAAACCAGTTTTCCTGTTCTCCTCCATACCTTTCCAAATCCTCTTAACACAGAAAGGTTTAGTGAGCAACAGAATGAGTTAGGTGGTCATGTAGTTGTGTGTATCCAAGAAACCATATGCATCAATTCACCGTAAGGTTTCCGAGAGGTAGGTGAATGCATGCTAAGAGTTCAGGCATCATACTGGACATCTGTCCCCCTCTATCTCTGGCCAAGCTCCAGGTTCTCACACATTTACTTTTTAAGGATTCTCAGATTGTCTCCACCTCCACCACCACCACCACCCTAATTCATATTAGCATTGCAATCCATTCCCCACTGTGCAGCCCAAACAACCTTTTAAATACGGGAACAGAACAATGTCATTTGCTTGCCTAAAATCTTCGGTGATTTTCTTCTCCCCTTAGGAGAAAGGCATGATCCTTTACATGGTTGAGAAAGACCTGAATGTTTGTGTTCCTTTTCAGGCCTGGAAATCTCTTTCTTCCCTCAGACTCCACTGGCCAAGCCACACTGGTCTTTGTTCAGTTCCTACAACAGTCATTGCTCTCTTCAACCTCAGGCCCTCCACAGATTTCTCCCTTCTTCCTGGAATACCTTCCTCAAGAAGGGAAACTTCTCTATTCCCACACTACTAAGATCTCCCAAGTCACCCCTTGTCATTGTAGTACTTTTCACAACTTCCATTTGTGAGTCTGTGTGATTACTTGATAACTACTCTTTTATTAATGATCTGACAAGACCAGATAATAGACTCCATGATAAACAAATTACAAACTCACGTCTGTTGTGCCTAATCCTGATTTCCCAGAATCTAGTATAATGATTAGGAACTCTATGCATATGTCAGTACGTAGCTCTGCATGGAAGGAAAACACAAAAGTAGTCGTGAGATCTGGTTTTGATGTCAGGCAGACTGCAATTCCAGTCTTGGCTTCCTTGGTGTCTAACTGTGTAACCTTGATCAAATTACATAATTATCCATAAATTTAGTTTCCAACAGGGCTAATAGCTTGACACATAGTGATTATAAAAATTAAATTAGATAATGTCTTAATAAAGTTATTTCCAGCAATATTATGCCATTATTATACTCAGCTCTGTGTTAAAATTGCATTAATCAACTTTCTAATTTCCTTTAAAGGCAATTAATGGCAAGCTAGCAAATGCACAGTTCGTATGATGCTTAAAACGCAATCTCCTATTGGTATTTCTTTGAGTTCTTGAGAGCCATCAGGGAGCAGGAAGTAAACATGATTTCTGGCTCTTTCTTCTCTAGTTATCTAGCTATAAAGATTTGGATTTTGGATTTTTTTTCTTTTTTTTTTTTTTTACTTTTCTCTAATTGTCTATACTATAAAATGTTGGACTTTGCCTACTGCCTGGCTCTTTTCACTGGCTTTCTTTCATCACAGATGGTCTCTAGAGTGTCTTTTCTTTAGCATTTAACTCCTGGGAACACCATTAGTGATGGCATAGCCAGAATGCAATGGAGAGCCAATATTGAAAGACAAAAAAAAAAAAAAAAAAAAAAAAAGGAGCGATAAAACTTCAACCTTTTCAGAATGTAATTTCCTCAAATAGATAAGAAAGAAAACTATTTAATACATATGCATTGTTTTCATTTACAACTTCTTGAAATTCAGGAAAATGTCAAGAATATTTGTGAAACTAATGGTTTCATCAGTAAGTTTTCAGGGACACTCACCTGCCTAAATTAAATCTTGTGTTTTCCTGTCTCTGAGTACCTCTACCTGAATAAATGTAGGCCTGTTCTATATCATCCCTTTTCTACCTCAATGCAAATGGTCACAAAAAAGAAGAGAGAAAGTAAGAATGGGTACATCTTGTTCTACCATCACCCTCCCCCCCTTCCCTCCTCAGCTTGGTCCAGCCCAGCACCAGCCCCATAGGTGTTAGAAAGGAAATGGGGCAGGTACTGTGAGGGGAAACTTTCCTGTCTTTTTCTCTATATCTAGATCCACTCCCAAGTCTTTGTTCCCTTCTGGACCATCATATGTCTCCTGCCAAATTCTCCCTTTAGTCCAGTGCTAATTCTTTAGCATGCTTCACACAAATGTCTCTGTACCTCCCTGCTCTTCCACCCACCCCTGCCCCCATGGACTCTGCCCCTAGAGATCAGCACCAATGACTGACCCAGCATGACATCTGCTCCTGCCACTCCATGGTGATTCCTGAGTGCATTTTTCCTAAATATATCCTGAAATAAAAGACTATTTAATAAGCTTAGAATTGGGTTAACTAGACTTCTGTGATGTACCCCGGGAACATTTTATTTCTGTGGAAACATATGGTAGCCA